>NW_004443949.1:3930586-3931976 GCF_000243295.1 Trichechus manatus latirostris | reverse complement strand
TGAATCAAGGAGCAGAGGCCATTGCCTTTGGGCGCCTTTCATCTTTCCACTGAGATTTTAACTTCATCTGTTGTGTCACTGAGCAGGCTGAATACAGCGGACATCTCCCCGAGCTCGGGTTGTGTTTGCCTAATCAGAAGGTGGCCTCCGAGCTGCCTCACCACTGTAAGGACCATAGCCTCATCCCCCTCCGGCATTTCTCATAATACTACTTATCGCGGCCTAATGCTATTTTATATGGTGATGCATTCCTTTATTTTTTGTCCACCACAAAAAGTGCAAGCTTCATGAGGCGAAGAACTTTGTGTTTTCACTTCTGAATTGCCAGTGCCTAGAAAAGGGCTTGGGCTTAGCACAGTGTAGATGGTCAAAGAATGAGTGAATGACCAAGTGGGTCAATGAATGAATGAATACTCCATGTTGCCATGGTTAAACAAGTGATTAATACATACTTAATTTCTTTCTTTGCTGATATTTAGGAATTTATTGAGACCTAAACACTGATAAAGGCCGGTATGCTTGTGGTGTGATGGTGTGAGGTGAAGGTTATGATTGCCATTGGGTAGGACTGAACAAGAGAAAAAAAAAAAAAAAAAATTCTTAGAGCTAAAATAGCAGCATGGCTAGAAACAGCAATAATTGGACTTAATTATGTGCTGTCTTTAATAAAAATTAGTATGCTACTTTTAATATAAGGAGCCCTCATAGACAATGGTTAAGAGCTAGGCTACCAACCAGAAGGTCAGTGGTTTGATCCCACCCAGTGGCTTTGCAGGTGATCTGCTCCCGTAAAGAAGGATGACCAAAAAGAAAAACTAAACCTGTTACTGTTGATTCCGACTCATAGAGACCCTATAGGACAGAGTAACATTGCCTCATAGGGTTTCCAAGGAGCAGCTGGTGGATTTGAACTGCTGACTTTTGGTTAGCAGCCAAACTCTTAACCACATCACTGGTGGGCTCTGAAGAAAGATGACAGCCTAGGAAGTCCTATTTTGTCTTATAGAATCTCAATGAGTTGGAATCAACTCAACGGCACACAACAACCGTATATTATATATACATTATATACGTATACATAATGTGTATGCTGCTTTTAACATATATTAAATTGTTGTTGTTGTTAGGTGCCGTCAAGTTGGTTCCGACTCATAATGACCCTGTAGGACAGAGTAGAAATGCCCCATAGGATTTCCTAGGCTGTCATCTTTGCAAGAGCAGATCACCAGGTCTTTTCTCCAGTGGCACCTCTGGTGGGTTTGAACTGCCAGCCTTCTGGCTAGCAGCCGAGTGCTTAACCATTGTGCGACCATTTAAGATGTCTTTATAGTAAATATTTGTGTATATTAAATATGCATATATATTTCCTTTAATTTCTTAATTTCCCCTT
>NW_004443949.1:3927577-3929202 GCF_000243295.1 Trichechus manatus latirostris | reverse complement strand
AGAAACTTTGTAGACGGTCACTAGAACATCACACTTCTCCTTGGGATCGTTTTATGAGTACTTAACTAAAACGAAGTCTCCTGTCTTATGGGGGAAGAAGAATGGGTTATTGTGGGTTATGTGTCTCATAATTGAGGCAGAACTTTTACCAACTTTCCTCTGTGCTGCATCATCAAGTTCATTACAGTAATATACACAAACGTGGTTCGTTTTAGAGCAGAGAGAATATACCAGAAATAAATCACTCTCTAAATAAGTAGCAGCATGATTAGCAAACAGAAGTAGCATGAAATGTTATTAGGAGAGGGACTGTCCTCTCCTACACCTAAAATGGCTGTCTTCTAAGGCATGACTTTAGTAGAAATTTAGCTTGTCCTTTTTTCAGGGACATAGTAGAAAGATTTTAAATGATGCAATTACAACCAGTGCCATTCCACATAACAGATGCCTACTTGGAACAGATTGATTGTGAGTCTTGATGACAAATGTCAACTACCTTTGACCACTGAAAAAGGCAATATTTCTCAGGTATGCTTTGCTTTTAGTGGAATAAGCATTACCAGATTTTTTTTTTTAACAGATGTGAAGGTCTTTCAGATGAAACACTACTTTGTTCAACACAAATTTTTAATTTCATCTTAGTTTCATATAATAAGATAACCAAACATACATATGTCGTCGTTTCTGTTAAAGAGAAAACATTTAAGTGTAATTTAATTTGCACCTATTACAGTGACTCTTTCAGAATTTCTGTGTTTCTAGTGATTCTACCACCTCTTCAGGTGGGTTTTGGTTTCTTGGGTTTCTCTTTCTTAGCTTTTAGGTTTAATGGTTTATACTAAAAGGCACTTATTTTGCTACTGGCCAGCATGTTTTGTTGGTTACATTCGCTCTGGCAGATGAGTTACTGCAGATTCCTTAATATATATGTTTTTCTTTTTTCCTATAGATGGACCCTCATAGTGCTTTGACAGTTAAAAAGGATGAGGGGTTATTGAACATCTAGTTTCTCAGCTGCTCAGCTGTATTTTTTGAGCTATATATCAGCAAAATTACCCCGCTCTCTTACAGAAGGTGTTCTGTTGCCAGATGGTACTCTGCAGGAAACAACTTCTTAGTTTTCTTAAATCAGGATTTATAGTAAAATAGAATAACACTCAGATATGATAGACTTAGGTTTCTCTGGAAATCTTGGCGTCTCAAATAACCGTACTTTCTCTCTGTCTTCATTGCTTCCTATTCAATTAAGCTGATAACAAAATGTCTACACTGCTGTTCAGTAACCAAAGGGCACAGTCTTAGCACTTTTCATTGTACTGAGACTGGATTGGAAGGCTCAGCTCCAGTTGCATCATTAGCCCTGCAACTTCAGCCAATCGTTACCAATGATTTTTGGTCCCCTAATTGTTTTTTACTTTATTGAGCTTATTCAGGAATAACGAAACTCCATCCTTCCCTTTCTTAAAAGATATTTGCACAAAGTGCAGTTGCTGTTTCTTCTATAAACTCATCAGCAGTGCCTTAAGGAGTCCCCTTAACTATCGATTTTCTAGTCTAGCTAATAGATCTCCTAATTTGCAGAAATACCCCCGTGTAAGATTTTAACAATTAGAAAATTACTAAAG
>NW_004443949.1:3924901-3926479 GCF_000243295.1 Trichechus manatus latirostris | reverse complement strand
GTCATATTTGGTCATCAGTATGCATTTCCATGCCCATCTTCCACATTGGGCATGAGTTCCTACAGAGCAGAGGCTCTGTCTTGCTCATTTTGGGAGTCCTTGTTTCTAGCTCGGAAACCCTGGTCGCGTAGTGGTTAAGAGCTATGGCTGCTAACCAGAAGGTCAGCAGTTCAAATCTACCAGGCGCTCCTTGGGAACTCTATGGGGCAGTTCTACTCTGTCCTATAGGGTTGCTATGAGTCGGAATCAACTCGATGGCAATGGGTTTTTTTTGGTCTCTAGCTCAGTGCTTCATACATCGTACATGTTCAATAAATTCTTTTTGAAGGAATAGGGCTGAAATGGAGCTTAGAGATTATGTGATTAATCCTTTATTATTTTACAAGTGAGAGAAAAACACTACTCAAAGAATTCATCTGATTATTAAGTCATTGTCAGCAGCAGCACCTGAAGTTTCTCCTCCTGTGGGACTGGTTCCCTGCTTCCTACCTGAACAGAATGAAAATAATCAGGTTAGTGCCAAAAAACATACTGCTTGTGTAGTGCTTTCCATCTGCAGTGTACTTTCATTCTGTTGGTGAAGATAGACTTGGTGAGGTTGATAGGGTTAGAATTATTTCCCCCATTCTACTTCAAATGTACGACAAGAGGCTTAAGTGATTTCCTAAGGTCAAATAGTAAGTAGGTGGAAAGGCAAGCTTTAATTAAGACCTGTTCTACTCTAAGCCTGCACGGGTTATTTTACCATCCACAGGAAGTTTGGCCGTGACCCTGGTCTCATTTCTCCATGTGGCATTTAGGCATTTTGAGACGTTGTGTCGGAGAAGCATAATTTATATTTATTTGCCCAGCTGAAAGAAGAGAGTCATATGTTGAACTATCTCTGGGGTGGGTGGCAGGGAAAGGCTATTTCCTGAATGGTTTGGGGGAGGAAGCCCAGCCTTTAGATCCTGGTGTGCATCCTGGGAGAGGAATTGCAGTGAAGTGACCTTCAGACACTGTTATCAGCGCCTTACCTTGGTCCAGAGCAAGGCACACAGTGACAAAGGTCATCTGAAGTTTTTTGTTTTGTTTTAGTTATAAAATGTAACATAGGTTTACTGTAGAAATTTTGGAAAACTTAGAAGACTATAAAGAAGAAAATAAAAACCTGCATCATTCAGCATCAGAATCTATTAACATTTACTGTAAGTGTAAGCAGGCTGCCTGGGTTTGAATCCTGGTTCTGTGGCTTACTAGTTTAAAGCCAGTGGGACAGTTATCTTTCTGGGCCCAAGTTAACTCATTTGTAAAATGGTGATAATAATGTTGTTCACATCAGAAGATTTTTGTGAGGATTAAGTGACTGTACAACATAAAGCTCTTAGCATAGTCCCTGAACACGGTCTTCACTCACTTAATTTACCCATTATTATTATTCTACCCCTAAGCTTTTCACCTTCATGCATTTACTTTTAAAGAATCAAAGACATGCACTGGTATCAGGGGCGGATTATCCAATAGGCAAGGTAAGCACAGGGAAATTGTTCACTACAGATTAGTAAGTAAGCACAAGTAAGCTCATGCTTACCTTGCTTA
>NW_004443949.1:3917251-3918737 GCF_000243295.1 Trichechus manatus latirostris | reverse complement strand
TTCAGAAAGAGATAAATAAGTGGCAAAAATTCAACGGGTTTCAGGTGACTAGGATCCTAGCTAAAAATATACAAGATGACACCATGGTTTTATGCACATAAAACTCAGTAAGTTGAAATAGATCACATAAAGGCAACTCACATAAAAGCATATTCTAATGAAACATTGCTGGATTGTCTCTGGAGGATTGACCTACATTTGGTGCAGGAGTACAAGCAGCTAGCCATTTGGGGGCTTCAGGCCCATTGTGCTCTCTTGCAATTTTCTTATCTAAGTTCATCTCTTCCAATGGGAACTGCGCCTCCTCGTTTACCTTTTCTCACCTATGGTTTCATGATGTTCACCTTGCAGACTTGCCAGGTGTTGCTGACCTTCATTTGGCCATCTGATTTCTCTGTACATAGTCTCTGCTGAACATGAATCTTGACTGGCAACCCTATCCTGGTAAACTGATCCTGACGACGGCGTCCTCTGTTTGCTTTGTAATTAGTGTAAATGCTCCTGGTCTGTTCCTCGATTCTGTTTAGTATGCAGCAGTAGATCAAGTGCAAGTCTGTGGCCTTTCACTATTGGTGATGAATTTCTTCCTTCCTGCATTCGAGACATTTCATTGAGTGACAACAGTGTTCGGCAGTAGTTAAAAATATAGGCAGAATCCCTACCTTAATGACGTATATTCCTTGGGCATACCCCATATTATAAAGAAATAATTGCAAATTGTGATAATGGCTCTGAGGGAGAAATAAAGGCTGTAGAGAGAGCGTCCATCAGGGATTTGATTTAGATCCTCCCAGGGGAACCGGGAACCTTCTAAAGCAGAAATATGGAAGTGGAGGACTGAAGGATGGGTAGCAGTTTAACACAACTGGTATTAAGTAAAGAGGGTGGGGGAAGACACACACGTAAATGCTCTTGAGCAGGAAGACGTTGGTTCAAGGTAGTAATGGAAAGAAGACCACTTCCATGCATACCTAACCCTCCTCCCTGCTTTTTTTTTTTTCTTCATAGCATTAATCAGTGTCTAACACACTATACATTTAAATGACCTTCTTACTGTATCCTCCCATTAGAATTTAAGCATTCTTAGGGCAGAGATGTTTGCCTGTTTTGGGGGGTGCATGTTTTGTTTTTTGACTGCTATATGGCTGGTTGCTAGATGAGCAGTTGGCAAATAACAGGTTCCCAATATTGTTCAAGGGCAGTGGGCCCTACCATAGCGATGACAGGAAAAGGGAGAGCAGGGCACAGGGGGTAGGATAAGAGTGCGGAGCCCAGATCACACGCATGGGGGCATTGTCAGCGTGCTCTGGACTTAGGATTTTATCCACCGCGCAGTGGAAAATAGTGCATTAAACCAGGAATTGACATAGTTACCATTTTTTTTTTCCAAAAGGCAATGACCACAATTTCTCTTCTTATTAAGTTATGCTAGGTTGTGTTAAAAACAAAAACAAATAAGTGGTACTGTTTCAAGCATTAACATCTA
>NW_004443949.1:3913031-3915054 GCF_000243295.1 Trichechus manatus latirostris | reverse complement strand
GGTGAGAGGTGGGAGGGGCAGTGGGTCTGAGAGATAAAAAGCAAACAAACCAAACTTCAGCCATCAAGGACAACCTATAATTAACAAAGACTGAGCATGGAGCAGGCCATTGCGAACTCTGAATTGGGCGCCCATCCATTGCAATGATTGCCATCAGAAAAAGTGGCAATTCTTCACACTTTTCTAATTCTTCACATTGGTATAAGGTGTGTTATGCCAATTAATTTTGCGAATAGAAGAGGCTCATTTAAAATAGGACTAGGCATCTTAGTACGTTTTGTGTAGAAAGGCAGATTTTTGGTAGATTGCTTGCTTAATTGGCTTCCTTAATTACAGTTTTTAATCAGTCTTATTTTCTGCTTGGACGTATTTGTCACCACTACAATGACGAATTATTATCAGGAATAAAATTTGGGAATAATTGAAATCTTTTATCAAATTTGTCTTTCTGATGGAGGTAATACAACTCCTATTCCCTAGTAAAACTTTTTCATATGATCATAGAATCGGGATCGGAATGTATTAGATCATGGGATTCCATAAATGTGATTACTGATTAATTTTATTCAAAAAATAACATTTATGACAGTCTCATTTTCTAAAAAGTAATGCTATCACATCGAAGAGATAAAACTCATTCTGGTTAATCACCACACTAATCCAGTGCTTAAAGAGAAGAATAGCAAGCCAAAGAGTAAGCATGGGAAGTTCTTTAATGAAAAACAAAAATTAATACTGGGACTTCTTGAATAAACTTCAGTGTGGGTGTGATTTTTTTGTTTTCAGTTGGGATTATTATCAGTTAGGACCAAAGGGCAACTATCTTGAAGTAACAAAACAAATAATGCATGAAAGAAAAGCCAGCCAGAGGTGCTTCTCATTCTTTAATTTCTCCTGGCCCATTTCCTTCTTTGACCTTTTCTCATCTTTGGCTCTGTTTACACAGTGGTTGGTCCAAGTCCCTTTTCTGCCTAAAGCCTAATGTGTATCTCTCCATCTCCTGGCACATATCATTTTCATTGGGAGAGCTGAGGTATTGCATTAAGGCATTATCAGATTGAACACAAAGTGTGAGGATCAAAAGAGGTTCATATCCAGCTATGTTGTTCTGACAGCTTTTTGAAGGAGTTACAGAACCACAGTTTGTCAGTAGTTAGCTAATGGCATTAGACCAATCATTTCACCTCTGCAGGGCTCAGTTCCCTCATGTTTAAAATGAAGGGTTTACACCAATATTTTCTAAGTTCTCTATTAAATAGAACATTCTCAACTTCTACTACAATTCTTCTTCTTCTTTTTTAAATCATCGCACGTATGGACATTGGAATGGATTTCCTTGAATGAAAATGAGGGTTCCAGCTTGGTTCTAGCCTTGAATCTTACAACTGAAAGACAACTTAATCTTAATGCAACCGTTTTTTTCAATAGGTAAATAAACTGGTGTTTGGCAGAGTTAAAGGAGATATACACCGGGGTCAAAAAAATTGAGGAATGTTGTATAAGTTATCTATTGCTGTGTAACAAACTACCCTCAAATTTAGATCCTTTTAAAATATCACCAATTTATTATTTGTCATGATGCTGTTGGTTAGTGGGACGGTCCTGCTGGTTTGAGGAGAAGGCCCAAATGGCTCCACTCACATGTCTGGCAGTTGATGTTGTCTGTTTGGATGGGGAGCCATGATTCTCCTTCACGTGGTATCTATCCTCTGATAGGTTAGACCTTACCTGCAGTAGCTAGTAGGTTTCCTTACCTTCAATCTCAGGGCAGAGTCCCAAAAGGATGAAGACAGAAACTGCAAGGTTTCTTGAGGACTAGGTTCCTTAATTTTCACATTGTCACTTCTGCTACATTCTGTTGGTCAAAGCAAGTCAAAGGACAACCCAAATTCAAGGACTGAGTAAATAGATTCCATCTCGTGATGGGAGAAACTGCAAACAATTTTTGACCATATTTAACCTCCTACACTTATACCATGTCTTCCTTCAACACTCATGCCACATGATCAGTTAAGACACTTTT
>NW_004443949.1:3910174-3911439 GCF_000243295.1 Trichechus manatus latirostris | reverse complement strand
ATAGAGTTGTTGTGAGTTGGAACCAACTCCACAGCACCTAATAACAACAAATTTTATCAGTGTTCAATTTCTTGGATGTAATAGTTTGGCAGTTATGTAGGAGACTTTTCTTATTCCTGGTAGAAAAATGATGATGTTCAGAAGGGAAGAATCAAAATGCTTTCAACTTATTTTCAAATGGTTCAGCAAAAATTGAGGTTAGTGTGTGCATATATATATGTGTATATATACATACATGTAAATGTTTGTATATATATTTAGTGAGAGAAGAGAGAAAGCAAATGTGGCAACAATATTAATTAAAAAATCTAGGTAATGTGTCTATGCTATTAATTTTTTTTGAAGATTAGTAAAGCTTCATATGAAAAAATTCAGGGAAAAGTCACAGACTTTCTCTGTGACTGACACTATGCTGAACTTTGAGCTATTATGATAAAGTTTCCAATGCTTTTCTGATTAAAGTCTACAGAATTCAATTGCAGAATGCTGCATTTCTATAAAGGCGCATTTTTTTCTACTTAGAAACATACGCAAGGAGAAACCTCTCAAGTACAGCTAGTTGTTTGAATATGGTAATTGATAGAAAAGTTGACCAAGTAGAAAACTGTCATGTGTCATAATAAAAGATGTTGAAATTTGCCTGTATCTAATATGGGCATTATGGTTCACAGAGTTATATATTATTCCAGAAGCCCTGGATGACAAGGCTTTCATTCAGATTTTGCTCTAATTCTGTGGATAACTTTGAGCAAGTCATTTTAACTTGTGTGGAACTTAGTCCTTTTATAAAATGTAGACCTAATTCTGATTTATATTATGTAAACTGTGTAAGAATTAATTACTCAATTACAAAGGATGGTAAACAGCCTTTCCCATGAAAATGCTGAGTCTTAGAAACCCAGAAGATTGTCATATTGAGGAGCCAAGGTAAAGTTTACTGTTTCTCTGCCTCTTTAGTAATTGCTTTCCAGGATCATATGCAAGTATATATCAGTTATCTATAAGTTACAATACTAAGAGAAATCAACTTGTATTTTGACAAATTTGTTTACCACAACACTTTTAATTTCATTCTGAAAATAAGATTGAGTCTTGGGGAGGAAGTCTGGGTAGAAAAAGTACACCTGACTGTGTCATTAGTGAAATAATTATCCACTCTCCTTGTCCTCTTGAAGTGTATGTGGTTGAGAGCATATGAAATAATTAGATAGCAACTCTGAACTGTGCTGTATGATTTGTAAAATTACAGCACTTTTTAGAAGGCT
>NW_004443949.1:3907734-3908689 GCF_000243295.1 Trichechus manatus latirostris | reverse complement strand
GGTTGAGTTTTTTACTGTGTGTCAGGTCCTGTGCTAAGTACTTTACTTGCACTACATTGAGATTTGTAAAATTGTGTCATTAAGTAAGAGGCAGGGGTTGTTATAGGAGATGGAATGCCAGGTTCAAACTATGGGATAGAATATTGAAAATATCTTGAATAATTTAAGAAAAAGACTAGAAGTGTACAGTTAAGAAGACAAACCAAGAGTCACTTTTGCATTTCCAAGACCTAGCCTAGAGCGTGGCTTGGTAGACTATCACCAATAAATGTTTGTATAAGCGAATCATTGAATGGATGAATGAACAGAATTTCTGTGGCAAGAATTCCCGAGTTCATGAATTCAACCTCTTTCTTTATTGTTGGATTTAACGTCTGCTGACCTGTTTACAACTCAATTCTATAGTTGTTCAGTTGATTCCATCAACTCAGAACTTTCTAATTCCTAAAACAAGGCCCAATTGATGATGATCATAGATTGCATTGTTCCAGTATGAAGTCATATATAGTTGAAAGACTATACTTCTTCCGGCTACCATATAAAAGAATGTTTTGGAAAGCATTTCCATCAGTATTCATTTATCCTTACTAAACAATAAAGCCTAAATTCATTATCATTCTTCCTTAGGGCTGACGTTTTGGGTATACATCAAGTGAAAACACAGCTAGTGAAGCTGTAATAAGTTAATGGCATGATCGAGAACACTAATAGAATATCTAGCCTGCATTAGTACTGTGCCCTGCCTGAAAGAATATAGGCTAATTATTTAAATAATTTATGCATAGTTTCTCCTGATAATACTTTGAAAAGAAAGTCAGGTGAAGACAATACTAGTGAATTCTGGTAGTTGGGGCACAAATTTATTATGACAAATCAATTTTCCTTTTAGTTTCTAGGACTACTGTATAACAAATGGACCTACACAGTATATTAATTAATTTAGTGAAAAAAGAAA
>NW_004443949.1:3883879-3892314 GCF_000243295.1 Trichechus manatus latirostris | reverse complement strand
AATTTCCCCTCCAAAAATAATAAACCTCCCCTTTCTTCCCAACTAAATTAAAGGATGATTAGGGATCAGATCCCTCTGCCTATGCTAATTATGAACCATTCCTACCTGGAAGGGGGCGGAGTTTGACTAATAAGCTTTGAGTGTTTGCTTGGTTCACGTAATGGTGTCGGTCAGGTATTTCTGCTCCTTTGTGCTTTGTGCTTCTTTTGTCTAGCTTGTTCACAAAATCAGCTGTCATTGAGTCGGTTTTCACTCAGGGTGACCCCATGTGTGTGACAGTAGAACTGTGCTCCACAGGGTTTTCAATAGCTGATTTTTTGGATGTAGATCTCCAGGCCTGTCTTCCAAGGCCCCTCTGGGTGTACTCAAACCTCCAGCCTTTTGGTTAGCAGCCAAGTGCGTTAACCGTTTGCACGACCCAGGGATTCCTAGGCTGTTCACAGTCCTTCTCAATCTCCCAAATCTCTCTCATCCTTCCCTACCAGCCAAGATACTTTAATTTCCATGCATTGTACCCAGTTTCTTCTACTAAGGAGAAATTATGCTTACCCTTTTCTATGCCTTTGTGCTTTCATACCCAGCTCTGTTGTGACTGGTTGCTTTTTATTAAAAATGTTTGCTTTGCTCCCTTTCTCCAAGACAGCTAAATTGCACAATTTCAGCAGTACTCTTTCTCGGAACTCTGAGGATGGGAAACATTACTCATCGTCATATACTGGGGACTTAGAGTAGTGCTTGGCACAGTGTGGGTGTACAGGAAATGTTTCACAAATGGATAAACAGCAAGTAGTCTAGAGTATCCAGAAATATTTTAGGAATAGACCACTAGTGGGAACATGGACGATGCCTGGGCAGAAGAAGAGATTGCAGACCGGAGAACAAATAGACAATTACGGTAAGAGACAACAAAGGCTTCCTCAAAGTGGTGATGATGGTAACAGAGAGGTGGAGAAAAATTCAGGAATCATTTGTTTTATAGGTTTTTGTAAAAGGTTTTTTTTTTTTTATACCAATACAGTGATTTGTTTACCTTCATTAATCTTACTCCCATTTTTTGGCCAAGATTGTAATATACCTATATGTATAACCGAAACCCTGGTGGTGTAGTGGTTAAGAGCTACAGCTGCTAACCGAAAGGTTGACAGTTCAAATCCACCAGATGCTCCTTGGAAACCGTATGGGGCAGTTCTACTCTGTCCTATAGGATCGCTATGAGTTGGAATCAACTTGATGACAAGTTTTTTTTCTAATTGTTTAACGCATGGTGATAAAGAACAAAAGAATAAAAGATTGGAGTGGAAAATTTAGATGTGTTACCAAGAAGAAAATAAAAATCACCAGTCATCCCATTTGTGAGAAATAATCGCTTTTAACATTTGTAAGAAATAATCACTTTTAACTTTTTGAGCTATAGTCTTTGAGACATGTTCCCCCTTATTTGCTGTAAGATAATATAGTGTAATGTCTACTGTCACAGACACTACATTCATGGGAATTCTGACTCTGCCATTTGCTATGTGATTTTGGGCAAATGGAACCCGTTGCCTCACATGTAAGTGGGGATCATAATAATTGTACGTAATTTATGGAGTTGTTCTGAGGATGTTAGAAGCTAATGCATTTAAAGCCCTAAGCCCAGTTCCCACATATAGAACATAAATGTTTATACTGTTCATATGCACACCATATGTATCAACTTACAGGAATGGTTTACGCTCTAAACTTTCTTCCTTCCTCATGGTGTAAATAAGCACCTTCATACTTTTGTCTACAGCATCTGTTTTAATGGTTGCATAGGATTCACTTGTATGATAAACCCTCATTTGTTTGATACCTCTCTATTTTTTTAATTAAAAAAGGTATAATTATCATTGCATAGTTAAATCTTGTGCAAATCGCTTTAAGACTATTTCTCTGTGGTTAATTTCCAAAAGCAAATAGTATAAATATTTTTAGGGCTTTTGATACAAATAGCCAGATTGCCTTCCAGAATGCCATTCTTTCCAACACTGAGTGTTATTTATTTATTTTTTGCAGCCTGGCCCAATTTAATAAGTGAAACAAAAGTTCTTGTTATAATTTACATTTACTTGAGTACTGATTGCTCACATATTCTTTTATGTCATTAATATTCCTATTTTGTGAATTGCTTGTTGGTCGCTTTTCTGAGGTTTTCTGTTGGCATCTGCACCTTGTGACAGAAATGTAATTATCATTAGATGAGTTGTGGAGGGTGAGAAGTTCAATGAGTACAGATGACTGCTTTAAGTATTTGATATGTTCAGTTTAACCACATGAAATTATCAATATTGTAGTTTTTGACTTACCAAATGGTAGCTTTGTTTATGTTCATCCTAATAATCTAAGGTTTTGTGAAATTCTCAAGCAATTCACTTGCCTCAGACTTACACCTTAAATTTGTCTTTTGGCTTTTGCAGTTCTTTCAGACAGTTTTCAATTTATTTTTTGCTTGAAAAAATAGTGTTAGCGAGCACCTACCTCTGAATCAGTGGGTATTGTCTCCCTATTGCTGTGAACAAAAGAAACACAAAATTTTGTATATAGTAGCCAAAATATTATATGTGATCGAATTTAATTTTTCAATACCTTATAAATGGCATTATCCTGTTATTGCACTGTGGATTGCAAACATTTTAACAGATGGAGGTGATGGAGTTTTAGTTCATAAGCACGCTTGCCTGGTGTTTCAGAGTTTACATAGAACTTTAGTACATCATGCCTTTGACTCTGACAATAACCCGGTGGGGTGTAGAGAGAGGCTCCACTGTTATAGAAGAGAAGACTGAGGCTCTGAGAGGCTCAGTGGCACCCAAAGACCAGACAGCTAACAAACTGCAGAGACTGGCCTAGAACCCGGGTCTTCTGGCTTTGAATCCAGTGCTTCTTTTCTCTATTCCTTGATCTTTAAATCACTTGACCCAGAAATATGTACCTTTGCTTTTGTCAGAAAAAGAAAACCAGCCGGATTTGAATCCTGTTGCCAAGCAATAATGTGAAGCTCCCATGTGCTGTCACTCCGTATTTGTTGTGTCTGTTTATTTTAGAAACATATGTTTCAGAATTCGCTGCGTAAATGCTGGTTTCAGTTTTACAATGGAAAGTGCAAAACAATGGCGTGAGAAAATGTTTATTTTATTTAATATGTATGGTTTGTACAAGGGCTTGTTTCACTTTCAGTTGATTTCACAGTTTGTTGGTTTTTTTTTTTTAAGCTACATAGCCTTGGGGCAATATCAAGTTACTTATAAAGAAGAGATTTTAATGAATACCCATGGAAGATCCTTTCCTCCTCATTTATTTTTGGGGCCTTTCTTTCACTAACTAAATTCTATAGCCTGTCTCAGGAGCACCATGTGATACTGAATCAGTTTCCCATCACTAGTTTTAATTCTTTCTTGAGCTCTCATACCCAGAAATAGTCATGCAGAGGATCAGTGTCTTTGCAGGGGAATATACTTGTTCAGTGAATTACTGTTCCAGTCTGGGGTCTACTGTGCTGAACTATTTCCTTCATGAAATAACTGAAATGAGGGATGGGAGTGGAGCAAGTTACCAGTATTTCTTGAAAATTTTTGAAGGATAATTGAAATTTTCACAAAAACTCGAAGAGAAAACCTAGGTTTAACTGTTTATGGGGGCCATTTTGAATTTATAAAACTGTTCCACATGCTAATGTTGTTAAATATGTAATTAGTTAAGAAATAATGCTAGAAATAACAGATTTAAATGAAAGATCCGTAGCTGTATATAAACCAAAAAAACCAAACCCTTTACTGTTGAGTCTATTCCAACTCATGGCAACCCTGTAGGTCAGAGTAGAACTGCCACATAGGGTTTCCAAGGAGTGGCTGGTGGTTCAAACTGCCAATCTTTTGATTAGCAGCCGAGCTTCTAACCACTGTGCCACCAGGGCTCCCTAGGTGTATAGAGCCTCTCTATTGTTATTATGTGCTTGTTTCTGGCAAAAACCTTTCCTTTCAGGAGCTTCATTGAAGAGAACACTATCTCTAGTGGCTTTTTCATTTTGTTTTCCACTATTCGCTTTGAATTATAGAATCCTGATTTGCTTTTATATAAGAACAGACATTTTACTGTGTCAAACATAATTCATCATTTATCTATTTTACTTAGAAATAAAAACTGTTCAAAGCATGCCTAATTAGTACCGGATGTCCAACTTTCTCTAATTTTATATTAACAGAACAGGATAGCAAACAGTATTCAGAAATTTAAAGATAAAATGCTACAAACATTTTAGTGAACATGATCAGAAAATACTTGTAGCATGGTCTGTGAAGAAATGTTTGACTTAGGTCTCTAACTTATAGTCAAAATCTGAATAAAAATTAGGATATAAGAATAACATAAAGGCGTGTTCTCTGTGTGATTATTTGGTAGCTTTGTTAATAGTTGCCGTTGAGTTGATTCTGACTCACAGCGACCCCATGTGTGCAGAGTAGAGCTGATCCATAGGGTTTTCAAGGCTGTGATCTTTTGGAAGCAGATCACCAGGCCTGTCTTCTGAGGTGCCTCTGGGTGGGGTCGAACAGCAAACGTTAAGGCTAGTAGTCAAGCACTTAACCCTTTGCACCACCCAGGGACTCCATCTGGTATCTAGATCAAGAAATTAAACATGGAGATATCCATTCTAATGACTTTGAGTATATGCCTTTGAGCTTTTAATGACTCAGTTTTAGATATAAAGGTATTTGTAGAATATTAGCATCTTCGTATACCAAGGACATTTGTAACAGTTAAAACAGTATTTAGAATGACATGGAAAGCTTGTATGCCTCTGAGCCTCTGTATTTTGGCCACCATCTGGAAATCTAGTTCCTTATCCACTTTGCTATTATGGTGGAGCTGAGTGCTTGAAACATTTATCAAAGTGGGGATTTATATGAAATATAATGAAACCTGGAGAAAACATGCATTTTTATATTTGTCTTTCAACTGATACTTGGTATGACGTCTCTATAAGAATTGAATCTAAGCCTTAGATATAGTGAAACCTTCTCTTTGACAGTTCTGTGAGGCTCTTTGCTGAGGGTCTACTTGCCTCCTGAATGGTAGCTGAATGACGACTGTGTTGTTTTGTTGACAGTGCTGTTTTCATTGTGTTTATGAGCCTCCCTTGTTAAGATTAGTATCAGTTATCTTTACAGATGACACTGAGTTTCATGTTAAAATTTGAATTAAAGTAAGTATAAAGATAAAGAAAACTGAAACTATGAAGCCACATTGCCCTCCAAGTAGTTGCTGTTATATTTGTCTCTGTTATGTTGGGAAGGCGCTCAGGTGGTGTAAATGGTTAAGCACTTGGCTGCTAACTGACAGGCCACTTAAAACCCACCCAGTGACTCCCTGGGAGAAAGATGTGGTAATCTTCTTCCATAAAGATTACTGCCAAGAAAACCCTATGGGGCAATTCTACTCTGTCACGTGGGGTTGCAATGAGTTAGAATTGACTCAACGGCAGCAAACAGCAACAGCATGTTGGGAAGGAGAAGAGAGGGTTTTAGAAGGAAAAGGTTATAGGAAGAAAAGTTTGTTTAATTAAAGATGAATAGGAGAATAAAGGTAAGTGATACTTACTGTAGTATGCCTAATAATGCCCCTCTACCCAAAGGCAAGACACTGCTTTTGCCCAAAATTAAAATATTAGTGAAAGCATTTATAATCCTGGAACTGGAAGATAACATTCTGGAGAGATCAACATACAGATGGCATCAAGTGTTGTCACATTTAAGCCGGGTTTTGACTGTTCTTATAAATGGATAGAACCTATTCTTCTCCATCCTAATCAAAGTTACTTTTTCTGCCCTTTTAGAGATATATGAATTTAAATTAAAATCATAAGTCTTAGCTGTCTATCCAATTCTTATTTAGTTAAAGTGGTCTGGGGACCTTCTCTGAGGAGGCAGTCTTTAAAATGAGCCCTGAATGAAGGGAAGGAGAAGTCCCTGTGAAGACCCGTAGAATGGCTTTCTAAGCAGAAGGAATGGAAAGTGCAAAAGCCCTCAGAGAAAGTGAGCTTGGCATGGGGAGGAGGAGGAAATGGGGTAGGAGTGAGATGAGGTTGTAGAGTTATACAAGAGTCAGCTTATGTTTTATGTTGGGCCTTGTAGAGCGTGGTAAAGAGTTTAGCCTTTTAATTACAAGGAAGTATTTAAAGCAGGGAAGTAACATCTGATCTTCCTGTTAGAAAGAGCATCCTGGTTTCTATGTGGAGAATGTAATACGCAGAGAAAAGAGAGAAAAGAGGCTTTTGCAGTAGTCTGAGCAAAAAATACTAGTTCAAGTTATTTGTTCATTTATCCATTCAACAAAAGTCCATTTAACTCCTACCACACGCCAAGGCACTGTTCTAAGTCCTGGGGATAACAGGGTTGAAAAGAGAGATGGGGACTTGACTTCTACAAAATTTTGGTGCTTGTGGGAGGCACCCAACCAAACCATACCCTTGCCATTAGTCAATTCCAACTCACAGCAATCCTATAGGGCAGAGTAGAACTGCCCCTTAGGGTTTCCAAGGCTGAAATCTTTACTGAAACAAACCGCCTCATCTTTCTCCCACAGAGTGGCTGGTGGGTTCGAACCACTGTTCTTTTGGTTAGCAGCCAAGCGTTTTAATCACTGTGCCACCAGGTGTCTTGAAGACAATAAATCAAGGTAATGTGGCAGGAGAGTGGAAGATTCAACTTAAATTGGGTGTTGGGGTCATGGGAGAGCCTGAATGATGAGAAGAAGCCAGGCATGAGAGAATCTGGGGAAAGAACTTCCAAGCCATGAGAAGATCAAGTGCAAAGGCCCTAAGGTCAGAACAAGCTTACCATAAAGAAAACACTGTTATGGCTGGAGGAACTGAGAGAGAGGGTATCATAGTCCTGGATGAGGTATGCTGGCACCTCATCATGGCGGGTCAGAAGTGGGTATGAAGACGGAGAATGAGATAAAGATTGAGTAGAGTGTATGGTGCTGTGTCTACCATTTATGTCTCCTCGGGATGATCACATGGATCTTTCTCATTTTCGTGAACATCATTGTCTCCTTTCTGTTTGTTTATTAAAATGGTGGCACTGACTATTATCATTGTTGTTATTTAGTTGCATTAGGAAACTACTAATTACGGTAACTGCCAGGAATTTGATTTTCTGCTATGACTTTACTCAATTCTATAATGATGATTGCTCAGAGGCAAAAGGAAACTTACATTTTCTTAAAGGAATAGAATGAGCCACCAACACTGGGAATATTTTTTCCACCTTTTACAATAGTATTGCTTTTAATGTTGTATAATACAACATTACTGAACTACTTCAAAGTCCCTAATGTGCAGATGCATTTGAAATTACCCTAGTGTCTAGTTTGCTCCAGTTAACATTCCTTTTAATGGAGCAGGTGGAAAACTTGAAAGAAGAAAGACTACAACGGCCGTCTTGGTTATCGTTTGAACATGTAGTTGCTCTGACCAGAAAGTGAAAATTATTGGAAAGGAAGTTGTTTTTCATTAGCTTGAAGACCTGTTCCAGAACTGTTATTAAAGTGGGTGTTAAGTGGAGTTTGTGCCATTTGCTTCATATGCACAGTAGATGATTGATTTCCTCAGCCAAACTAATAGAACATTTTTCTACGGACCTTGGTGCAATTACATTATAGTTGTAATTTTCAACATTACATTTTAATAGAATTTTTGAGTCTCTGTTATTAATGAAGTTAAATGTGATCAGAAATGAAAATCTCAGCTGAAATATTCACCTTATCACTCTTCAAAAATGAAGACCTTTGGCCTGCCCCATTTCTGATCACCGCTTTGCCTAGAGTAAGCAATAAATACATGTTTCTTGAGTTGGATTGACGTTTTTTCCCCAGAGTCTTTTTGCCTCTAAAAGACCAAGGTTTCTTTTTTTATTTAAATGGAAAAGAATTCTAAGCAACACCCTCAAAATATGAAATCAGCCACAAAATTCATTACTTGAGATTTTTCATTTAGAGAAATGATCATAATGACATGCTGTGTTCACAAGTGAGATTTTCTGTCTGTAAGCTCTTAATGTATAGTTTGCCTTTAAAATTAAACTGCCTCCTTTTCTAAATCAAGCACAAATTAAACACCCACAAAATTACTTTCTGGATAGTTTGCTTGCCGTGGCAGTGACATGGAATATGTTTAAAATTGTGGTTATTACTGTTTTAATTTTAAGAGATAAAACTAGAAAATATTTAAGATGAAAATCACCTACAACTTCTTGGAGTAATAGCTAGTGTGCTTCCTTTCAGTCTTTTGTCTATGCATAATACTGTTTAAACTTAATTTTAATACGGGAAGTTTTAAAGATGAATGAATGTATACCAACATTTGCTCAAAATAAAAGACAGGTAGATTTAGCTGGCAGGTGATTCATATTTAAGGT
>NW_004443949.1:3881974-3883145 GCF_000243295.1 Trichechus manatus latirostris | reverse complement strand
AGAAAAAGTTAAATGCCCCTGAATGTTGTGTAATACATTTTCATCACTTAATGTTGGAGACACTAAATTTCAGATTTTTAAAAATTTATTGACATCCAGCCATTGCATGCAGTAAAAATGTTTTGGTTATTACATGAAGGAGTACCGTGAATTTCAAGCAGTAAAAGCTTTCAGTTGTTTTCAAATTTTATAGAATTGTGTTTATTATTTTCATTGGTTGCTAAGTTATTGTAGTTGGGATTGATTGTCTCTCTGGAAACGATTTCTTCTACAACATTGTTTTCTCTGTTCAGACCAATCCACCACCTCTGCTGCCACCGCTGCTGCAAACAGACTTTGGATTATTTCCTTGAATGAAGGAGATGTGGTCATTTTCTCTTCTGACCTTATAAAATAACGTGAGATGCTAGAGTGCCCTTTTAGTTAAATCAATAGAAACTGCTTAAGTGTATAACATCTCATTAATAGAGATGGTTAATGGCAAACTTGGGACGAGTCATTAGCTGCCAAGCAAAGTACCGCCCATGTTAAAGAGATGGACAACCCGTAACCACAGTGATCCTTGAGACCAAGTGGGACTTTGCAGACTCATAGAAATCTGCCCCCTTTCACCAGACGAGATGTTGTACCGGGCTCTTCCTCCACTCACTGCCATGCCTTCTTTTCCCCCAGATACGTGTTAAGGGTATTAGTGTGTCCCAAATTGAGTTCCCTGGGAGAAGCTCTCTGAGGTGGAGATTTGCATGCAGGAGGTTCATCTTGAGAATAACACCTGTGGGGGGTGGGGGTGGCACAGGAAGCAGGATCAGGCAGAGGAAGAAGTTGAACTTTCCTGTAGTTGCTACAGAGACCTCAGATGGTTTCACCTCTGAAGGGCCATCTGCAGCTGGGATGGCCCTTCGGAGTTATCTCGGAGAGGGCTTTTGTTCCCCCACGCCCACCAGTGACTGGATGCAGGCTGCTCTAGAGAGAGGGCCTAGCCTTAGGCAAAGTGGCTCCCTTCAGCTACAGTCAGGTCCTGGGGAGGGACTCAGCTGTGAGCTCCCAGCCCACAGCACCCCCCGGCAGCTGGAGAATGAGACTTTTATCCTAAAAGGAGAATCGGGACAGCCTACCACCACACCACACGGTGCACCTGAGGGAGATGGCCAGGATGCTGTCTTAAGTCTCT
>NW_004443949.1:3878871-3880644 GCF_000243295.1 Trichechus manatus latirostris | reverse complement strand
AGTCATGTCAAGAGCTTTAGTTTTGGAGTGCTCTCTCTCACTCTGCCCTTTTGATCAAGAATTCCTTTGGGAATTCGATGATCACACTTAAGAGTACTTTCTTTTGCATGGACTTGCACTGACCACTTTAGGTACACTTAGAAATAATCTAATAAGGCTACATTTAATCCCGTGAACCTGACTGAAGGAATCATTTCAAAAGGACCTCAGATGAAATCATTGTAAATGTTTCTTATCAATTCCTCTAAAAACATAATAGGAGGAAGCCATTTAAATATGTGAACTCAGTGTACACTGATCACAGCCTGAGGCAAACTTCTGGGGGCCAGGAGCTGGCATCAGGGCTGAGGAAGATGGAAATGGGAAAAGGATCAAGGAATTAAGTGGGTTTCACCAAATATTCTGTTCAGTGACACAGGCAGTGGTCAAAGCCCAGAGCCAGAGTTTAAAAGCTGGGAGACAATCCTAAGGTCGAAGCCGAGTAGGACAAGTGGAAGGATCACCATGCTCCAGCAATCCCGGAAGGCAGTCTGTTGTGAAACCAGTGTTGCTTTGCCTTTCTAGTGGCTGATCTCACCAATCCCTAATTTAAAACTGCAAACTTCTGTCCATTCCCCATAGAATAAATTCCAGACTTCTCAATATAGCATCCACAGCTCTTCACACAATATGGCCTTAATATGTCTCATTAGCTTTACATAACGGTTTAGCAAAAGTCACAAATATAAACAAACTTCCTCTCTGTTCTCCAGCCTGAACCTCACTTGCCCTCAGCCCCCTGCTTCCTCCAGTTTCCTTCCCTGATTTCTCATCCTGGGAGATGGCGACTCCTAAAACAATATTCAACTGAGTATTACCTCCTCTTTGAAGCCTTTACCGCATCACCCAGGTTGGGTTAAAAACAGAAATGTCTTCCTTACTTGGAGCCCGATGTTTTTATATCTTCTTATATGTATATGTGTCGGTCTTCTGATAGATTTTGAGGGATAAAAGATAAGTGTTTAGTTTGTTTTATTTGTTACTTAGTAATACTGTTGTTACTAATGAAAATTTTACAGTAACAGTAACAGTTTGTGGTGTACTTCGTATATCCTAGTAGTCTCTGTGTGGTGCAAACTGTTAAGTGCTTCAGTACTAACCAAAATGTTGGTGATTCAAATCCACCCAGAGGCACCTCAGAAGAAAGTGCTGGCGAAGTACTTCCGAAAGGTCACAGCCATTGAAAACCCTATCAAGTACAGTTCTACTCTGAAGCATGTGGGGTTGCCATGAGTTCGAATCAACTCGAAGGCAATGGGTTTAGTTTTTTTTTTTTCCCCTGTATCCTAGACAATCTGAAAAGTGCTTGAGATGTGATATGTCCTTTGATCTTCTCAATAAATTGTGTAAATAGTTATTATCACCATTTTATCTATAAATAAACCAAGGCTTGGGAGCTTCAGTTCCATGTGAAGCTATATTCATCTTTATACCGCCATCCCCTAGTCCAGCGATAGCCTCCTAGTCACCCAGGATAGTTTAATGAGCAACAAATTTATGGATGGCTGTGATTAGCCAGGACAATTAGAAATGCAGATAATTTTTGCATTCAACCATGCATAGATACATACTTATGCAAATGTTTAGTTTTATTTGTATTTTAATGTAGTTTTTGCATAATCAGTATTTCTCGAGAGTAAAGCTTATTTATTTATATATATATTTATTATACTTTAGATGTAGGTTTAAAGAACAAATAGTTTCTCATTAAACAGTCAGTACACATATTGTTTT
>NW_004443949.1:3835682-3877137 GCF_000243295.1 Trichechus manatus latirostris | reverse complement strand
AAACCATGAACCAAATTTATCCCCTGAAGTTATCTTTAAATACTCTTTAGCTAAATGAGTAAAGAATGTCCACCGTAAACATTGTGGTCTTTTAAAGAATTATCTGTGTGACGTAAAATTGTCAGCAGTAACTCTGAAGTACAGATGAGTAGTTTATGGGACAGTGAGTCTAAGTCAAGGTGATAAAACAATGTTGGTAGAGATAGAATGGTGATGAAATGTGAAGAACATAAACAATGTTATAGAACTGTACATGCAGAAGTTGATGAATGGGTGTATGTTCTGTGTATATTTTTACCAAAATTAAAATTAAAATTAAAAAAACTCCACAGTTTTGTTTCCATTATTTTGATCAGAGGAAAATAATATATTCAGCAATTAACTAGAAGTGCAATTCTACTGAGGATTTATGGGACATTACAAAATAGTATAGGGTAATATTATGAAAAAAATATTGAGCTTGTTTATTTGAAAGAAAGCAGTACTAAAGTGTGGACATGTTAAAGGGAGAAGGCTGCTTGCCTGGGAGCATCAAACTAACGTCATTCCACCTCCTGCTGTTACAATTTATCCAAAGAGCTCAGGCATTGGCTTTTCTTTCCATCTCTCAGAGATGAAAATCTATGTTCTCTCTGCTATAATATTAGCTGTTGAAAATGTTCACTGTCTGAAGATTTAAAACTTCTCTACTCCGACAATGGATTTTTTTTTATTTCCTGGGCTTGGAGACAAATCGAGAAAAACTGTCAATGTACGGTGATTATCACCCTGAGTGTTTACCTACTACTGCTTATGTTCTTAAATATTGTCTGCGTTCGCACCTCTGAGATTCATAGGAACATTGGATCATCTCTTCCTGGCTTGTTCTCTAGTGTTCTTCTGAGATTTCCCAAGGAATCTCTGAGAGGCAGGCAACGGGGAGGGGAACGTTCCCAGGTGTTTCTCTAGCAGGAACCCCTCCCCTCCCACATAAGTGTCTCTGCGATATTTGTTTGAACAGATAGCTTAAATCCTAAGGAGAAACACAAACTAAAAGCAGCCATATTGAAAACCAGAGATTTAATCCCAAGTCATTTCATTCTACGGACAAGAAAACTGAGGCCCAGAAGTGGTGCTGTTGGTTCCTGGGTATGCCAGTTCTAGTCATTGTGACAACAGTCTTTGAGGCTGGAATCCGGAATTCTTCAACTAAAGCTATCTATCTGCTCTACAGTGGCTGTGTGTTTAATGAAATGCTGGATTGATTGGAATGAGGCATTGTCCCTGTATGGTTAAAAGAGGGGGACTTGTGTTTGCTAAAGTTAGGTGAATTTTTTAATCTGTCAATGAACAAGCTGAACACTTTCCTAAAGCTAGTTTCAATACCTCTGAAGGGCTACAATACTCTTGCGTATTTCTATAAAGTTTGTTTTTTTCGGAGCCTCTTCAAAAGGAGAAACAAAATCTCCCCTTAAGGAGTTTTTTGTTTGTTTACTGTTTACTCCATCTGTTCCATCCCAACTCCAGGCTATGAAGAATATTTCCACTCCAAGGAAAGGGAAAACTTGACATTAATACCTGGATTAGCTATGGGGACCATAGGTGAGGCATGCGGGTGCTGTGTGGCAGGCTTATTAACTGATAGGCCAGTGTCTGAGGCAAACATTTCAGCTTCTGGTTATTTTTCTTAACTCATGATACTCACTTCATTCCTTCCATTTGCTCCTCGTCTATAGACACACTGTCAGTCCATGTTGCTTTTGGGTTAAGCAGGCAGCTGGTTAAAACACGTGTTTGTTATCCAGAAGAAAATCATCAGAGTCGCCTGCAGGCGTTCTGGAATGAGGGTCTCAATCTCAGTATTGATAACTGTCTTTTAAGCAAAGGGACAAACGATTACCTTGTGGTTGGATTCTCAACATGTTTTGATTTCTCTTGTCTTCATTATGCTGTAAGTTTTTGGTGGGCCAGGTGGTGTGTCTGCTGTGGACTGACCGTTTCTCAGTGGTGCACAGGTGCCCTGACCCACCCCAAAGGAATGACAGATAGGAACATCTGTGAGCCAGGATTTTGTGTTCTCAGGTACTCCCGGTTACCTGTGAAAACAATTGCTGGAGAGTACACATTATCCTCAGGCTTAGGATTCGATCAATATGTGAAAACTCCAGGGACTCTTTTTTTGTCCTAGCAGTACTGAATCGCTAGCTTGCTAATAACTATTCCTTACTCCAGTGTGCCTTGGGTGAAGGCTGCAGTCAAGGGTGCTGTGACTGTTTTACGGTAGTACTTAACTGTAGGGTGAAGAGTTCTTTTTGGGAAGGAAAACATTTGTGGAAGAAAAATGAGCAAAAAAAAAAAGAAAATTTTTTTAAGGTAGAATCTGATGGTTGAAAACATAATAATTTATAATTTTCTTAGCCATATACTACCTAAATGAAAAGACAGATTTTTAAAGTCTTCTTTGAGAATGCTTTTTCCTAACACAAAGCAAGAAGCAGAATGTGAAATATATAATTAGAAATAGGAGTTCATTTTTATCTTTAATATTGTACTAGCTGGTGGCATTAGCATAATACTCATTCTGAAAGTGAAAACTGAAAGAAAAGGAGTTAGGAAATTACTTAAGTGGAGAGAAGTTACCATTTGGCATTTGTAGAATTAACTGTGTGAGCCGTGCCTGGAGAAAGAGAAGAGGAAATGACTTGGGAAGCTCCGTTAGCAGAAAGCAGTAGGCGGGAAGGGATGACATAGCAGATGGCAAGGTGGATAGCGGTAAGGCAGACGGAACAACTTGTAGATATGAGACTGAGAGCTGGGTGTACAGGGGACCATAGACTGGCAGCTATACTGAGCATAGACTTTGCTTGGCAGAGTGCAATGATAATTACAACAAACCTTAATTTGGCACCTTAATAGTCCTGTTTATTTGCTCTTATGCCTCAAGAAAATGCTGCAACATGCTCCTTTTAAGGAGTTTTGATATTTATACAAGTTTAGGTTTATTTGAAAGTGCTATGTAATCACCAAGCTATTCTGCATTTGAAAGTAAGAAGGCAATAGTTCAATAGTTTAATGATATTGACAGGAAGCTATTTCTCACTGTTCAACACATTTAAAAATTTCACCTGATACCACTAGGAATTGTAGTAATGGATGCAGATATTAGAAAGCTGACAGTGAAGAAATTAAGCCTAGAGGTACCACTAGACCTTTGTGTTTTAAACTTAACATCTGCCATTAAACGATTTCGGTATAATATGAATAAAACTTATTTTGGTATAATATGAATAAAACTTATTTATTTTCCTTTTTATCAAGAAAGAACACTGCTATTGCAATATACTGAATCCAGGAAATTTTGTTGATAATTTTCTAAAATAAGCCATGGTGTTTTCAGTCACCTCATATGCATGTGAAAACTGGACAATGAATAAGGAAGACCAAAGAAGAATTTATGCGTTTGAATTATGGTGTAGGTGAAGAATATTGAATATATCATGGACTGCCAGAAGACCAAACAAATCTGTCTTGGAAGAAGTGCAACCAGAATGCTCCTTAGAAGCAAAGATGGCAAGACTTCGTCTCACATACTTTGGACATGTTATCAAGGATCAGTCCCTGGAGAAGGACATCATGATTGGTAAAGTAGAAGGTCAGTGAAAAAGAGGAAGACCCTCAACAAGATGGATTGACACAGTGGCTGCAACAATGGGCTCAAGCATAACAATGATTGTGAGGATGGCACAGGACCAAGTACTGTTTCTTTCTGTTGTGCATAGGGTTGCTATGATCAGAACCGACTCCATGACACCTAACAACAAGAACAACAACAAAGCAATATGTTGACTATCATGACCTCAAAATATTGAAATTTTTTAATGCTAGACTAAACACATTTGTAATTAGTATGCTAATTTAATGTTTCTTATGAAGCATTTGCATTGACCATGGAATTGAGTTTTCTGCAATGCATGGCTTATACTCTTAAGGAATTCATGTCAAATTTTCAGGTTAGTAGGAGAGATTTATATGATAAGGCACACATTTATCTATAATGTGTAGGGTAAATAAGAAGTTTGGCCATATAAGATCTTCACAAAGCCTTTATGCACTTTTAAATTTGAATGATTAAGATGATAAATATAAAAAAAAATCTATCATATGGCAAAAAAAAGCACATTTTTAAAGATTGAAGTCTTACACAACTTTATGCAATATTCAGATAGTGTGACAAATGAAAGATAAGGGAGAATTGACTATAATAGATTTAAAAAATTAAAAACAAAAACAAACCCTCTACTCTGACTAGCAAAACTGGGGTTTTATCAGCCAGGAAAAGCAAATCCAGTTTAACTCAAAAAACCACTTGTAGTTTGTTTTTATTATACACAGAACACACATTCTTAAATTTTTAAAATTATACATAAACTTTATGAAAGCATCTCTATAGAATTATCTGATAAGGATAAGTATATGCTATGAAATCTAGATGGATCTTGTTGGGCTTGAAAATCATTCTGAGCAAGGTTTACTAAAGTATTTATGCAGTGCCTAGCAAGTAGTAGGTGATCAGAACATATTGACTTGCTTTTCCTCGTATGACTTCAGACATTATTAAACTATTATTCTTTGAAGGTGCTAGTGAAGTCCTGGGTGGTGTAAACGGTTAACGTGCTTGGCTGCTAACTGAAAGGCTGGTAGTCTGAGTTCACCCAGAGGCTCCTTGAAAGAAAGCCCTGGTGATCTTCTTCTGAAAAATCAGCTACTGAAGACCCTATGTAGGAGCACATTTCTACTCTAACACACATGGGGGTCACCATGAGTTGGAGTCAACTCAACGGCAAGTAGAAAGTGGTATTATAATGATGATAATGGTTGGAGAAGAGAAAATCAGATGTTGTTTTCAGTCTTTTTAATAGACCATAGGAGTCCAGTGAAAGACATGCTTCATCGGAAATGTGTCCTTAGAAATCTATACTAAGGAGAGTAATTATACTCTTACATATGTCACCGGATGCCACTGTCAAATACAGAATCCTTAGGCAGGATACATAATTAGGCTGAATCAGAATAGCACACAAGATGTTTTTCCAAATTTAATTTAACTAACAATTATTGAACACACTATGCCAAGCTCTAATAAAGACAAATTGCATACAGTGAATTGTATACATCCACTACCTTTAGAAAGTTCAGATTCTGCTGTGTGAACCATGAGAGAGGACAGCGGGGGGTCAGGATTATGGGCAGATCCATGTGTGACTATACCTCCAGCCAAAGCTTTGGTGAGTTTTGTAACAAATGAATGTTGTTGTTAGTTGCTGTGCAGTTGGCCCCGGACTCATGGCGACCTCATGCACAAGGAGGTCGGACCGTTGTGCTCCATAGGGTTTTCATTGACTGATTTTTCAGAAGTACCTCACCAGGCCTTCCTCCTAGTCTGTCTTGGTTTAGAAGCTCTGCTGAAGCCTGTTCAGCATCCTACCAACATACAAGCCTCCACTGACAGACAGGTGGTGGCTGCACGTTAGCTGCATTGGCCAGGAATTGAACCCAGGTCTCCCATATGAAAGACTGGAATTCTACCACTGAACCACCACTGCCCTCAATAAAGGTATATGTGAAATATATCGGCAGCACAGGAAATAGAGTGCTGGGGTGTTAAGGGGAGGTGATTGTTGAACTGAGTCATGAAAATCTGAGACAGGGAACAAAAGATGAGCAAAAACCGTAGGCATATGGATAAATGATGTGAAGTTTGGTGGTTTCGTGTAATGTTGTATAAGAACAAAATATCTTCAAAGGCACAATCTTACAAAAGCATTTTAATGTGTGCTTCTGGGGAATGAAGCTCTAAGAGCATCTAGTTTAAAGTAGGATGGCACTACTAATGCCCCAAATAGCTCCCTTGCTAAAAGATGTATTAATTTACTACCTAGCAGGAACAAGCAGTAAATAAAAGCAAAGCACAGCTTGCCTATATTTTGTGAAGACAAAATGAGATAGAAAATTAAAGATATTTATCTCCATTATTTTCCTTTTAAATTTCTTGTTAACTAGTCTGCAACCTAAAGAGCAAGATAAAACATTGTTGAAATCCTGAGGGGGAGAATGGCAAAGAAAAAAGCTTTGGTAGAGATTTTGTACGGAAACAAAAACCCTCAGAGCTTACATTTGGAAATTTTTCTTTTTTCACTTAAAATATTACTATGTTTATCTGCTTTTATGAAAAAAAAAAAACTGTACTCAGAGCCATGAGAAGATTTCTATATTAAAATAAATCTATACTTGCTATCAGTTAATATGGCGTTAAAATTCAGTTACGTTAATAGTGAAAAATCGATATATCTAAAATCACGATGTACCGCGAAAAATATGGTGGTACTGGAATTTCTCAGTTTGTGAAATCTATTCTATTGAGGTGGGAGCCCTAGTGGTGCAGTGGGTAGGAGCTATGGCTGTTAACCATAAGGTCAGTAGTTCAAATCCACCAGTCACTCCTTGGAAACCCTATGGGGCAGTTCTACTCTGTCTTATAGGGTTGCTATGAGTCAGAATTGACTCTGCGACATTTTTTTAAATTCTGTTGAGAGGGGTAAGGGAAGTGGGTACAAATTACCCTCACTGGTGGTCCAGAAGGAGACATGGGAGAAGCTCCTGGGGGAGATTTGTAGCCAGTCAGCTTTTACTGCTGTGAGACCTTAAATTATTTCACTGGGGCCAGATCTGGTCCAGGTGGCACAAATGAAATAGCTAAAAGTTATATGTATATAGGTTAGAATGGAAGCCGTGGAGAAATCATGAGCTTTGGAATTGGACAAACTTGATTTTGGAAATTAGCCAACTTATCTGGCTTCTGGGGCAATTTACTTGAATTCTCTGAGCCACTCACAGTTATTGTAAAATTTTAAGTTAAATAAATATGCCCCACACTGTGCTGATGATCAAGAAATCTCGTACAAGTTTATAGCACATTTTTATTTATCTTTAACTTAAATATAAAAATGTAGGTGCTATGAAAATAGCAGTATTAAATAAAGGAAAAAGGTAAAGAGAAAAAAAGAGGAAGGGAGGTAGAGTCTTGAGTGATGTTGGATTTTGACAAGGGGCAGGGAGGATGAACATAATCATAGCATAGTTTTTGTCTTGTATCTTTCTGACTTGGGGCATATATGAGACGTGAAACTATATCAAAGAATATGTAATTTAATGCTGAACTGAGTGCAAGAATACTGAGAAATCTGCCTCCCAAACAGAGAGATAGATTTGAACTGATAACAATGAGTTAACAATATAGACTATAGACGTGGGATTTGAGTTGGGTTCCTACCTTTTGTGACCTTGGGCTAGTTAAAATGCCTCAGTTTCCCTGTCTATTTAATGCAGTAATATGTTCTACATGAACCTGCAGGTTAAATGAATGGTGTCCAAAGCATGTTCCTATTTTACTGTACTTGAGATTGTTGTCTAGCCTCCAGGGACTACCCTGGCACTTGAATTGGTGTCGAAGTATAATGTCGCTGTTTATTTTGCCTCTGCCCATGAATCTGTTCTCGTAGAGTGACTCACAGCCCCCGAAAGTAATGGCACAGGACAAATCAATAGTCTTATACTGTTTCTGCCCGATTTCAGTATAGCACAGTCTGTAGGAAGATACTGTCCTTAAAGCCCCCAAATCTTCCCAGAAGAATGTTGGCTTGGAAGACTCAGATGTATAACACACCCAGATGATCATGCCACATTTTTGATGGAATAGCTAGAAAGGTAATGGATCTTGGGATTGGGATAAAACATTGCCCTTTTATGAGGGAGAGGGTTGTAAGGAATAGACCACAGTGTTGAATAGAGATAGAAAAGACAATTGTTCGCAATTAATATGGGTAAATATATTGGCAACAATGGATTTTGGAAGGTAAGCTCTTAGGGAGAGGAATTGTACACAAGATTCTGTATTTAGCTTGATGCTGTTAATATCTGCTCTGTTCTGGGAGTGAGAGTCTGCCCAGGGCCCAGGTCTATGCACTTTGAGGCTCTAGATAACATAGTTTATCACCCCCTCCACATACACCTTGAAGTCTTCTTTCATTAATAGGCATAATGGCAAAAATCAGTTTCTTCCACAGGGGTTTATTGGAACTGAAGAGTTGTGAATAAATCAATAACAAATGGAAAATTTACGTTTAGTAAAATATTGGTTAGCTTCCTGTAAGTTTTGTTTCATGTATCATTTCAGTAATTTTTGCCAAAGATTTTTTGTTTGTTTTATGTAATCTGGTTTGTTTATTTTGTTTTATACTTCTAACAGCCTTGGTAAATCAGATAACAGAAGTCTTACTGTTGTTCCAAATAGCAGAGAAATTTGATTTTAGCTCACCAACAACCCATTGATAAGAGAAGAGACAAGAAAGTTCTCTCTCAAGACATGTAAGACAAAGCTTTAAGAGATCCTTCAAAACACAAGGACGCCAGGAAAACCGGAAGCCCCCTTAGTCCATTGTCCAAACCCAAACCCAACCTGTTGTGATCGAGTTGATTCTGACTCATAGTGACCCTATAGGACAGACTAGAACTGCCCCATATGGTTTCCAAGGAGCGGCTGGTAGACTCAAACGGCCAACCTTTTGGTTAGCAGCTGAGCTGTTAACCACTGTGCCACCAGGGCTCCTAGTCCATTGTATTCTTAATCCTTAACCATGCATGTTCGGTCATAAGTGGAGGTAGGATTTGGGACAATTATAATGAAGTATGGCGAGACTCCATTTCACAATCTTTGGACTTGTTATCAGGAGGGACCAGTACCTGGAGGAGGACATCACGCTTGGTAAAGTAGAGGGTCAGTGAAAAAGAGGAAGACCCTCAACCCTCACAGTGGCTGCAACAATGGGCTCAAACAGCAACAATTGTGAGGATGGTGCAGGACCGGGCAGTGTTTTGTTCTGTTGTACCTAGGGTCGCTATGAGTTAGAAATAACTCGACGACACCTAACAACAACAAAATGAAGTAAAACTGTAGAGGCAAGGCAGACGCAAAGAATGAATGCGGAAATTTTCAGCTAACATGGCCTTGGATGAGCAGACTTCCTCTTTGAACTGCAGACATCAGTAGGCCTGGTTTGTAACAGGTGGACATAGATCAAGGTATTTATTCATGGGCTCATCTGTGGTGCTTTTAGGATCTAGATTTGTTGGCACACTGGAACTACAGTGCGTGTGCAGCTGCTAGAAGACAGAAATCACCTCCTGAACAAGTCACACTCCCACAGGATTCTGCCATGATGTGCGTTGTGTTGCTTAAGTAAATCCCCATGATCAAGAGCAATCAGAGAGATTTGCATGAATATAACATAGACGCCAAGAGCTAACTACTTCAATTCCATATCAAAAATAGAATGGAGGCCCTAACCCCAAACATTTGTGGAAACTAACTTGAAGGACAGAACACACTAGAATGCATACTGAGGAAAAATGTCATTGCAAATAAGACGTTGAAACCATCTGCACATCAATTGTCAGTGGTAAAAGTGAAACAACAAGGAGTTGGAACGTATTTATAGCTGTATGGACAATAAATCAGGCATTTTCTTGGACTGTGTAATGCTCTTCCCAGACCTCACTGAGTACATCATGTACCATCCGTCACCATCTGATAGCAAGATTGAAATCCAAACTGATATGTATTTAACTTTTTCAAAGGACGGTTCAGTGTTCTAGATGACAAGGAATCTTCGACTCTGGAAACCGTTGTCAGGCATCAGGACTTGTGACTGGTAAAGATAGAGGAACCATAATGCTAGGCACAGTTTTAGAAGGTCAAGTATAAATAGAAGTTCAAAATCTCCAAGTGTCAGACTTTGACATGCTTGTTTAAACCTCAAAACACACCTTTCCATTCCGTGTATACTTTGTGTACTCTGTCCTGAGCAACTTACAACCATGAAAAAGTCCTCTTCCCTCCACAAACTTACTGCCTATGTATTAGAGATTGTACTAATTCATGGATTAGTACAACACTGTGCAGCAAAGGGTGTCCCTGGGTGGCGAAATGGTTAGCATCCTCACTGCTAACTGAAAGGTTGGCCATTTGAATCCACCCACAGGCGCTGTGGAAGGAAAACCTAGTGATCTACTTCTAGATGGTCAACTACTGAAAACGCTATGGAGCACAGTTCTACTCTAACATACATGGGGTCGCCAGGAGTCGGAATCTACTTGAAGGCAACTGGTTTGTTCATTTTTGGCACAGCTCAGGGTTGAGTTTGGGAAGAGAACTGCACAGCAAGTGTTAGAGAAATTTGGAGTAGGGAAAATTGCTCTTTAGAATGTGGAATTCAGATCTAAAATGTATTCAGGTGTAAGGCTTTTGTAGGAAACTCAATCATTTTCCCCATAGTATACACCTCTCGTGTCATCTCCCAGCTGTTCCCTAGTTGTCTATCCTTGGAAGAGCTATTAAACCTCTCTAAGCGTCAGTTCGTCATCTGTAAAATTATGATAATGACTCTCTCTACTTCATAGATTTATTGTGAAAACAGTAAAACGAGTGCTCCAGAAATGCTCAGTACAGTGCTTGGTGCAATCAACAACCAAAACCAAGGCTGTTAGTTGATGTGTATTTCAGTGTAGTGTACCAAGTGTTTGCTGAGTCAATGAGTGAGTCAATAAACAAGTTATCTAGTCACTGCATTTATGGCCAGATGGTATCTGGGAACCTGCTGGTCAAGGCCAAGAAGTATCATATAAAAAGCTTACTCATACATGATCCACTTCTGAGTATCAAGGTCTTCTTTGCAGATGTTTGTTCAACCACTTACATATTTTCCCTCTTCCTAGGACTTTCTGCCACAGGCGAGGCAAGGACAGGTCAGAGATTTGTTACCTTCCAAGTTTCTGCTACTCGGTCCCTTGTGCAGAGCAGCCTTGGTGGAGAAGTGGATGGAAATGATGGTTTTCATCTGTGGATTTTATTGTTTTGTTTTTTTATTTTTCCATTTTTCTTGTAAGATAACTGAACCAAGTGGGGTAGGAATAGCAAAGCAAAAAGCATTTTTTTTCCTCCATGAGTCTTTGCTAAGCACCCAGGCATTTGCTAGGTATTAGGTGAAGGATCAAAAAAGATCATGCAGCTGGTCTGGGGAGCTTCTAAAGAGCCCTGATGGTGCAGTGGTTAAAACGCTAGGCTGCTAACCAAAAGGTCGGTGGTTTGAACCCACCAGCCGCTCTGCGGGATAAAGATGTGGCAGTGCGCTTGCATGAAGATTTGCAGCCTTGGAAACCCCGTGGGGCAGTTCTACTCTGTCCTATAGAGTCGCTGTGAGTCAGAATCAACTCGACGGCAATGGGTTTTTGGTTTGGGGAGCTTCTGGTTTGGTTGAAGAACTAGGCAGAGAATAGGAAACATTTTTAGCAAACCAGTAGAGAGAAGTTACAGGCATTAGAAATAAACCTTTTCTCTGGGAAGAAGGAGCAAGGTGGGATGAAGTAACTTTAGGATGGCTAACCAGGGACATGGCGGTTTTCTGCTGGATGAAACGATCTATTTTACACAGGAGCAGGTGGGCGTTTCTGCAGGAAGAATGTAGTAAGTAAAAGAAACAAACTCAGGTTGACTTTAGAGATCAGAAGGATCTCTATTTGAGTCTCTAGTCTCTTATTTGAGACTAGGGAAAGATTAATGGAGGGTCCTGATGTCCAGCCTGAGAAGAATGCGTTTAATCTGAGCAGTGGAGAGAATCCACCAGAGGCTTCTAAGCAGAAGAAAGACGTAATGAAAAGGAGTTTAGGAAGATTATCCTCGCAGCATTGTGCAGGTGCAATTGGAACAGGAAAGACTCTAAGCAAGGAAACCAGTTAAATTGCTATTGCTGCAATCCCGGCTTCAAGCGATGAGGTCCCAAGCTAGGGTGACGCTGATAGAAGTGCAGATGACTCCGATTGGAGAGTTTGTGTGTTTTGAAGGCTACATGGGAACCTGGGGCAAGTGGATATTCCTTAGGATGCCTGTCTCTTTGCTATATGAAGTTTCTCTATCATTCTTCTACCTCTACCACTCCGCCAACTAAGTTCCAAATAATGTATCAGTTTTACAAAAACATATTTATTGATTATTCACCTGCCAAGAACTTACATCAGTGCATTTCAGCATCTTATAGGTTGGATGTGCTCAGTGATTGCTGTGAATGTTTATCATTTCCTGCCCCCAAACACATATTACACACGTTGTTTAAACACAAAAATGTACTTTTTCATTCCATCCATTCATTCCACACACGTATTTATATACCAGCTAAGGAGTCTAGATGGAGCAATCGTTAAGTCTTCTGCTGCAACCGAAAGGTTGGTGTAACCCACCATTGGCTCTGCAGGAAAAAAGACCTGGCTGTTTGCTCCTGTAAAGATTACAGCCTAGGAAACCCTATGGGGGAAGTCCTACAGTGTCATAAAGAGTCGTGCTGAGTTGCAAATCGACTTGACAGCACACAACAAGGTATACCAGCTATATACTCCTTTTCCAGGAAAACTTGACTCATCAAGACAATCTTTAAGTTACCAAGTCTGACCTTTTTGTTTTTGAACATTTATTTTCCTATCAAGGATATGCTTTTTGATTATTGAAAACAGTAAAACCTTCCCCTTCGTTTTCCCCTAACTATACCTCTGTAGAAATCAGATATTAATTTGTAATTCTATGTTAGCCTTTTAGTTTCAGCTCATAGTTCTCCTGTATCATTTGTATGCTTACCTTTTGAAGATCCCTTTAAGGGCTTTCTAGCAAACAAGTGAAAGCCTTTATACTAACATCTATGTACACAAAGCTAGATGAATAATATTTTAACCACTTCTTAGTTAGAGAACCTAACTTCTGTCCCCAGTCTTCTTACAGTTCAATTGTTTATCATTAGATTGTTTGCCTTTTTTCTTCTCTCCCTGTATTATATAAAACCACCAAATCAGTTAAAAAAAAAAAAAATCAATTTTAATGATGTAAAGTTGCTTCAGGATTTTATCAGATGGTAAAAAACTTTAATGAGATGAATCATATTTGACTTAAGAATTACTTTTAGGAATAAATACTTATGAATATGGTCTTTCTGTTCAGCCTTTGCTATCATTAAAGTAATTTGGAGAAGCAGATTGGCCAAATGACAGCAAAATAAGCAGCTGAACTAGGAGTCTGTCTAGGTTAACAAGGGGTTCATTAGCTAAGAAAGTCTTACTGAATTCATGTAAACCCTTTGTTAAGCACCTACTAGGTGCAAAGCACAGTGCTTGTCATTGGGTGACAGGAGGTAAGTAATTTTGGTCTTTAAGGTGTACACAGTCTTTTGGGGCGCCTCGCCATATTCACAAAGGAGTCCTGGTAGAGCAGTGGTTAAGGGCTTTGCTGCTAACCTAAAGGTCACCTGTTCAAATCCACCAGCACTCCATGGGAGAAGTGTGGCAGTCTGCATCCATAAAAATTACAGCCTCGGAAACCCTATGAGTCAGTTCTACTCTGTCCTATAGGGTTGCTATCAGTCGGAATCGACAATAGCAATGGGCTTGTTTTTTTTTTTTTTTTTTTTTTTTAGCCACATTCACAACATACTTCATTACAAGTCAGATTTTGGGAAGCAGCAACAACCTTTTTTTGTAAGGAGCTGTCTAAAACATCAGGAGGGAAAGGCTTCAGTGGCAGGACTGAGCGGATCACAGAGATACCAGACTGAGGTTACTGATTTCACAAACGTGGTGTTTTCAGGGACTGAGATGTAAAGTGTTCAGGAGAGAGATGGTGGCATGGAAGACTAGGAGTACAGATGATCTAAAATGCTGTTGGTCTTAATAGATGATTTAAGGGGTTTGAACTTGAATCTGAAGGTATTAGAAAAGTATCAAGGGTATTTGATCAGGGGAGCTATGTTATCATATCAGAGCTGTAAGGCATTGCTTTATAAAGCAGTGTTTTGGTCAATTTGAAAGTAGAAATCATTTGGAACAGCAATGACCATTACATGTGTTTGCAAGATATTGTGGGATTTCATTTTTGTTTAGTGCTCATATATACAAAATTCATTTCTTCACTATGTTATGTTTTGGGTATTTGAAATTCTTTCAGATAATTATAAACATTAGTGAATCCATATACTTATTATTTTAAATTATTTGTTAAAAATGCTATCAAAAGATACTGTTTAAAGAATCCACAGCATGAAGTTTTCCATAAAAAGTTTAAATGCAGTCCCTTTTCTTTTTTTGTTGTGAATTAGTGTTCTATTGGGATGAGGGTATGGGGAACTATCCTGCTATCTAATTTCCAAGGTTCATTTTATTAAAAGCATATAAATTGAAAAATTAAACCATCATCACAGACATAGACATGCCATGCCTACGGTACAACCAAAGCAATTTGTTTTTACAGTAATTCTTTTAGCATGTCTCTTCTTTAGGACAGAAGCTCTCATACAAGTTTAATTTGAAGCTTTGAATTTCACATTTGGTTCTGACAGCCAACATAATTATTTCCTTTTAAACTTTCCCTATCTTATACAGATGATATGCTATCTTTTCCACATACATTTTGTTATTTCAAAATAGTTCTAATATTTTTGCTACTATAATAGTTTCAGGAAAATTGTATGGATGTAGAATTTGACAATATATAGGTTTAGTCTGTCATCTACAAAATAAGTGGGTATAACTTATTTTTATAAACTATACTAACTCTCTGTGTCACTATTTATGTGGCTGTCATTTGGTCTTTTCCTGTTGTGAGTCTGAAGCAAACATTTTTACTATAATCAGCCTACTTGTTATTTCAATTTATGTTTTCTTATAGAGTTAGGATATATAGGGTGTTTGAGAAATGAGGGAAAAAAATACCATACAGGTCTCTGGGTTAGTAAAGATATTTATTTATTTATATGCATCCTTTTTGTACCCAACCTATGTTTAGGTAATAGTGAATATACCATTATTTTTACAGACTAGTTACATAAGTGCATGTAACCACATTTTCTATAATGGGTGGTTATAGAGGAAGATTATCTCCTAGCTCCTAATGCTGTCATATCAGGCCTCTTAAGTATCATTTTGTTAGGTGACATGCCTATTAAACATAGACTACAATTCCAGGTAAAATGTGAATTTGGACACTTCTGAGTCAGGGCTGATGTTTTCAGAGGGAGCAATAATCCAGATCATTACTCAACATGCTTCACATTTTCTACTTCAGTAGAGGTAGACTCTGTCAACTCTTCACCATCTCCTTCACCCCTCTCTAGAGCAAATCATTGCCTCCTTCATGCTCCCACCATCTCTCTTACGTACGTCGATTGTAGCACTAATCACACTACTTTTCCATTAGTTCTGTACATGTCTTTCATTCTCCATTGTGAGCTTATACATCTCGCGGAGCACCAACGTATCGCCGAGCACGCTGCAGATACTACATAAGTGCATATTGAATGAAGGAATGGATAGTGGAAGGAATGAAAGACAGGCTACAAATAAAATGAATGGATTCCAGTTGATTGTTATTTGCTGAACTTTGATGTAAAGTGAATTTGGACGATTGCACTGGGAACTCTCCAGAAAAGCTTGTTCTTTATTTCCACTGAGGAGAAAAGCTAGAGGAAGTGTGCCTTTGCACACAAAGATGGCTGAGAATGAGGAAGAGAGGGAAGGGGAATGACAGGACAGTCGTCCAACAGAATAAGGACAGTGCTTTCAGTAATTGTGCTAAAATAATAGAATGTAAGGAGTCTAAAACAATCTTCTTGGATTTGTAACTCAACCAAACACCTCCTTTTTGATTTTTAAGTTTCAATTGTATAAATGTAGTCTATGTGTTTGTTTATTTTATGTGCGTAGAAATTCGTAAGGTTAATAGTCAAATGTCACCCACCTAAGATGATGATTAAGCTATCTGGATGTTGTAGCTCCTTTGGAATGCATCCTTCCCAGCTTCTGCCAGCTGTTTCTTTTCACTCAGAATTGCTCAGAGGGGTTGTGATTAGAACCTCAGTTTCTGTCTCCTCGCCAGCCCAGACTTCCTTTGTCTGTTTCCTTGTCCTGAAAACTCCGCCTCCCTCTTAGCCTGCTGTACCTCTAAGGTCGTCTTTGTTAGACCATTTGAGTGCTCATTCAGAAATATTACAGTCACAAATTATTTTGTGGTGACTGTGGGTACGGGGGTGTCAGTAGCTTCTAGTGTCAGCAATTGAGCTAGAATAGGTTTGTACAGCCCAGTTGGATTTTCACGATCCATTACAAACCACTGTTTGTACACATGAAGAAGCAGCATAAGTGGCTTGTCTACAGGAATTATTAGACAAAGCATGAAGACTGTACTCCAGTTTTTCTGTTTCCTCTCAGTTGTTCTGTCTGTGATGCCAGAAATTGATCTCTCAAGGACTGTTCAGGATACATCTTTCTATTAAGGTAAAAATGTAATGGAAAGTGTCTAGAAATTCCTTCATGCTGCTAGACTCAAGGTTTATTTTTCCTTTAAAAATTTGGACTTGACCAGAGGTAATTTTGATAAGATACTGGCCCAGATTTATTTTTATAACTTTCATTCCCATTTTCTTTTTTTTTTATAAGGTTCTGATTTATGAAAATGAAAACAAGAATTATTATTCAATGCACATTAATAGAAATACAGAGCATTTTACTAATATTTTGCACATGCTGGCTGTGTGTCAGGTTCTGTGCTAAAAACTTTGCATAGATTATTTCCTTAATCCTTACAGCAAACTCAATGCACTATTATTATTATTACTATTTTACAGAGAAGGAAATAGAGTTTTTGAGAGGCTTAGCCACCTGTCTTCATCACTGAGTTAGCAAGGAATTAAGTGTGTGCCTGAATCTAGAATCCACTCACAGTAGCAAAAAGTATCATGACCATAAGATGCTTTGCCATTTTAGGGTCCACTGAAATTTGATTCCAGCTGCTGTTGTACAAATTCTTGTGTTAGTGGCAAAACAATTACATTATAGAATTGGGGATTTGTGACTTATTCATGGAATTTTCTTTTTCTTAACTGCGAGGTATGTAATTTGATGTTCATCTTCAAAACCAAATTAAAGCTAAAACATGGAATGTTCTCATTACATGTTTAAGAAATGACCAGTTAAAATTATTTTTTGATTTCATCCATCCTGAGCATATGCATAGAATTTTTTTTTTTTTTCAGAGTACAATTCCTTCTTCAAAATAGCGTAAAGTTTTAGCTAAAACAATGACTGGATTGATTTGGAAGATCAGGCCGTTGGCTGATCCCTTCTTTTCATTATGCCCTTTCTCTCCAAAGTCGCATGGTAAGGAAATCAACTCCCTTCCCAGATAGAGGCTACACAGGTCAAGGCTCCATAGTAACCCTGTTCCCTGAATGAATTTTCATATTAAATATTCAAATCTCAAATTTAAAATTGTGATGCAGCGTTTAAAATCCTCAGTTTGAGGAGCATACGTGACATGTTATCTTGTAAGTCTGTATTATCAATCGTCTCTCCATTATTAGATGTGTTTCTGTCTTGATGGCCTGGGTACTCGTTATAAAATTCTCTGTACAATTTCATCCGCATGTCTTGGAAGAATACCTGTTTGTAGTTTTTCACTGTGTCTACAAACCTCTCATCATCATCAGACTAGGGTTTTCAGAAGAGAGTTAAGTTTATTAACCCTGGCATTAATGCACTAATCCAAAAATAGATCTAATCAGGCATTGCATGCTTCTGTTGGTAAACAATCTCTATTCATTACTGAGATAAAATGGATATGGAGCTTTTCCTTTTATCTGGTACGTGAAGCTGAGACAGCAATGTCCATATCCCCCACAATGTTTTTCAAAGTCTCTTTTAACCCTGGCGTAGTGGTTAAGGGCTTGGGTGCTAACCAGAAAGTCTGCAGTTTGAATCCACCAGGTGCTCCTTCGAAACCCTTTGGGGCAGTTCTACTCTGTTTTGTAGGGTCGCTTGACGGCAACAGATTTTGTTTTTTTGGGTTATAGGGTGTTTAGTTATAATCAACTTCCTTACAGTGACCTTGAGAGACTTAATTAACAATCAATTAATAATTATAGGGATTTTAAACTTCTCAGCAAGGCACAGGATAGGTCGAAGTACTCTCACGGAGATGTCTTGTTTCTCCATATGAAAATCATCATGTGCAAAGTTCAAGTCCCCAAGACTACCCTCACTTCTGACATCAAGGGCAATTTAGAGGATCCCCAAGGTCATTCTCAGGTTCCCTGGAAGGATCCATAGAACTCAGAAAAGCTGTTATACTTACCATTATGTTTTCTTTACAGGGAAAATATTCAGACTAAAATCAGCAAAAGGAAGAGGTGCATAGGGCAGAATCCAGGAGAGAACAGGCATGGAACTTCCAGTTGTCCTCTCCCAGTGGAGTTGTGTGGACAGTGCCTGCTTCTCTCAGCGATGACGTGTGACAAGATGCACAAAGTACAGCCAACCAGGGAAGCTCACGTAAGCCTGGATGGCCAGAGTTTTTATTGGAGCTCAGTTATGTAGACATGGTTGCCAAGCCACATGGCTAAACTTAGTCTCCAACCTTTCCAGAGGTTGTGCTGATACTACTTGGCCTAAGGGCCCTATCATATATTGTTAACATAGACTATCTGACATGGCCCAAGACCCCCAGGTAAACAAAGACACTCTCATGCAGGACATTCCAAGGGCTTAGACGTTATATCCCAGGAACTGGGGGCAAAGGACCAAACCTTTCTTTAGGCAAGGTTAGTCCTTTACTGTAAACCATGTTTAAAAGATAACCAAAAAAAAAAAAAAAAAAAACATTATTTGGAGAATATAAATATGAGACATGTTTTTCTACATATCCACTATCAGGCAAGACTTAGTATTATAATTACTATAATATAATCTAGAGACTTGGACTGGAGCTTGCTTTTATTCCCCTTCATGTCTAAATACAAATATTTTACTATACATGAAATAGTGTTTTTAGAAAGAGTCTTCTGTTCTATACGGTAATTGTATGGGATCTAAGGAAGAATCCCCCTTCATCAAGCTCCAAGAGATATTCCTACTTTCAGGCTTGCTGGTGCTTAAAACAACACCACCATCAACAAAAACAACCAAAATAACAGACTTCTATGCATATCTCTTCATTCATTAGCAAATCTGCATCTTCATTCAGTGAATATTTATTGAGTACTTACCACATATGGAAAAGTATAAAGACAGGTAATTTATAGTTCTTAACTTCAAGGAGATCAAGGCATAACACTATGTAACGCCACAAAATCATCCAGTTCTTACGCTGAAAGTCCATGGCCTAGAATTGGGCCAGACACAGAGTATTTGCAGAAAAAGTGAACAAAGTAGAGTGATGAGGATGCCCATGAAGCAGGTTGTGATGAAATCCTGAGAAGAGGCAAAAAGAAGGTCAGGAAGGGAGGAAGTGAGCCACCATGCACTATGGGATGGGTGAGGAATTACAGGCATGTTAGCATTACTGGGTTATAAAGTATGAAACAGATACTGCTTAGAATCAAGGCGTGAAAGACAGCTGGGTGCCATGTCCCTCAGGTCCTGAAGTCAGAGGTTGCCGCAAGTTTTATTCCTGCACCTAGGTGACAGCTATTGGCTGGGTCTGTCTTCAGAGGAAGAACTATTTCTCCAGCACTCTATGGGTACAAATATTAACACCCTGTTTAAATAAGAAGGGGGAATTAAGCTAGGAGACACACAGAGTAAATCTAATTTTCCACTGACTAGAAAGTACGTCCCTGACTGTCCCTGAGTTGCTGAGCTTTGTCCACTTGATCATGCTCCACTCTCCATCATGCTTCTCTAGTATCCATTATTTATTTTATCTATCACTGGAGTTTTTTTTCTCACTTCCCATTAGTGGCTTCTCAGACTTACTGTTTGTTCTTTTTTCACACAAGATCCAAATATTTACAGTTGAGTAAGCCAGAGATAATAACATAAAAGTTAACAATTCCAGAGAGAACAGTGAAATAACAAGTCAGCTTCTTGTTCATTTCTTTTTCTTAGCAACACCCTGATTTCATGGGGAGGTAGTTCCATCATGTCTTTTAATTATGTGAAACTACTTTTCTGTGATCCCAAAACACTTTGCTGATTCTTTTTGTCATTTTGTAACTGGGCCGTAGGTGCCCATTCTTATTTTAGAAATAAGCAAAATTGGCGTCGGTCAACAAGTGTGAACCAAGATAAACTCACTCCAGGACTTTTTTCTCCAGAACCTTCTATTCCTACACAGTACTGCCCTGTTCTCTGTAGTGGGGGTGGGGGTTAAAAGGTATTTCTTCCTGATGCTTCTACACCTTGGACAGAAGTAGTAACTCCTCTATTTCTGTGTTCCCCTGGGGATTGTGCACCTCTACGGAGAGACTAGAAGCTGCTGGGAGCTCATGGACATTTCCCACTTTTTTGTAGCTCTGCTTCATTAAATACTGTGCAAGGTAAAGATGGACCTTCAGGAAAGAGTTTGTTTATAAAGGACCTTGTAAACCATGATAAACCCACTGCCGTTGAGTCAGTTCTGACTCATAGCGACCTTAAAGGACATAGTAGAACTGTCCCATAGGGCTTCCAAGGAGTGGTTTCTCTTTAGAATAATATGAAGCCATTGGAGTAAGTGGAAGAGTTAATATGATCAGATGATCAGATTTGTGGTCAAAAAATTAAAAGCTCCAGCTGCAATGAAGAACACGGTCTGCAGTCAGGTAATCATGAAGGCATGTAGACTATGAAAAGACTGTTACAATAATCTAAGCTCAAAGTGATGGAAGCCTAGCTCTGTGTAATACAATGAAGACAGTTTTGAAAGTTATTTAAGAGAAAGAGCTGGCAGAAGTGAGTGAGTGATTAGATGAGAGGTTTAAGGGTGAGAGAGAGGCATCAGAGATAATGTCTAATTGAAGGCCTGGGCAACTGGGTATTTCACTGAGGTTGAGAGCATGTGGAAAGGATCAGGTTGGTGAGGGAAAGGAAATGAGTTTATTTTCTTTGAGTCTAAGTCAACTATTTTACATTACTGACAAAATATGTACATGTATTTAAGATGAATATATAACCTTCATATTTTCTGAAATTCAAAAATGTATTGCATCTATGCAGACTTTCTAACCATGGTCTTGTGACTCCATAAAGTGATTGGCTGGGACTATGCCAATTGAGTGACTTTTGGTCTACTGAAGGAATTGATCAGTTCATGATCCTGCTGGGAGGACCATGCCTTGAAATTGACAGTGAGTAGCCTTATATAAGGGCCAGTCCCTCAGAGGTTCAGGGGTACCTCACTACCATCAAGAAGAGTCTGAAGCAGAACAAGTTTTTTGGACCAAGGACCTGAGGGTCCCTGTGCTGAGAACCTCCTAGACCCAGAAGAGAGGGCTATAACACGGAAGAGGGTACAGGACAGTGAGAGACAGCAACAGTCAAGAGTGGGCTTGCTGGCCCAGAGAGGAGGCGGCAGTGGTGGACTTGCCAGCCCACAGAGCAAGAGCTGTGTGCATTTGGGCAGCAGGCTTGCCAATGGAGCTAAAGGAGTTGTAATGCTTGCCCCGTGCAGGGCAGAGGCCTGAGCGTGTCCCATGCAGAGGTTGCCTTGGAGGATTCTGCTCAGGTGTCTTCCTACAGCAGGGTGGAGCTGGCCCCTTCTGGGCAGGAGGCTTGCCAGTGGAGCTAAAGAGCTGTAACACTGCCTGTGCAGGGCAAGAGAGGCCTGAGTGTGCCCTGTGCAGGGGCTGCATGCTTCCCCACCCCTGCAGGCCAGGGTAGTGTGGTGGGAGTTGGCAGCAGAGGGCTAGGAAGGGCCTAGTAACTGAGCAAGGGAGCCAGAGGCCAGCGAGGCCCAGCGAGGCCCGGGGCAGGGCAGAAGCCTTGTGAGTTGTGCACACACACACACCCTCACCACCACCAGGGTAGTGGTACCAGAGGCAGTGGTGACTTGAAAATAGCATCTGACTGGAACCATGGTGCACCTGCCTGTCCGCGTAAGAGTGGACATGGGTAATTTGGGGAAGGGTAAGTGTTTCCTCTTAGAGAATCTGTTATTTGTTTACTGTTTGTTTTCTATAAATGATAATACTAGCTTTCACTTTGCCAACACTGTGTACAGGTTGCGTGTGCCTGGCTCGATCACCGATGAGCGTAGAACCCATGGAATGGTCAATGCGAGGGGTGTATGTTCTCCTTCCTAGCAGTCTTATGGCTGCCTGGAAGTTGGAGGCACAGCCTGTCTGCATGTGCAAGGCAGATAAACAGAACATTACAATCTATTTGAGTGAGAGAGCCCTTGTTCTATATGTGATTCCTCATCTAGGTCCTTTTCTATTTCAGTCGTTTACATGATAGGGTAAACTGTGGCCCGTGGACCAAATCCAGCCCACTCTTGTGTTTTGTATGGTTGATAAGATAATCATGATTTCTACGTTTTTAAATGGTTTTTAAAAATTAAAAAAAGAAAAGTATTTTCTGATGAGAAGAAATTATATGAAATTTAAGCATCAGTTTCCATACGTAAACCTTTACTGGCGCACAACCGTGCCCATTCATTTACTTCAATTCTAAGGCTGCTTTTGTGTTACAACTGCAGAGTTGGGTAGTTGGCAACAGAGACCTTATGACCCACAAAGTCTAAAATTTTCACTATCTGGTCCTTTGCGGAAATGTTTGCAGACCCATGTGCTAAATGATTGTTTCAATCTCTAGTTTGATAATCCTACTTTTAAATACCATCTCTTTTTAAAGATGCAGTAGCAATCTTGCAATAACCCCGAGGTAAGACACAATGGTAGCTTGTAAGAGATGCATCTACAAGAGACAGCACGATGTGACAGGATTCTGGGTACTTTTGAAGACAGAGCTGAAAGGATTTACTGATAGATTAATGTGGTGTGTGAGAGGGGAGTTGAGGATGACTATATCAGTTTTAGCCTGAACCACTACTTGGGGAAGACTGAGGGAGGAGATTATTTGATTGGGTGTAGGAGGAGGCCAGGAGCTTGGCTTGGGGCAGGTTAAATGCAAGATGGCACTAAATATCCAAATGGCTGTCTAGAGTAGGCAAGGCTGGCTACATAATTTGCAGGGCCCATTCAGAAATGAAACTGTGGGACCCCTTGTTCAAGCTGCAGAAGATAAGTGCCATTAAAGATACTATATTACAAAACTTTTTCCTTTATTCTACAATCTCTCTCTCACACCTGTTATAGCATTTTTTTATTTACTATTTAATGCCATTCTAAATAAAGAACAATTAAATTTTAAATTATTAGCGTGGATTTCACCGTTCATCTTTATACTGTGCAATGTCAATTTAAATAATAAAAAAATTGCATTATTATTCTATTTGAGGGCTCATGTACTTCTGGTCAGATTTTCAGATTTATGAACTATGTCAGCCACCAGATATTCTAGTGTAAAACTTATTAATGCATTTAATTAGTATTGATTTTTTCTGATATTCATAACGCCACAGCAACAAGAAAGTATATTTTTGAAAAGGTATATAGTAGTTAATTCAAGAGGAAGAAATAATAGAGACAGCATCTTAGCTGGGTTTATCTTTATGCTAACATTAAAAAAAATAATAGGAAATGCTTTCTCTGGGCAGCTTCAAGTTGCAATATCATTACCAATACAGCAATATTTCATGTTACAGTAAACTTTATTAGAATGTGTTAGGTAGTGAGGTGATACTATGTGCTACATGGTAGCTGTTATAGCTGAAATTGGTTTGCAGTCATGCTTCAGCCTATTTGCTTTTAGAAAAAAATAACTTTATTCAACCAACCATAGTAATAACTATTTTTCAAGTGGCATCATATACTATTTTCAGGATAATAAGTAAGGCTGATACTGTGAGGCAGATTTTTCTACTGCATACAAAGCATATGCTGTGCTTTGTATGCAGTGGAAATATATACATAGAGGGAGCCCTAGTTGCACAGTGGTTAAGACCTATACCTGCTAACCAAAAGGTCAGCAGTTCAAATCTACCATCTGCTCCTTTGGAAACCCCATGGGGCAGTTCTACTCTGTCCTATAGAGTTGCTATGAGTTGGAACTGACTTGACAGCATCTAACAACAACAAATACGTATATATACTTGTTCAGTTTGCTTAAAGTAATGTAAGATATTAGAAATCATATCAAAATATTGATTTCTTTTCTTACCATGCTTCCTCAGCCAGTTAACAATGGGTGATCCACTGCGTGTTGCCATTTGACCTGAAAACTTTTAAAGCAACTGAAATCTGTTTAAGAACATGGTGTGTTTTATTTCATAGCCTCTTTAAGAATCATTGTCATATTTACATGAGTGACATTAGTTTAAGGTCTCTATAATTATTGAGAATACTGATGATTAAATAGTAATTCTTAAGTGGTGGTTATGCAAAACCCTATAGAAGACTTTGTCTGGTTTGTACTGATGATCAAATGTAGCGGCACTTTGGCTCATTGCTTTAATTATTTTAATCTTACTATTTTACTTATACTCAAATTCCCAGTGACATTAGAAGAACTAAGACATATTTATGTTTATTCAAAGAGGACATGGACTAAAGTAAATGTTGGGAACCACTGCTGTAGATGGGTTAACTTTATTTCCCTGCTCTGAAACCCTGGCCCTTTTCCCCAGTCCCTGACATGTGCCAGCTCTTCTCCAGCATGAGATATGTTTCGATATGTTAGTAAGTTTTGCTTGCTTATCTCATGTTCCTTATTTGTGTGTCACAGAACCTTTGATATGTGAATCCTAAATGGTAAACTCTATTTGCATGGGATGAATAAATTCATGGAGTCCTACACAGACTATCCAGGACAGTTTAGTAGAACGATTCGTGGATACTCTTTAGCATCAGATGTTGCCTGGTTCCTGAAGTATTAAATATTGCTGATCTTAGAGATCTGAGTTGCTCCTGAACTGCATCCTCCACTTCTAAAATCTACATAGCTCTCCTCCTTTTTCCCTTCACCCCCACACCATATTCCCTTGTCTTTGACCACTGCTTTCCATTCCCAGCTTTCCTTTGACTGGTTTTGTCTTTGTAAGCTGCCATTTCCTGTTATAGTATATTGAGTGAGCTCCCCAAGGGCCAAGCATTAGCCTTTGTGGAGTGTCTACTAAGCGCTATGCACTTTACTCATGTTAAAGTTAAAACTTATTAAATCTCATTGCCACCTTTTTAAAAAAGAGTTGTTTTTTAATACTTTTTCCAAATGAGGGAAAAGAAAGTCAGAATACTAACAAATCTGAAGCCAGGACTTCAATTTGGGAATGTCTGACTATACAGCTGTGATTTTTCCATGTCAGCTACCTGTCTCCCCAGGGGGGAGATTATATGCAAAGAAGAACAGAGAGGTAAGGAATAAGTCTGGAGAAAACCTTCCTTAGAAGGTAGACTTAAAATTTGAGATCCAGGAAAGACAGCCAAAGAAGGAGGCAAAACAATAGCAAGAAAACAATAGCTGTTATCTAAAAAGCCAAAAGGTGGAGGACTTCTAAGAGAAAAGAATTGTCAGCTTGGTAGGGTTGGTATATGAGGTGAGGCTTGTAAAAGAATCAAGCTGGTAGCCAGTAGGCACTTTTCTTTGTGTCTGTTTTCTCCACTTCTAGTCCTAGCCTGCCAGTCATCTCCCTGGAAAGCCCTGCTGGTTTTTGCAAGGGATTAGGGACACAGCCCTCACAAATATGAACCATCTCCTGTGTGTCTATATTCTGCAGCCATGAACTTGCTGTTCCTGTAGTGTTTCATTTCCGAAAGAGTCTTGTAAAATAAGTTCTCTTTATTTTCTAGGCCAACTAACTGGATGTTGAATACTTCTTTTAAACAGCCTTTCTTTGAAGTTGATGTGTTTCGGTGCTATGTTGGGGAGCCAGCACTGTATGTTTTCTGAGGCAACCCTGGGCGAGGGCTAGAGAATTTTAACAAGTGCCTTGACTTTCTCTGCACCTGGAGATTAATGTGCTAGTAAAAACTTTATGAACGCTTAATCATTCATAGCAAACATATGGGATCCTCCGAAGCTAAAAGCTTCAGCATTCATAATTAAGAGACAACAGAATAGGGCCATGTAAATATGGAAATGGCCTCCGAGAAAATTTAAACTTTCTCTTTTATTACGTTGTGGGCACTTTACTTTTGAATAGAAGTTCATTTTCTTAGTTATAAAGGAAACTAGCATAAAATTATCCCCATTTTCAAGAAGAGAATGAAAGAAGTCTTAAACTACTACCAGGTAATCTCATGTAAATAGATTGTATTCTTTCTAAAGACATTAATTACTACTACTATTAGTTGTGCCCTCTTCTCATCCCACCCTGTCATGGATTGAATTGTGTTCCTGAAAATATGTGTTAACTTGGCGAGGCCATGATCCCCAGTATTGTGTGGTTGTCCTCCATTTTGTGATTTGATGTAATTTTCCTATGGGTTGTAAATCCTAATCTCTGCCTGTGGTTAATGAGGCAAGATTAGGTTATGTTAAAGAGGGTTAGGGTGGGATGCAACACCTTTACTCAGGTCACAGCCCTGACCTGATGTAAGAGGAGTTTCCCTGGGGTGTGGCGTGTATCGCTTTCTATCTTACTAGAGATAAAAGGAGAGAGAAGTGAGGAGACAGATAGGGACCTCATACCACCGAGAAGGAAGCACCAGGAGCAGAGCATCTTCTTTAGACCCAGGGTCCCTATGCTGAGAAGCTCCTAGACCAGGGAAAGATTGATGACAAGGACCTTCCCCCAGAGCCCACAGAGAGAGAAAGCCTTTCCCTGGAGCTGATGCCCTGAATTTGGACTTCTAGCCTCCTAAACTGTGAGAGAATAAACTTCTATTTGTTAAAACCATCCATTTGTGGTATTTCTGTTATAGCAACACTAGATAACTAAGACACACCCCTACACACATTATCTTCTGATTGAAACAATGTATAGATGTGTTAGTCAGGATGAGATAGATTATTCTGTGATAACAAGTAGCTCCAAAGTTCCAGTGGCTTAAAACAACAAAGGTATGTTTCTTGCTTAAAGTCAACTGCGGATTCTGGTGAGTCTTCCGCCATCTTGTCTATATGATGGCTCAGTGTTGTGCTCCCATGTCAGGATATGCTTCCATGATCTCCAAAGCAGGGGAAGAGAGTTCTGGGAGACCTAGGACCAACAATGACATGTTTTTTGTAGGAAGTGACAAACGCCACTTCTGCTCAACTTTTACTGAATGAAGTAAGTTATATTTGTCACATAAATTCAAAGGGACAAAGAAGTACTCTTCCTCCTGTGTGCCCAGAAGGAGAATTAGAAATATTGATGAGAAGCAATATATCTTTGTCCACATATCTTTATCTATAGATCCATATCCAATAATGACGTGCATTTATTTTGAAGTCTTGAAAAGACTTGTAGCTGTCTGGCAAACTAAGACTTTTTCCCTAAGACTTCAGAGGTTGATCCATTACTTACTCTTCCTTTCTGCCTCTCCCTCACTCAGGGATGATTCACTCCAATATGGAAGTGGAAGTTGTACGTATATGAGTAAAAGCTGTTCTACTTTATATTGTGGGAAATATATATTGGATTGTGGTGTTTTTAGTGGCTGTTGAGTCAGTTCTGACTCATGGCCTCCCCATGTATGCAGAGTAAAACTACTCCATAGAGTTTTCAAGTCTGTGACCTTTCTGAAGCAGATTGCCACGCCTGTTTTCTGAGAAGCCTCTGAGTGGGTGTGAACTGCCAACCCTTTTGGCTAGTAACCTAGCACTTAACTGTTCACACCACCCAAGGACTCCTATATATTGGATAAACCATGGCAATATATGTGCACACAAAACCATAGTATGGGCTGAAAGAACATGAGTATGAAACCTTCTGTGATCTAATTTATTTTTTGTATAAAGGAAAGTATCAAAGGTGATGCATACCAGCACTGTGATCACACAAGTTGGCCTGGGGAGACATGGCTGTACATTGACTATCTACTGTCTTTATCTAGAAGGAATTCCAGAGTAAATATCCAGTTTAACCCCTCTCTTCCTAAAATGTCCCCCACTTACTCTTCACTGTGTCCTCCTATTTATCTCCTTCAGAACATTTACCACACTCAGAAATTTTCTCGTTTTTTTCTTAAGTTCTTTGCCTTTACTACATACCCTCCACTTTTCTTCTTTTCCAAATATATTTTCATAAATACAGACACCTATTTCAGTTTTTTTGCTTATAACTCCAGTGTTGAGAATAGTACTTGCCTGATACTTAAGGAAATAATTTATTGAATGTATAAATATAATAACTATTGCATTTATTCTCTCACTGTGAAGTCTGGGCATTGGGAATTTAGTGGCTTGCAAGATAAACATTTATAATGTTTTCAAAACAATTTATTTTTCTTCCTAGATTCCATAATATGTACATTTCTCCTGAGATCTTTCATGACACGTACTATTTATTGTGAAATTATATTCATTTATCTTATTTTCTAGAAACAATACATTTTATGTTCGAAAGTATGTGGCATCTAGTCACAGCAGAGTTATACCAAAACGTTCATGATTTAAAACTTGCTGTTACTATATTTATAGGTAATTTGGGGTAAAAGAGTCTGGACAGAAACCATTAAGTAAAATGATTCCTTTCTAAATTACTTTAAGAGTTGCATTTTATTACAGATGATTTTTAATGGTGTTGATCTGCATATATTTTAAAAGAAACCTCAATTAAAATAATCTTTTTGAAGAAATACCTAAGTATTATTTGCTGTTTAAAAATAAAAGACAAAGGCATTTTTTTTTTACTTACTCTTTTCTCTAATAGTGACTGTAATTGAACCAATTATAAAAAGAGTCATTGACTACCCAAATGAAAACAACTAATTATAAAAGTACAGCTATGGCTGGAATGCAACCCAGGAATCTGCATCACTATTGCTTTGTTTACGTAGATTGTTGTGTGCCTTCGAGTTGATTCTTACTCATAGTGATTGACCCTATAGGACAGAGTAGAACTGCCCCATAGGGTTTCCAGGGAGACGCTGGTGGATTTGAACTGCCAACCTTTTGGTTAGCAGCCTGAGCTCTTAACCACTGTGCCACCAGGGCTCCTTACATAGATTAGTTTAGGGAAATTGCTGGTCCTGGGGTTTTCTCTGAGTTGGAATCGACTCATTGGCAATGGATTTGGTTTTTTTTTTTAATAGTACGACTAGCTTTAAACTCAAACTTGTGACACAATGTCATTTTCTGAGATTTTGTGTCTACTCTAACAAACAAACAAACAAATAGTTGCCATCGAGTCAACTCTGACTCATAGCTACCCCATGTGTCAGAATAGAACTGTGCTCTATTGGGTTTTCAATGGCTGATTATTTGGAAGTAGATTGCCAGGCCTTCGTTTTGAGGTGCCTTTGGGTGAACTGGAACCTCCAACTTTTAGATTAGTAGCCAAGCTCATTAACTGTTTGCACCACCCAGGGATTCCTGGGTCTACTATATTCTATCCTAATTTTTCACTTTAGAAGCAGTTTCTTAGCTATTTCTTGAAGAGACTCTGACACAGTGAAGGCTTAGTCTATAATTTTAGAATTAATGCTATGAGTCTTTTCAGTTTGAAAGAATATAATCACAGTGTATTGTAGGTAAAAGGCATTGCCTGGAGTTGTGCACTGTGAGATGTGCATTGTGATATCTAAGTTTAGGTTTAAATGACCAAGATTGTAGCAAGTAAACAGCATAGACTCTTCTAAATCCAGGGCTTTTGATCACAGTTCAAGTTGTCCTTCTCGGGACTGACTTTGTTCCATTGACTTCTGATTCGTTCTCACCATTATATGTTCCATCACTGTCTGTCTCCATGGCGGGGCTGGAATAACTTCAGGGAACCTCTGGTGGCACCTTTCCTACAGTGCAATGTTTAGTTGGCTTCTTTGCAAAGTACTATCTTTGCCTCTCAGTCATTAAGTCACTCTGCCAGGTTTCTAGCTATGAACTGTTGTCATCATGATGGATTTTCTGACCTTGGGAGACTTTGGCAGCCAAGCTGATGTCATACTGTATTTGTGTCTTTGTTTTTTGACTGGATAAATGTTCCTTAATTACTGTTGGTTCTGTATCCTTGGAGAAAACTTTGGCTGTGTTATCAGTTTTTATATTTGACAGTTTGGAAATAGAGAGCCTTTGGCCATAATATTTTAAGTTAAAGGCTTGAATTTATATGCTTTTCCAATTAGCTTTATGCAAAAAAGATAGGTTAAAAATTCCACAAACATTTAAATTTACTCAACAGAGAGCACTGCATTTAATGTTCTGTTGAAAGATGCTGATGATTATTTAAAAGCATCCATCTTATCTATGAAGAAATGCCATAATGTAGCACTAATTTACATAAATGTTAACAAGATTATTATTTGATTTTTTTTTCAGTGAAAAGGCAAAGCCTTGATATGTTACAAAAACATAATGAAAATTTTCATAATTATCTATAAATAAATGGGATCAGAGTCAATATTGCTTTGGAAGATTATGGCCAAAAGACCCGTTTTGGGGCATAATTACATCCATTGGCTTTTTTACATTGATCACGTAAATGGGATAATTAATATTCCGCTTCTTCTTGTGATGTGTCCCACCCTTCTACAATTCATCATACAATTATGTTTCTTATGTAGACACAGAGTATTGAGCAACAAGGGTTTTAAAATATTTCATATGTACCTTGCACATCAACAGTGCTCAATAAATGTTACTGGTTTTGATATTGTAATGTGCGTACGAACTTATGATTAGAAATAGTTTTTATGGAAAACTTTATAAAATGAAAGTTTCATAATTTATCCATTGTTTTTATCCCTTATATCCCAAGAACTTATTTTAGCACCAGCAAAGAATAGATAATTGACGACCACTTGTTGAATGAAACCACTTGTTGAATGAATCTCGCAGTGACAGATTTAAAGTTGTTTTTAATTTTTTTGTGCTTACATAGGTCTTATTCAGAAAATTTATAAACTAGTGTTACAACTTTTATTTTTTATTAGGTTACATAGTGCTCCACAGCTTAATAACTGACAGAAGGTAAGCTCTAGTCTTGGCCTTGCCACAAAAACACAGCAAGTAAAATGTGTTTCACCACGGCAGTGTTTCCCAAACCTGACTGAGTGCTAGACTCATCTAAGAAGCTTTGTCAAAATACAGATTCCTGGGCTCTACCCCTGAATTGGAATCTTCAGAGGATGCCAGGTAGTTTAATGGAAGCTAAATGGAATTGTACCTTTTTAGCTTCAAAGTACTCAATATTAGTTAAGAGCTTTCATTGTTGTACCTTAAGTGTTGTAACCTTTGCATTTTAACATCTGACAGTAAGACCAGTGGGGCATCTTGGGCCTCAAGTATTCGTACTGTACAATTCACTAATTTCCAAAAGAGTACCTACATACTGCTTAGTTATGTAACTCTGACCCATAATAGATCCATTGTCTATTAAAGCTATATAGGGAAATGCTAAAACTGCAGGGAACCTCAGAGATCAGCTAGTTCAAGCCATTCATTTTATATCTGAAGACACTGAGGCTTGGGTGGGTTTGGTGATTTGCCCTAAATCACACTTGTTAAATTCTAGATATCTTCATTGCCAGTCAAAGGTTCCCAAGTCAACTTTCTCTGCTCTGATGAAAAAAAAAAAAAAAAAAGAAAAGCAGTAAAAAAGCAAATTTTTATTATATCCATCATGACCTGTTTTATCTTTTTACTCATGGTGTAGTGGTTAAAGAGCTTGGCTGCTAACCAAAAGGTCGGCAGTTCGAATCCACCAGCCACACCCTGGAAGCTTTATGGGGCAGTTATACTCTGCCCTGTAGGGTCACTATGAGTCAGAATTGACTCGAAGACAACGGATTTGTTTTTGTTTTTTTGGTTTTACATTTCCAAGGGCTGGGTACACGGTTGGTATAGATACTTGCAGATGAACTGAAATGGAAAATAGTATGACTTTGCTGAATACATCAAGCATATTACAAATTATCCAGCCCACAAACCATGCCGTCTTACGTAGATATCTTTGATGGAAAGAAAGGAGAGAATCAAGATAAACTCCTCTACAGCTGTCAACGTTAAATAATCCTTTAAAACTGTGAAAGCATTGATTTGCCTTCAAGAGTTGTGACATATGGTCAGAAATGGCTGGAAGATTTATTGTGTCATTCTTGTTGGATGAGATTCAAAATATACTTTAAGAAAGATTCCATCCCTCATCATCCTTGAAAAGATCCTTCAGAACTCATAGAGCATATAGAAAACAGGCAGAGAATGATGAGGGTCATATGCCTAAAACTGACAGCCTCTAATCAGGATTGGCAACTTACCACAGAAAATTACTGGAAAAAAATGCAAATTTTCTACTGACACTACAGTTTTAAACACTGACATCTCATTGACCTAAAGCAGCCATTGGTATAGATAAGACTTTGAGTTACTTTTCTCCAGTGTTACAGTACAAGTTTTTATAGATGTGTTTTTAAGACACGATCATTCTTTTCTATTTTGAATATTTAGCCTTAAAAATGAAAAAAGCTAAGAAACTCAAGTTTGCCAATGGATTCCAGTTCCTGTAAAGTTGGTAAGAAAAATAATGTATCCCCTTAAATTTTATAAAAATTGAGAAAACTAAGAAATAAAAAAGAAATGTTGAGAGCATATAAATGAAAGAGTATAAGAACACCTTGAGTAAAAACATTAAAGAGGACACCTAACTTAATAAAGTCTCCTGCTGCAAGCAGAAAATAATCAAACCTACTGTGGATACAAAAAGAAAAGATGTAATGAAAGAAACCCACAAAGTGAGTTCATTGGCCTTGAGTAAAAACATTACCGTAAAGCGGTCATCTAACTTAATAAACTCTCCTGGTGCAAGCAGAAAATAATCAAGCCTACTGTGTATACAAAAAGAAAAGATTCGATGAAAGAAACCCACAAAGTGGGTCCCTTGGCCCTGGCAGTGTCTAGATTCCACCTGTGTTCTTTTCCTTCCCGTTGCCACACTTTTGTTCTACTTTCTTGGAATTTGCCTCCTAAGGTTTCAAAATGCTGCTAAACACATTTCCAAAGCCTTCCCTCCATGTGAAAGTTTGTGTATGAATCATTTTATTAAATAATTAGGACAATCATTTTTGTCTGAAGTAGAATAAATTGTGCTCCAATTTCAGGTGCTGACAAAAAATACATTGTACTTCAACCTGAATATGATGTTGTATAAATCACTCTAGCCATCATATTCTAGGGCAAAATTCAGATTCAAAAGTAAATTATTTGCTGTATAATCTATAATTATTTTAGGCATATCCTTGATTATCTCCTACTTGGGATGCAAATGCTTTATTAGGTAGCCACAACATAGGTGCTTACTTGAAGAGGAGAAAGAAATTTCGGATAGCGCTGAGTTGAATGGAAGTATGCCAAAATGGGTACCACAGAACTATCTGGTAGACCAGAAGACGAGGTGGACATGCGTTAAATTAAATATTGCCAGAGACGGGCATTGGAACCTTCAGTTGTTTTGGATTCACTTTGGGTGTAAAGGACTGTGGCTAGTGTGATCCAGTTTCCAGACCTTCTTAAAGTTAAAGGGTTCTGTACAACTGAGGATGCAGTCGCATATGGGAGTTGTGATTGGTTTTTTGACAGTTGAGTTTTATCAGAGTTTACTGTAGACATGTCATTAGTAATTTATTTTCATGCCACCCTGTACCGTGTTGAGCTTTGTTTATAGAAATAGAGCCCATGTTAGGACCTGAATGACAGGAACTCTAATTAACCTGAACCACACTCTGGAACACCTTTTGAATGACGTTGCCTTGTAAGTAAACTGCTACATTTTTTTTTTTTTTAACTTTTACGCTAATAAACTGACAGGCCATAATTTAAAGGATGGTCTTCTGTCAGTCCTCAAACATACCAAGTTTCTTTGGCTCAAGGCCTTTGCCTTGACCTTCCTTCCCTCTTCTTTGCCTCAGTAGATCTCAACTTTCATAGGAAGACCCTCCCTGACCACGTTATATAAAGCGGTTTCCTTAGGTATTCTCAGCCTCAGTCTTTTATTTCCATCACAGAAGTAATACAGTTTATAGTCATTTTCTGATTGTTTATTCATGTTTTGAAAGCTTTCTTAGCTGATATGCAAGCTATGTGGGAGGGCAGAGACTGTCTCTTACCTGTTAAGAGTTGTGTTCCTAGCACCCAACACCATGCCTGACACTCAGTAGGGGCTCTTACCAATATTTGTTGAATGAGTTTCAATGAGTGAGTTCAGGAGTTATGATCATTCATATTGGTTATGTTATAGAAGAGTTAATATTTGAAGAAAAAAAAAGTGGTACTTGCTTAAACACCAGTTTAGTTTTCCATTAATTCTATTTGATGAGCGTGACTGTTTATTTAACAAGAATTGATTAAGCACCCAGAAGTGTGCTATGGAGGATTTTTGAAGTGTCGGACATGGTCCTTATTCCAGAAAGAGTACATGCTCTAGTGAACAATTAGGCATATACATATGGGAGCAAATGAAAGATTAGAAAGGGAAAAATAACTAGTGTCTGCTTGAGGAGGGCCAAACTCTAGATTACTTGAGAAATACTAGGCTTGTGGTGTGATCTTCATTTTGACTCTATTGTGATGGTAAAATAATACTATGGATCTAGCAACATTAAGTTCATTGTCTCATCATTTTTAATTTTTCTTTTAACAATCGTCAGGCTCTAATTCTGGGCCAGCCACTAAGTAAATCCAGATATGTCATATGATTGTTGTTGTTATTTGCTGTCCAGTCAATTCTGACTCATGGTGACCACATATGTGCAGAGTAGATCTGCTCCCTGAGGTTTTCAAGGCTGTGAACTTTCAGAAGCAGCCACCAGACCTGTCTTCCAGTGGACCACTGGATGAGTTCAAACCGTCAATCTTTTGGCTGGTAACTGAGTGCGTAAAGCTTGTGCCACCCTAGGACTCCATGTCATATAACATTATAAATAAATTTTCAGAGAAATTATTACCCTGATTTACTGACGAATAAATTGAAGTCAAAAAGTTAAATCAGCTTTCTCAATGTTATACTGCTGGCAAGGTGCAAAGTCAAAATTCAAATCCATGTTTTCAAATCCAAGTCTATAACATTTTTCTGTTATTCCAAAGTTGCTTCTCTTCCTTTCATTTATTTACTCTTAAGAAAATTGTTTTTTTTTTTTTTAATAACAGTTGGCAAAACCTTTTCTCCTTCTGAATGAGAATTTGACCTCTGGTTAACTCACTATATCTGCTCGCCTGACAACCTGATAAGGGTAGTATACCAAAGATGTTACTAAGCCACATTGCTTCTGAAATGACCCCTGATTGGCAAATTGCACATGGACTGGGATTATAAATGAATTATCAATATCCGATGATGTTGCCATAGCTTTGGGCTTCCTTGAGTCTGGTGACTTATAAATGGCATGTCCCATGACCCTTGAAGCTATGCCTTTGGGATTGTTACAGTAGATACGGACTCCCGTGAAGAATGGGCCTTTTAACCAGGCTGACCCCCATACTTGCTCAATGTAGGTCTTATCTCTTTGCACCGGAGCAACTGTATACATTTCTTCAGAGAGTCTCTCAGGAAAGCACCTGATGCTACCCTATGGGTGAGCTGTGATTCCTGTCCTACAACCTTCTCAATGACTCACATATGTCACTGTGGCCTCTGGTAATCTCGTGAACTGAAATGTTTAGTTGAGCCTAGGAAACCTTGAAGTGTGTTGTGGTTGTGTCAAGTAAAACTTTTAAGAGTATTTCCATCTACATAACAAATATCTTCAATAAGCAGTCTTTACCTTTAATGGCCAGTGACCTCAAATGAATGGATTGGGTTATTGCATTTAAAGATATTGTTTAGATTAGCTCCCTTGCTTTAATGAAATTTTTGCCTCAACATCAAGTATTTCTTCTGTTTATCCCTAAGCTCCATATGAAAGTAGACTCAATGGCATTTCTTTCATGAAAAATAGCTGCAAATTCATTGTAGTAAAACATCCCTATAGAGCATGAGGATTTAATTTGCTTACATATCTTATTGTAATAAAGAAGCAGATTGTAATTGTGGGTTGGATCTGGATTTCCAAAGAAATATATGTATTTTTTAAAATTTTTAAGAGTTAATTAGCTTCCCATAATGCTGTTGTATATTTTAAAAATGTAGAGTATTGTTCACATACACAGGAGTCAGAACAGAGCAGTGAGTGTGATGTCAAGCAGGGCACATAGTCCTAGAGAAGAGCATGCATGATATACAGGTCAATGGAGAAACAACTGTAAGTTAAACTATCAGAAGTATTAATATATAAAGTAAACTAACTGGGACAGTTTCTAATTAATATGGTTGCACTATGCAAGGATAGGGCAGTTTGATTAGTTTAAGTGAAGATAAAACTTTGGCTTGGTTGTTGGAAATTATCAAAGAAAACCATTGTAACATTTAAGTACCTTAATATTTCATTGCAAATGACACTAATTAGAACCTTTTTTTATTCCTGCTTTCTCAGAGGACATGGTTTTTAGACTTAGTTTTACTCTTCAACCTGGTTCTTTTCTGTTACTAATCACCAGGGTAATTAAGAGCGCTTTTAAAGGTATCTGAGAAAATATAAAAATGGTTAGACTTTGTGCTATGGATCTTTACCTCAGACCTTATGGAAAATCTAATAAAATAATTGGATGTTACGTATCTTATTCTAATAATAGAAAAATAATAACTTAACTTGAAATTTTATGCTCTTATTTTATTACACATTCTCACATTTTATTTCATTTAAAAAAATATTATATAGTAGAAGGGATTTGTGTGTATGTGTTTGTAATTGTCTCAGTCAGGCTTCCCTAGAGAAACAGAATATATATATAATGTATATGTGTATGTATGTTTGTATATATATACAGCTACATACTCACATACAAATATAAATGGATGGGTGTGTGGGTGGATGGAAGGATGGATGGATGGATGGACGGACGGATGAATAGATGGATGACTGATAGATAGATAGATAGGAGGAAAAGAGAAAAAGAAGAAGAAGAGAGAGAAATTGACTGATTTACTTCAAGGAATTGGATAACACCATAACGAGGGGCTGGCAAGTCCAAAATGCACAGGTCAGGTGACAGGCTGGAGACTCCAGCAGGCTTATTTCCCAAAATGCATAGGTCAGGCGACAAGAAGAGTGAAGAATGTGGTAGTTCTGACAAAATGTCTAATTGTAGTCTGAAAGTAGAACACACCCTAGGGAAACTCACTTTTTCTCTTAAAGCCTTCAGCTGATTAGTTGAGGCCCATCCACATTTTGGAAGGTAATATGTTTTACTTGAGGTCAACTGATTTAATCACATGTAACTACATCTTAACAGTAACTACACTAGTCTGACCAAAGAACCGGAGACCATAGCCTAGCCAAGTTGACACATCAATTAATAACCGTGCAGTTTTACAGATTTTAGCCCATTTATTGTTGTTGTTGTTAGCTGCCATTGCATTGGCACCTGACTCATGATGTCCCCGTGCACCACAGAATGAAACACTGTTTGGTTCTGCACCATCCCTATGGACTGGGTGGGGTTCGGACTGTTGCAATCAATAAGATTTTCACTAGCCAATTTTCAGAAGTAGATTGGCAGGCTTTCTTTCCTAGTACATCTTAGTCTGGAAGCTCTGCTGAAACCTATTAAGTATTGTAGCAAGACAAAACCCTCCGCTGACAGCTGCATGGTGGCTGCGAATGAGGTGCATTAGCCAGGAATCGAACCTGGGTCTCCCATATGGAAGGAAAGAATTCTACCACTGCACCACCAATCCCCCAGCACATTTATAGTTTCATGTCACCAACATCACGGTCAAGATATGGAGCTTGATCATTTCCTTTGTCAGATATGTGATTATAGATATTTTTTTCCCAGTCTGTACCTTGTCTTTTGATTCTCTTAGGAGTATCTGTTGCTGAACAAAAGTTTTTTGTTTGTTTGTTTGTTTTTTTATTTTTATGAAGCCCACTTTGTTAATTTTTTTCTTTTATGGATCATGCTTTTGGTGTCATGCCTTTGCCTAGTGCCAGGTCACAAAGATTTTCTCCTGCGTGTTCTTCTAAAAGTTTTATAGTTTTAAATTTAAATCTATGATCAATTTTTGACTTAACTTTTGTACAAAGTGTAAGGTTTATGTCAACGTTCATATTTTCTTTTTCTTTTTTTTTGGCAAGTGATGTTCAACTCTTCCAACACCATTTGCTGGAAAGATGATCCATTCACCTTTGAATTGCTTTTGCATCTTTTGTCAAAAATCCAGTGGCCACAATGGGCAGATTTATTTCTGGGTTCTCTATTCTGTTCCATTCTAATTCCACACAATTTCACCAATTCCACACAATTTTGTATACTGTAGCTTTATAAGTCATCCAACTGTGTTCTTTTTTCCAAATTGCTTTAGCAGTTCTAGGCCCTTTTAAAGTCTGTGGGATCTGTAGTGATATTTCTCCTTTAATTCCTGATATGGGTCATTTGTGTCTTGTTTTCTGTCTTTACAAAGGTTTATCACTTTTATTAATATTTTAATATATATTTTATATATATATATATATTTTTTTTTTTAGTGATCAAATAACCTGGGTAGATTCAGGCCACAAGGTCTAACCTACCTTCTGTGTGTTGTAGTTCCAATGTCAGTCCAGTTTTAAAGTCTTTGCAGTGCCGTTTAGATCTGTCCTATGTGTGTACCACCCAGTAGACATTATAGGACTTATGTGTTGATTTATCTGTTAATTCAGTTTTCAGTGTTTTTGGTATGCTGAATAGAATTAAATTCACACATGTGCAGTTGAGAGTGAGCTTAGGTATTCATAAACAACTTTATGAGGTCACTTTCCCAAGCTCCACTCTCTCCATGATTTCTCAGAAATTTCTAGCATCTTGAGTTTCCTCCTTTCGGTCCTCCACCAGATTGCAGAGACGTTATTTACCTCTCTCTGCTGTACCCTTCCACAGCTGTACCAGCATCCAGGGCCAGATGGTGTGAGGGTAGCCAGAAAACAAAACAAAAAAACAGAGATTGGTCCAATCATCTTGGAATCTCAGGTCCATCAAATGGAGAAGAAAGTTCCTCTCCCTCAGAGTTTTGGTTTCTGCAAGACATCATTGCTGCTGGCTGATACTGTTATGACAGATTGCTAGTGGGATGGGAGTACAGGAGAATGGAGATTATAGGGAAGATGGGATATTTCTGCATTCTCTTTGTCCATTCAGAGTTCCTTTTCTAGACCCTTGAACTGGAACTAGAAGACTTCTGGATTTTCCTCCATCTGTGCCCTGGTGCCCACCTCCAGTGTGTTGAATATACCACTCCATGGTATACTAGAAGGAAAAAAATTGGTAACTCACCATTGGTTGGGTGGTGTTTCAAGTTGTGGTCTTATTTCCTGATCTGCCTGTTACTGTTTACTTTCCAGAGACCTCAAATATCTGCTCCTTACATTTGTCCAGGTTTTAGCACCCCATTCAGTGAGAAAGTCAGGATGGAGTTTCTCCCATCTCACCTGGAACTGGAAGTTTTTTCCATTTTTAAACTAATCTTCCACCATGATGCTACTATGTAGTCAGTGTGATTTAAATTAACATCTAGCAAACACTATGCTGATTGAAACCTGTTGTAATGCAAAAGTATAAATATCTTAATAACCCTAATATACCTCTGGAGAACTGATGAGAGACAATTATTTGCAATTCTTACAGATTACTCCAAATTATTAATATTAAATTACTTAAAGTACTTTTACTTTTAAACTGTAGAGTAAAACTTTATGCTGAATGAAACTGTATACACAGTACCTTAATCATGTTTTATTTGTATTTCAACACTCTCCCTTAGGGTCAATACAATTCAGTGGGAATTAAGAGAATCTTTGTCTGCGAAATCCTATGAAAGGTGATGAGCTTTGAGTTGGATGCACAGTCAGATGTTTTGCTTTTAAACCCCAAATATGCAAAGAGAGGCAACTATCTATATGGCTTTTGCAAGGGATAAGTAACCTGTTGAACTCTTTCTTTAAGCATGTTCAACTGAGTACTTAGGGAGAAAGAGATTAATTCATTTTTAATGTTAGGAAAATATAGTCATTAAAAAGCAGATGATATAAAATGCCAGAAATGCTTTTAACATTACAAGAAGTGCACTTCTTTCTTAAATAGCTTCTACTTTTGGAGATCTAGATATGCTGAGGTATTAAATATTAAAATAGAGGTTACTTTTTAAAATGCAATGTTTCTTAAAAAAAACAGTTTGAGCAAGCATTTCTGTTGTATAATTCATGATGTTGCTAATAAGATAGTCTAGAAGAATTACTTGTTATGCTTTTGAGAATGACGAGGATTTTTTATGAGAGATTATTCCCTTGTTCATGTCCTCTTAAATATATATGAGTACTGTTAAACCATATGGGATAGTCACCTGCCAGATTTTGTCATATTAATGTGGTTTCGTCACATTTTATGGGGGACTCCAACTAAACAGGAATATTGATGTGATTTTTTACCACCTTGAACATTATGATGTTAGCAGTGCATTCTAAACCAGTGATGTAACAGGAAAATAAATGGTGAAAAGAATATTCCTCTTAACTTCTACTCGATGATTTTTCTGGAATAGAAGTGAATAAGACTTGCTTTTGTTTTTGTTTGATAAGCAAAAAAACAATGTAGATGTAGGCATTGGTCTTAATATGATTGTTTTTCAGTTTGATTTTTGATTTCCCCCTATGCTCAGTTATCTGTTGGCATGTTAGCAGCTTTCTGCAATAGAAAAAACAATGAAGAGTTGACAAAGCCCATCCTCTTTCCAAATATCAGTTCAACTATAGTGTTCTGTGTGCTGCATCAGTTCAGAAAGAAACAAAGTTTACCTAAGAGTCATCCGTAAGTTTTTCTTACACAATCCTTGGTTTATCTTGGTGGATAGAGTTCTCAAAACACAATTGTTGTTTACTGTAAGTGCTTTCCCAAACTCTAGGGACCTCTGTGTTAGTTATCTAGTGCTGCTATAACAGAAATACCACAAGTGAATGGTTTTAACAGTGAGAAATTTATTCTCTCACAGTCTAGGTGAATAAAAGTCCCATTTCAGGGTGCCAACTCCAGGGGAAGTCTTTCTCTCTCTATTGGCTCTGTGAGAAGGTCCTTGTCATCAATCTTTCCCTGGTATAGGAGCTTCTCAGCTCAGGGACCTCAGGTCCAAAGGACGCACTGTTCCTGACACTTCTTTCTTGGTGGTAATGAGATCCCCGTTTCTCTGCTCACTTCTCTCATTTATATCTCAAAAGAAATTGACTCATGAGCCAATCTAATAGATTGAATCCTGCCTCATTAACGTCATAGAGGTAGGATTTACAACACATAGGAAAATCACATCAGATGACAAAATGGTGGA
>NW_004443949.1:3826426-3827932 GCF_000243295.1 Trichechus manatus latirostris | reverse complement strand
AAAAAAAAAAATTCTGTATGGGAGACTAACTTGAAATGTAAACCTCATTTAATTACAACAATTAAAAAAAAAGACAAAAAAAAATAATAATTTCTTCCAGACATGATTATTAATGCCTTTTCTTCATTATATTATGCCCTTAAAACTAATTATCTGATATTAAGCAATGTCTGTTTCTTAAAAAGATAACAAAGCTTTGTTTTTTAGACACTTATATAAATAAAATAATGGGATGTGGAAACAAAGAAAATTAAAAATATTGTATATCCAAGTATAAACATGTAATTATGAAACACAATTATGTTCCTGAGGTCTATCCGGTTAATTTGGGAAAAATTTTGGAATTTGAAGATCTTTAGCTTAACATAATATTATAATCCACTTGTGCTTCTAAATTTATGTTTATTATCATATTATATGGCAGCTGTAAGAATCACATCTAGATACTCTGAGAAAAGTTTTTTTTAATTGTACTTTAGATGAAGATTTACAGAGTAAATTAGTTTCTCATTAAATACTTAATACACATATTGTTTTGTGACATTGGCTGCCAACCCCAGGACATGTCAACAATCTCCCCTTCTTGACCTTGGGTTCCCCGTTACCAGCTTTCCTGTTCCCTCCTGCCATTTCATCCTTGTTCCTAGGCTGGTGTGCCGGTTTAGTCTAGTTCTGTTTTACGAGCCTGTCTAATCTTTAGCTGAAGGGTGAACATCAGGAGTGACTTCAGTACTGAGTTAAAGGGTGTATGGGGCCATACTCTCAGGATTTCTCCAGTCTGTCAGACCAGTAAGTCTGGTCTGGTCTTTTTTAAAAGAGTTAGAATTTTGTTCTACATTTTTCTGAGAAAATTTTTGATGAATAAATCTCACTTTTTCTTGATCTAGCTATAAATATTGTTGAGGGATGTTTGACCCAATTCCCAGATGGCTTTGTATTTAACATTTTCATATTAAAATAATTTTTTATTTATGAAAACCTAAGATAATATTTTAGCTTCTCAGATTTTAAAATTTAATTTAATTTTCTTGGAGACAAAACCCAGAGGTTTTTATAAACTCAGAGAATTAAAGTCAGTTTTGGTTAATTCAAAGCATGTAATTACGGTAATTCTTAAAGCATGTTAACTATTATTTCCATAAATAGGAAAAAATAAAAATTCCTCCTTGATTTATGGGTGTTAGTGTTGCATTCAAATGCAAGTGCCGTTGCTCTGCAATTTTTTTTTTGCAACTCCGCTCTGGTTTTGACTGATAATGACATATTTTTATGATGTTTAAACAAGTTTTTACGACTCCAAAGAAAACTAAAGAGAATGACTGGGTTAGTAAGTTCCTGGAGCATATTAGAGCACCATCAAAACCCAGTTAACTCAACAGTCATAAGCAAACAGCTCACGAGGAAATTGTTTATTTACTTAGAAAAAAAGAAAGAGGATGTAATCAGAGGAACATTTGGCAATGTACATACAATTTATAGGTTTGAGAATCAGTACCCTTTTAAGGA
>NW_004443949.1:3799151-3826138 GCF_000243295.1 Trichechus manatus latirostris | reverse complement strand
ATATATATATTTTTTCTTATTATAGCATTCAAAATAGAGGCTTTTAGAATAGCTGTAGCTCAGTTATTTAACACTGAGAGACATTTATTTTGTTCTAGCCATTGTAGTGGATTAACCCTGGCCAACAAATGATTTCACTCCATAGAAAATTTAGCCTAGAAATCATAGAACCAAATGTTAGAAATGTTGACGCCTGGACTTAGTGTTTTAATCCATGATTTCTGGGACTCTTCTAGTCTTCAGTAATAAAAGTCAGTAAGACATGATGAAGATCCTCTAGGCATTTATTCTTTGGTTCTTCTGTCTATGCCTAATGAAGAGCTTGGAATACGAAATGTGTTTAAGACATACTTGTTGAGTGAGTGACTGACCACCTCACATCTCCATTTGGAAATCAGTCTGAGACAGATAAGGGTGAATCATTCTGTCAGGGTTGCATCTCCATGGATAAAGTTCACCAAACAAATCCCAAGACTGTCATAATTGAATAAGTAAATACTGGAGGTCAAATGCAGTTATTCAAAATAACCCTCTTTTCTCAGAGTGTTTATCTGAACCTTCTGGATTCATAGGACATGAAGGGGAATTTCAGAGTGAGAACACATAGTACTGGCATTGAGAGAGAGAGAGAGACATGATAATGATGATGGTGGTGGTAGTGATGTAAAAGAGATGTTTTTAGAAAAAAGACAGAGAAGTCATGTTCTGTCTGTATAAAATGACCAGTCAGAAGATGGTATATGTCTTCATGGAATGTACTTGAAATATAGTGAAGAGCCTTCTGAAACTTATCAAGACTAGGTACTTCAACCTGTTCTACTTGTACTTTAAAGGAAAAATTACACTTTCAGAAGTAATTGTGGAAATATCTCTTAAGACTACCAAATTCTTAGATATGTTGGACCATTTAAGAGAGAGGAAGATATAAAAAGTTCTGTAACTGGCTACATACATGTAATCAGAAAGGGAAATTTTTTCCTTGTAGGAGTGTAATGTATGCTACTGGAGTGAGAAAACCATAAAGAATTGTTTTTGCCTGGAGGCTAGTTGAACTAGATGACATCTAGACTTTGAAGAATAGACTTTTCAGCTAGAATAAAGCTACATCTTGTTTAAAAGGAGCACATCTGCTTGGAGGAAAGGTGGAACTGCATTGTATGTCAAGAGTCTATCATATGTGAATATGGTAGCCCTGAATACGTGGGAGCCAAAAAAGGGTTCAGGAACCAGAATCCAAAAAAAAAAAAATCATTTGCTCAAACCTGAAATATGAGCTCAATCTAACAATGACAGGAGGGAGAAATGTAAAGATCTGAGTTTAGAAACTAAAAACAAACAAACAGGACTGAACAATATCAGACGTAATAAACATATCTAAATATTTACAGGGAAAGCAGAAAAACAGGATTGTATGTGACTACAGAAAACACAAGTAAGATCTGGGAAGTTAAAAGTCCAGAAAAGGAGAAGTTTCTAGCAATTAACCAGTCGCCAATAAGTCAACTCAAATATGTGACTACCCCATGTGTATCATATAGAACTGTGCTCCACAGGGTTTTCAATGGCTGATTTTTCGGAAGTAGACCTCCAGGCTTTTCTTCCTAGGAGCCTCTGGGTAGACTCCAACTTCCAACATTTTGGTTAGCAGCTGCTATGGACTGAATTGTTTCCCCAAAAAATGTGTATTGTAAATCATAAACCCCTATGCTTGTAGATATAGTCCCATTTGGGAATAGGTCTTTCTTTGTTATGTTAATAAGACCATATCAGTGTAGGACATGTCTTAAGCCAATCATCTTTGAGACATAAAAATGTAGACTAGGCACAGAGCAACAAAGACAAACTGGGGAAGATTGATGCCACCTGGAGACCACCAAGGAACCGAGGGACAGAAGTTGAAAAGAGACAAGGATCTTTCCCTAGAGCTGACATAGAGAGAAACTTCCCCTAGATCCAGTGCCCTGAATTGTGACTTTTAGCCTCCTAAACTGTATGAAAATAAATTTCTGTTAGTCATAGCCACCCACTTGTGCTATTTCTGTTACAGCAGCACTAGATATCTAAGACAGCAGCCAAGCATGTTAACCATTTCTACCACCCAAGGACTCCTTCTAACAATGAGAGCTGTTCCAAATGTGATGAGGAGTCAATAAGGCAGCTGGTTCCCCAGTTTAATCCTGATGGATCAAACTTTGCTTCACTGGAATGTTGGCGAGGGACGATTAGCGCCAAAAGATAGAGGATTTAATTCAGCAAACATTTATTGATCATCGACTTCGTTCCCTTAGCCAGATTGCCTCTAGGATCCATTTCAATCAGCAGGTCTGTGATTTGAGGATCATTATAAAAGAGGGTGCAGGTGGAAGACTGAAATTTGAGCGAGCAATTATCATACAGAACGGTGTTTTTGGACTAAAACATTGATTTATTTCCCATGGAGAGTCAGAGAGAGACAGATTTGGCCAAGTTTTCTGATTTAATTCATTCTGGAAACAGAAATAGATGAGACATGCATATAAAGGGGGAAATCTATGAAGTCATTACTGGGGAATGAAATTTACAACAAAGGCAAGATAAGAGTTGCGTTTTAGAAACATTGATAAGTGAATGTCAAATCATACGTTTCTTGTGAGACGGTTTGGTTTCTTTGGCAACACAGACATTCCTCATTTCTGATAAGCAGTATTCCTTTCATTCCCACCTGTGGCTTTTGTCACTGTGACTCCAGGGGACATTAATGTTTAGATGAAAACTAATTAACATTTTAAAAGGTAAAATATACACATTGATTTGGGGAATAAGTTTCTTTAATATTGCTCTCAATGTAACGTGGAAAGGCATCACAGTGACTTCTTTACTCACACTTCTTTAAAGGGTAGACCTTTAAAATGTATAATTAAATATGATGATTCTTTTTACCTTGGTCGTATTTTCTGTTTTCAAGAGGCTGAAATTATTGAAAGGTTAGCTGGATACTATAAACTGGAGTTTTGCAATACAATTATTTCTTTTCGCTGTCAGGATATTTTATATAAGTGAATTTAAAAAACAGGGATGGGGACAACAGCATGTGATATTTGAAATAATAGTTTTATTGAGATATGATTTAAATATAATAAAGTTTACTGTCTTAAAGTACACGATTCAGTGGATTTTAGCGTAATCACACATAAGCAATTAGTCCTGTAGACTAGCTTCTTCTTTGAGTTTTTGGTTTCTTTCTTTCTTTTTTGCTCCAGACTAGTAGAGACTGATAGTTGTATCTTAGATGTCCGTTCACAAGCTTTTAAGACCCGAGACACTACTCACCAAAGTGGGATATAGAACATTGTCTTTATAAACTATGTTATGGCCGTTCTTCCTTGGTGGTGCTGGGATTCTCCTCTCTGCTCTGGAATTGGCTCTCTTGTAAGGCAAAACTGACCAGTCCCCTTGGTGGGCCACAATTATTCTATGATGCAGTCCCACCTAATCAGCTGGGTGGGAGTTATAAGACCAGGACTAGAAAGGCCACACAAAACTAGTCAGTTGCACCACAGTTATTCTCTCACAACTTGACATAAAAACCTAATTCCTTCTTTATATCATCATCATTCTTTCAATAACAGATGTCATGGTTGCATATGGGAGTTTTATCACTTAAGGAAGTGATGCTGCTTTATTTCTCTGAGTAGCTATAGTCGAATGGTTGTCAAACGGATATGTTCAGAAATACTGTTATGTCTGTATACCTTATGGAATATGCCTTACTGGTATTTGCTTGTAATCTGACTTACAAAAACCTGTTCAACGGTAGATTGTGTCATCTGAATGGGTTTTCTCTCTAAGTTACGAGTAATGCTATGACCATTAACACTTTCTGCTTAGAATAATATGATCTTACGTTTCCTGGCTTTAAGATTCTGCTCCTTTGTTGTATATTAACAGAGTCAGTTTCTGTATTTCTTTGCAGGCTTTATTTTACTAGTTGTACTTTTTGGAGTTACCATTTTATTTACCAAAAAAAAAAGAATTGAATCTCTGCCTTTGATAACAATGTCAAACTTGAAATAGTTTTTAACTTCATGTAGTCTATAATTGGAAGTATATACGTAGTCGAGCCCTGGTGGCACAGTGGTTAAGAGATTGGCTGCCACCCAAAAGGTTGACAGTTCAAATCCACCAGCCACTCCTTGGAAACCCTATGGGACAGTTCTACTCTGTCCTGTAGGGTCGCTTTGAGTCAGAATTGACTGAATGGCAATGAGTTATATATATAGTGAATTAAATAGTCATGAATTATGGCACAGTGGTTAAGAGCTCAGCTGCTAACCAAAAGGTCGGCAGTTCGGATCCACCAGCTGCTCCTTACAAATCCTATAGGGCAGTTCTACTCTATCCTATAGGGTCACTATCAGTCAGAATTGATTTGATGGCAACAGGTTTGGTTTTTGGTTTTTGGTAGTATGATAACTTGAAATTCTGTGATTTTGGCAGTTGTAATGTTCGTGGTGACTATTACATGATATAAATATTATGGAAATTCACTTTGATTTTAAAACATTCTTTAATTTTAATAAAGAGCCTCTATAGAGTACCGTAAAAAAAATACAGACATACAGACATACATTCATAGATCAACAAGAGATAAATCATAGTTACAAAGCAATGTGGAAAATGTAATGAGATGTATTTCATGGCTTTTGTGGTAACACAAAGAAGGGGCTCTTTGCCCACCTGGTTGAGGGGGTAGGGACAATAATGGAAAGCTTTGAAGAGGAGTTGATAATTAGACTAAGTCTTAAAAGATGAATAAAATGAACCATGTGAAGGGTTTACAGGAGGACAGGATGAAGGGAAAGAAGGAGGTTCTACCAGAGAGGGGGACAGGATACACAAAGGCACAGGTAGGAAAAAAGTTTGAGTCTGAGGTAGAGAGTGGCTGAATAAGGTTTTGTCCTAAGCAAAAGCATAACACGGCATGATTTAGGTTTTAGTTGGCTCATTTTGATAGCTCGTGTGGAAGATGGAATTGGGGAGGAGGAGAGATGAGGCAGATGGCCACTCCTGAGGTCATTGTAGGAGTCCCCACAGGAACAGATTTCAGACTCTCAGGAAAACAAAAAATATTGCAGGACAATTTATCTCAGTTTGTGAAGACAGTCCTGGTTTTTATTTCTTATCCCATTTTATTATTAATAACCCTTTTCACTCTCAAAGTGTCCTCCTTTGGTTGATAATTTATATGGTCACCTTTAATATATTCAAAACATATTTAGAAGGCAATAGTTTGGATGGGTGTGGGTGACAATGAAGGGGGAACAAGCAAAGTGATTCCCAAATTCGTACTTGTGTAGCCAGGTGGACTGTGATACCATTAGTGGAAGTAGAGGTAACAAGAAGAAGAACCAGTCCGATAGAGTTTGGATGGGATGGGGTGGCAAGGTGGTGAATATATCCTTGTATCTATTAAGATTGAGATTTGTGCAATTCCTTTATGTATAATTATCCAAGTGGTGATGGGGATATATAATTCTGAAGCTCAGTGAAGTGATCTGGGGTGGAATTCAGAGTGGGGGAAGGCCATCATACAGACAAGATCAATACGTTTTTGTTGACCCTCTGGTATAAACTCGAGATGTAGAAGAGAAATGGCTCAAGATGGAAATCTGGGTAACACCAACACTTCAGGGTTAGCGGAGAAAGGAAAGGCATAAAAGGCAGAGGAAACGGTAGACCAGGAAAGGGCATTTTGTTATGAGTGTGGGTAATAAGGGGATTTCAGTGACGGAGAAAGGTAGCCTAATGTTCAGTCAAGGAGACCTGGGGCAAATAGGCTGAGTGCTTGTCTACTAACCAGAACTTCACCAGAGTTTCCATGGGAGAGAAGACCTGACGATCTGATCCCCAGTAAAGATTACAGCCTAGGAAATTATGTTAGGCAGTTCTAGTCTGCCCTACAGGGTCACTGTGAGTCAGAATTGACTCAAAGGCACACCGTGACAACAGCTGCAGGGTTGGATGTATCAGAGAAATGCAGTAAGAAGAGGACCTAAAGGTGTCTGTTGAATATGGCAATTAGGTGGTATTTGTGGCCGAGCAAGAATAATTTCATTCGGGTAGCACAGAACTGAGGAGTGAATGGGAAGTGAGCAAATGTAACAGGGAGGGTAGATCACTTTTTAAAGAATTGTGCACGAGAAGGGGAAGAGATAGATGGCATCCAACCATTACGGGCCTGCAGGGGCCAAGGAAGATTTCTATGTTTAAGAATCTTGAGTTTGTTTATAGACTCACTTTTTCCAGACTTTGTTTTTGGAATACTGTGAGTAGGTGCTGCATGAAGAAATGATTTTCTGACCAGTGAAGTTTGAAAAACGCTGGGTTAAGTAAAGTGAAAAGTAAAACAGTTTCCTTTTTTGGGATATGTAATCTTACTTTGGAGCCCTGGTGGCAGAGCAGTTAAGAGCTATGGCTGCTAGCCAAAAGGTCCACAGTTTGAATCCACCAGCCACTCCTTGGAAGCCCTATGGGGCAGTTCTACTTTGTCCTGTAGGGTTGCTATGAGTCCGAATCCATTCAATGGCAATGGATTTTGTTTTGTTTTTTATCTCTAAAACAGGAAGTATAATATACCACCTAAACACATTTGACAACTGAAAGCACTTTCCAAGAAGACCTATTAACCTTGTAGCATAGGAGAAGAACTTGAAGTCAGACATAGTGAGGTGTGATTCCTGGCTATGGTCCTTTCTAGTTGTGTGATCTCGGGTACATTAAGTGAACTTGCAGAGCAGAGCTACCTCTCTGTGAAATGGAGATAATCTACACGCGGACTTCAAGGCTGATACGCAGCAGTTTGCACGCTTCTGGCTTTACCTGTTGCTTATGGCCAACAGCTATCCTAATTGGTGGTAAATATCTTAACCTTCATCCCCACCTAACCTTACAGTGCTATTAGGAGGATGAAAAGAAAGCTTATGAAAGATACTTGGCATAGTGCCTGGTAGTTGTTATGACCCAAAGGAACACATTCAAGAAACCCTTTTTTTAACTAAAAGGGGAAGGGCAGAAGAGAGGGAAAAAGAGGCAATGATTGAAAGCCAAAAGTCTCAGTGGCTGGAAGTTCCAGGATTAAGCGTGGAAGGTTTGCAGAGCCTCGAGGGGACAGTGAAGACAGACAGGTGATGCTGGGTGGAGAACTAAATTTGGAGAGCGAGGAGGAAGGGAAGAGACAGAATGTTGAGGGAGAACAACGTTCTTGAGTTAAAAGCGTTTACACTGATAACTTATCTTCCATGCCCAAACCCCATTTGCTGCTTGTCTTTTACTGCACCATTTGTAGTTGAACACAATGCTGTTTTCAGGAGAGAGGTAGTAGTCTAGGCATTTAAAAACAAGATACCTTTCTTTCTGCATTATCTAGAAACAGACAGTAAAATGTGAAATCAGTATGCCCCAGGGGGAACAAGAGTAGTTATTTAAGGAACTTATCCAAAAAATGTTGAATTTAAAATAAATTAACAAAACAAGATACAAGGAAAAGATTAGTCTAATGGACCACAACTACCATGGCCTCCACCAGACTGAGTCTAGTACAACTAGATGGTGCCTGGCTACCACCACTGACTGCTCTGACCGGGATCACCACAGAGGGTCCTGGACAGAGCTGGAGAAAAAGATAGAACAAAATTCTAACTCACAAACTAAGACCAGACTCGCTAGCCTGACAGAGACTGGAGAAACCCCAAGAGTATGGCCCCCAGACACCCTTTTAGCTCAGTAACGAAGTCACTCCCGAGGTTCACCCTTCAGCCAAAGATTAGACAACCCCATAAAACAAAATGAGACTAATGGGGCATAACAGTCCAGGATCAAGGACTAGAAGGCAGGAGGGAACAGGAAAGTTGGTAACAGGGAACCCAAGGTTGAGAAGGGAAACTGTTGACATGTCGTGGGATTGTTAACCATTGTCATAAAACAGTATGTGTAGTAACTGTTTAATGAGAAACTATTTGTTCTGTAAACCTTCATCTAAACTACAATTTAAAAAAATTACTCATTATATTAAAAAAAAAAAATTACGTTTTGAACCTGTTTTGTTTATTGAGGATTTTAGAGGCAAAGGTCTATAATCTGTCTTCTGCACCTCATCACATTGCTGAGGCTTTTTCCATGTAAAAAATATATATACTGTTTTTTCTTCATCCACATTTTTGAAGTTGTCCCATAATTTTCCTTCTTCACAAAATTTAACTAGTGTTAATCAAAGGTTTTAAAGGCTGGGAATTATATTCAACAGAAACAATCTATTATAGAGGGGAAGTACATAGACTTCGGAGCCAGACTTTCTGTCTCAGCATCTATAAGCTCTGTGACCTTGAACAACTTACTTACCCTCTCTGCCTCGGCTTCTTCATCTGTAAAAGTTGGGAGTAACTCAGTACCTACTCTATAGGGTTTTAATAAGATTTACTATGAAGAAGATTTAATAAGTTAATATTTGGAAAGTACTTAAAAGAGTGCCTGGCACAGGGGATATAATGTACAAGCAGTGTGTGTTAAATAAATAAAAGATGAGGTCTCTTAGGAAGAAAAATTCAGGAGGAATTATCGTTTTTTTCCCTTTCTAACCCAAACACTGCTAAGCACTTCACAAATTATTAACACCAACATAGAAATGAATTTCTGTTGAACGTTCTTCTGGCGTGTTACTCCAAGGAAGGATCTTAACACTTACGAAATGAAATGATGACCCTGATGCCGTCATTCTGTTCCCACGTGACTCTCTCTGGTTGCTTCTGTCTTTTTTTCGAGATTTTTCTCATGTCGGATGAAAGCATTAAGTTTTCCTTTCACAATGGTTCAGATAGTCACCTAGAGCATCTGCATTCATATTGTGTTGTGATTGCTCGTGTGACATCTGAAGTAACACCATTTTCTCCATCATTATGCAATGAGATTTGTCACCCCGCGTTATGAACAGCAAATTCTTAGCTGAGGGAGCAGCCAGGGGCAGGTCATAAAATAAAGGATTGTAGAGCAAAGATATTAGTGAAATAGAAGCATCAGCACTTCTTACTGTATTTAACTCAAAGACGACGATGAGGTCTGTCTGGGGAGCTAATACTACTTAACTGCGTTTGGGCGAAAAGCCAAAAGGAAATTGTATTTCAAAGAGAGAAAGTCTGGCATTCCACATGCTGGGTAATCCTGGTCAGTTAGCAGGGATGTATGGCCATTTCACACAGAAAATAAAAGACTGAAAATGAAACTTTTATGTTAAAGAATGCAGCGTTGACATAGTTTGAGGCTGAAGGGCAATTGATAACGTATCGAATATTTAAATTATTCAAGTTAAAATAGTTTGGAAGAAGAACTGGCATCTTTGATTGCAGGATAAGTCCCATATGAAATTAATTTGTGCTCTGCAGTCTCTGAACCGTAGAACTAGTAATATGATGATCACGACAAATGGGTCAGTCAAAGGTCATTGGCACAAGTCTTCTTACAGCCCCAGAGAGCCAGGACAGTCCATATGGAATTCTGGATTTAGTTAGAATCAAAGGCTGCCTAAAGAAACTCCTTTAGAGAGTGAAGGGAGATAAACCCATTGTCTTACATGTACTGGGGCATATTGCACTTAAAAGTTTCTAACTTTTTAGTACTGGTTAGGAAGAAGGGTGTCATCTCCTATCCCACGAATCATTCTTTGAGTCACTGAAAAAGCTTAGACTGAGTACCCCAGTTGGCCATGTCTTCAGGATACCTCCAAGCTGCGAAAGCCTATCTGTTTGTTGGCTGCCGTGTTTTTTTTAAATTTGGCAGTGTGTTATGCATATGTGAGTTCTCTGAAGCCACTAGGCAGACTGTGCAGTTACTACTCATATTACTCAGATGGTGCCCAGCTCTGGGCTTTGTGTGAGCCGCCCAGCTTCTGGTTCTTTCGTACTAGTCACAGTGGGCTGTGTTGTCCCCTGCCACTGGGGCTTTTAGTATGCTCTTAAATAGCCCTGCCGCCCCTTAACTGCGAATGTACTACTCTTGTTTCTCGAATATACCTACAGAAACCTGAGGATGGCATTTAAAATGTTTTATTTTCCCTTCCATTTGCAGAAAGGTAACACACCACATTCTAGATGGAATTACTTGATCTGTTTGTTGCTTTCAGTCTCATTACCAATCAGAGCCTATGCCTCAAAGTCCTGATCGCAGGTCATCTTCTTCTCAGAATGCTTCCTCAGGCTGGATTATTTGTCAGTGTTCTAAAAATGATACTAGAACTTGAGGCAGATAATCTAAAATGCCTCTGTAAAAAGCTCTGTGTATTCCTACTATTTTTTATTCATTTGTTTCTGCTTTCAGCATATGCTTACTGATGCTGGAAATGTATTTGCGTTAGGGAAATAAAAGTTAACACAGTGCTGTCTTCCTCTCCTTAATCTTTTTATGTGTGCATGTGTGCGTGTGCCTACACACACACACATACACACACATCAATTTTGAGGTCAGAGGCAGCCATGGTTTCCAGTACTGTTTACTTATAACCAAATTCAGCTGACTATCCCAAGTGATCCTTGTAGATTTCTTAAAGATCTGACTTACTGGTGTTAAGATACGAAAACAGTTTGCTCACAGATTTGTTTAGTTTAACAGAGAGCCCATTCACTTTGAACCAAAAGTTCCCATTGGGGCAAAAAGAAGTTTGTTGGGGCAAGGCAAAATTTTAGACTGCACTTCAGTATTCTGTTATGGTCATAGGTCTACCTCAGCTGCCATCAGGATTTCAATCTTCTGTCTTCACACTCACTTTATGAGAAAGGGATGCTGTCCTGGCATCCCAGGATGTTCTGAAACTGGATTAAGTTAGGGCACGTGTCCCCTGTTGACTTAAGGCTTTTAATGGAATGGACAATGGAATGGAATGACCCACATTGGGGCTGGGGTGGGGTTAGCTTCTCCAGCATGAGGGAGGAGTGAACACCTGAATGAAAGTCTGGATACTACTAGGAAATGGGAACAGGGAAGTGGATGCTAGGTGGGCAACTTCCAGATTTCTGATACAGAGTAGCAGACACTTTAGTAGGGTCTTTCTCTTCTGAAAGGATCTATCTCTTCTGAACCTCTGTAAAATATGAACATATCAATCACTGTTTATGATTCTTTTTCTAATTTTGTTCCTGTTTAGCTATACAAGCACAAATTACCTTTCTCATGTTAAAAGTTACATGTGGTGGCTTCACTGTAATGTTAGTATGGTAAATTTTAATTATTTTTAAATTTCACGATACACACAAATATAAGTGCCTACATGGGCTTTTGCTACCAATCTCCCAGAGTTCTCTGTCTGTAGAAATCTTACCCAGTCTGTAAGATTCAGCTCCTGGATGAAGCCTTGACCTATTTTTTCCAATGGGAAGTCATCACTCAATGCTCAAAGCACTTCATATTTTTTGTTCCCTTTTTCTATTTTGATGCTATGTCCTCTTATTTCTTGGTACTCTTTGGTATACTTTAGTCCATCACAGCAGATAAGACAGATGATGTAGATGATTTCATTTTGGTATTTGGTATAAGGCACATCAGAGAGAACTCTGGTGGTGTAGTGGTTAAGAGCCACACTGAAGAAGAGCACAGAAGCAAAGAGCCTGAGGGATTGGCAGGAGAAGAGTTGCTGGGACTAAATGGTTTAGGTGATGATAGAAGCTAGGGTGGGAATGAACTTGGAGTTGAATAAGAAAATAAAACACTAGAGGTTTGGAGGAGAGAGGCAGTTGGAGAGCTGGATGATGTAGAGGTTGTGGCTGTGAATAAGTTCAGAGACTCAAACTTTTGAATAAAGGAGCGTTTGAGGAATAGTCAAGGCCAGCAAGTTGTGCTGAGGCCACAGGGTAAGAGAACATTTCAATTTGTGCCTGTATGAAGAAGTGAGAAAAACTCATTTCTACATGAAAAGCATCCAAAATATAAAAAATAATTACATATTGCTTAGTATTCCATGGGCATAGATCTATTTGGCATCCTCAGAGCTCTTGTTCAACATTAACTCGTATGTTTTATTTGGGATAAAATGAAAATTAGCTGATGCATGCCAGAAATATTTTCAAAAGTATATTTTTTATTTTTTTTTATTGTTGTACTTTAAGCAAAAGTTTACAATTCAAGTTAGTCTCTCATAAAAAAATTTATAAATACTTTATTATGTGACCCTAATTGCTCTCCCTATACTGTGACAGCACACTCCTCCTTTCCACCCCTGATTTCCTCTGTCCATTCAACCGACTCCTGACCCTCTCTGCCTTCTCATTTCACCTCTGGACAGGAGCTACCCATTTAGTCTCATGTGCCTACTTGAGCTAAGAAGCACATTCTTCACGATTATCATTTCATGTCCCATAGTCCAGTCAAATCTTTGTCTGAAGAGTTGGTCTCGGAATGGTTGTAGTTCTGGGTTGACAGAGAGTCCGGGGGCCATGCTTTCTGGGGTTCCTCCAGTCTCAGTCAGACCGTTAAGTCTGGTCTTTTTCCTAGAATTTGGGTTCTGCACCCCACTTTTCTCCTCAAAAGTTTTAAATCAGTTCTGTTTAAACATCATTTTTCGACAATGGAAATCTTGTTCATGCACAGTGAAAGGGGTTTTATGTAATCACTTTTTAAAGCGCATAAAAACTATTATGGTTAAAAATAGACAATAAGTACTAGGAACATTAAGTTTACAACCATAATTCTAACCTGTTTCTCCCAATACCATTGCCCAGTCTCCTCCAGCAGAAGAGCCTCCTACAAAATGTCACACCCAAGGAACTAATCTGTGAAGATGTGTTAGAAATTACACCTGAAAATGGCAGTGACCTCACTCGGAGTCTGTGGTGCATTCTCCTATTAACAGGCACATCCTGCTACTTATTGCACACCCTCTACACTATATGGGAGAGGCCAAGTTCCTGTCCTTAGATGAGGATTTCATTGCATGTATTTCTAAATTTTCCACCTATAGTCAGTGATTTTATTAGAAATATGATGCAAAACACGGTATTGTTTTCTGTGACCAACACATTATTTAATTGCCAAGCCTGAAAATGTGAAGATACTTGGGATTGGACTTTGAAGATGTAGAGAGTATTTTCTAACATGCATAAATCCTAAACTTCTGGATAGTGATTAGATTCAGTCTTCCCTCAAGAGAAATAGCACCCTAGGGAATAATTAGCCCCAAGAAATATACCCAGCAGAAAATCTCTCATCTGAAATAAGGGAGAAAACAGAAGTGATGAGGAAAATTCCTTCTCTGAAGGAGTCAGGGCTTGAGGTCCTGTAACCTGTTGCCATCAAGTGGATTCCGACTCATAGCGAGCCTATAGCACAGAGTAGAAGTGCCCCATAGGGTTTCCAAGGAGCCGCTGGTGGATTCGAACTGCTGACCTGCTTTTTAAGCAGCTGAGCTCTTAACCACTTTGCTACCAGGGCTCCTTTAGGCTTGCTTATAGGACAGACATTGCTTTGCAAAATTTTCGTGTAAAATCTGCCCTGAATTTTCAGACTGTCAAGGTTGACATAAAAAAAAAAAAAAAAGAGTGGTAGTTTATTATTTATTTTTAATTTTACATGTCTTTATCCATTTAGAAATGTGTGTTGGATCTTAAGATTGATACAGTGCCTACCATAAAAGTATTAAACTGAAAGAAAGAAAAGAAAGCTGTGTTAGAAAAATTAACAGGCAACCCTTCTTAGAAGAATGTAAACATTTGCTGACTGATTTATTTTAGACAGATCTGGACTTGGGGGAACATGGTGATGTGGATAGAAGTTACTTTTATAATCAATACATTGTTTTTCCTCCCTTCAGCACTGCCACAACATGGTTTCTTTAATCTCCCACCATGAATCATTTATGACTAATAGTTACATATTCATATATTTTATCTCATTGAATGTGCACCCATTTTACAAAGAAGAAAGATGAGCCTAGAAGTTTAAAGTTACTAAGTGACAGTAGTGGGACCGATTGCAGGTTGCTGCTATGGCAGATAACTCCAGTCTCTGTTGCTTCACACTCGTTTTATTCTTGCTCACACAATGGTTGCTGTGGGTCTTGGTGAATCGTTGGGGCAGGGGTCAGCCAAGCTTTTCTGTGAATGGCCAGATAGAAAATACCTTAGACTTTGCAGGCCAAAGGGCAGAATTAAACATCTATTTTCGCCGAAAGGATAACGGTCATTTTTACGTGTCACGTTTCATAATGTGAAGACCATTGCTAGGTGGTCTGCCACACAAAGAGGCTGCAGGCAGAATTGTTGCCTGTGGACCATTGTTTTCTGACTCTTGCTTTTGGGCAGCAATCATCCATGTGTTGGGTCAGCCTTCCCGGCCAGCTCAATCTGATGGTTACCCTGCAATAGCACGTGTGTTCCTGACCACTACGACTGTGAAAGAGGTCCCTGGGGGGGTGCAAAATGTTTGCACTCTACTACTAATCTGAAGGTGGACGGTTCATATCCACCCAGCAGCACCACAGAAGAAAAGTCTGACAATCTACTTCCATAAAGATTACAGCCAAGAAAATCTTATAGATCACTTCTGCTCTATAACACGTGGGGTCATGAAAAGTCAGAATTGACTCTATGGCAAAAGGGTTGGGGTTTTTTGGGTGCTTTTTGGTATGGTGGTGAAAGAGCAAACCGATTGTAAAGTCATGAACTGGCAATGAAATTCTTCCACCCAGAAGTCAGACGTATCACCACTACTCTGATTTCACAAGTCACGTGGACACATGTTACTTAGTAGAGGTGGGATAAGAACCTACCCTGTGCTTGGAAATAAAGGAGAAGTGGATTTTGGTAACTGGTGGCAATGCCTATTATAGCTGGCTATTCATTTGGTGTATACCAAAACAAAACAAACTTGCAGCTGTCGGGTAGATTCCAACACAGGATAATCCCATGCGTTACAGAGTAGAACTGTTCAATAGTGTTTTCTTGGCTGTAATCTTTACAGAAGTAGATCACAAGACTTTTCTTCCATGGTGCCACTGGGTAGATTTGAACTGCCAAACTTTAGGCTTGTAGTTGAGTATAAACCAATAGCAGTGGAATCTTGGGGGAAAAAAACTCTCTAGTTGAGAAGGGGTCTAATAAAAATTTTAGGGCTTGAGTGGTAAAGCAAGTGATACAAGCTCTCATCTCTATCAGAATTAGCAAATCAAATGCTAATAAGAGCAATGACTATGTGTTATGTATCATGTTTTTAAACAGAACCAGCTACAGAGAGGTTGTTACATTTTTGGTAGAGAGTGTTGACCTTCTTGTATTTAGGATAATATGAGGTATAGTATATAATATCTTGTATTTTTTGAGAAATAAGGTTAACTCTTTAGATTTAGCACTTATCTCTATTAGTACTATTATTCCAGGAAGAGAGATGATATTTTAAATTATTGTTTTCAAATGTTCAAGGAAAACAAACTTACAAAACTGTACATTTTACTTATTCTTCAAAACAAAATATAAAATTAAAAGAAAGATACAATATTAAGTTACTAGAGGAGTTTGCATAGGAGAGAATGAACAGTCAATGCAGCAATGAAAAAAAGATACCCTTTATTTAAAAATCCGATTGTATTAAAAATTAAAAATAAGTGACAAAAGCAGGGACACCATTAAATCTGAGTTTCAAATATTTACTAGAACATATTTATATTAAAAAAATTATCTGTTGTTTACCAGAAATTAAAATTTAACTATTCTTCTCATTTTTTCATATATAAAAACTGAGGCTCAAAGAGATTAAGTAATTGACCCAAAGTCTAACTCACAGTTTATGAGTGAGACAACTAGGATTCCTACCCATGTCAAGGGATACTCAAGATGGGACTGTTTTACCACACAAGGGAGACGACTAATAATTATGACATGCCTCTAAATACCTTAACAGTGATTTGGTGTTACCCACACATTTTTGTGAAGGAGAGAGGCTAATGAAGAAATCATTTATCAAATATCAGCCTCAACCTTTGGTGACAATGATCTTACTATAGTTCTTATTGCAGCTATGACTTCACTGTTCTATAATTTTTCTCAGTACTTTCTGCTAAGGACTCTGGGTTGCTAAGTATTCATCCGTTGTTCTAGCTGCATATTGCCCAGTGGCATTGGAATGATTTCTGTCAGTGGCATTGGAATGATTTCCAGAGTGACTGGATTTATGTCACAAAGGGAGGATTAAGCATTCAGGTAGAGACTAAGCCACAGGAGCCAGATAAATATTGAGAAATGGAGTCTGTTTTCATGCAAATATGCAAGTAATAATGAAAAAGGGAAGATAGGCCATGTTAAAAATATGACACCAAGGCCAAGATATTTTTAAATAGAAAGTATCCTTCTAAAATTGTCTGAGGTTTTCACTGTTTTTAGTTATAATTTATCTCCTTTTTTTGTGTGTGTAATGTTATACTCCCCCCTTGTTACTCCCTACAAACTCCCAAAACAAGGGGATGACAAAACTCATTTTGTGGTTATTGTTACAAATAATGACTCTTGGTATAGCTGTGTGTTTTCGTGTCATTCTTTTCCTACTTTATTCTTTCGAGTGGAGTAACCACAGTTGCTTTTTTTAGAACTAAAAATGTTATGACTCTCATTTGGTTGTTAAACATGTAGTATTATATAAGTGATTTGATATCCAAAGTGGATAATTTATAGGTCTGTTATGGATTGAATTGTGTCCCCCAAAAATATGTGTTCTAAATCCTAACCTCTATGCCTGTGGTTATAATCCCATTTGGGAATGGATTGTCTTTGTTATGTTAATGAGGCAGGATTAGTATAGGGTGTGTCTTGAATCAATCTCTTTTGAGATACAAAAGAGATTAAACACACAAGGGAGAAAAGCAGAGATGGGGAAAGAGAGATGCCAATCCACATGGAGATCCCCAAGGAAGAAGGAAACAAGCTGAAGAGACAGGGACTTCCCTCAGAGCCAAGAGAGACAGAAAGCCTTCCCCTAGAGCCGGCACCCTGAATTTGGACTTCTAGCCTCCTAAACTGTGAGAAAATAAGTTTCTGTTTATTAAAGCCATCCACTTGTGGTATTTCTGTTATAGCAGCACTAGATAACTAAGACACTGTCCATACTGAAAATCTCACTGCGCTTGCATAGCTTTTGTATTAAGTTGTACACCTAAAAGTGTGCTAGTACTATTACATGATTATTCTCTGAGATATTCCTAAGAAACTTGCTGATTTATTTGTCCCAATATTTCTCCAAATTTTTACACAAAAAATTAAATGGTAGTAAAGGAACTAGGGATTAAGAATTATGTGATCTTAATATTTTCTTTTGCTGTGTACACAATAAATAAATACAGATGATCTTTTTTAAAAAAATATCAGTATTATAGTATTATAATTTTAATCCTTTAGCTCCAGTCCTTAGCACATAAAAATGTTTTCAGAGTGTCTTAGTCCACTTTCCTATCCTAAATATCTGCAAATACATGTATTTAATGTTTGAGCATATGCTTAAGCTTAGAGTCTTCATCAGTGGTCTTTACTTTGTACCTATGGTTGAAATAGGATATAAATCCTCAATTTTTCTCTGAGGAAGAGCTATTGATATTCTATTGCTCTACCAATGATAGGGGATTAAGTGACTTTGAAAATATTCTTTAATCATGTATCAAAATGACTAAGAGCTACTTTGCTCTCCTTATTAACTTCCACTAATAATACTTATTATCCACATAATAATTATTCAAGTAATAATCATTGTTAGTTTCAGTTCCCTTTTGCATTTATTAAGTTTGTGGAGTGGGTGCCAAATAGTCCCTCACCATTTCAAAAATATGTGCTAGTGTTGGTATGATTTAGTGATTGTTAAACAAGTGTTTGATTTTTGAAAGACACATGTTTTATTTTTTAGCAGTTGCACCTCTTTTGAAATCAGCTTGCTCATTCTTTATTCTCCAGATAATATGGGCCAGTGTGTTTAATTTGCTCCTACTGTCCCCAGTCATGGAGCCCTGGTGGCACAGTGGTTAAGTGTCTGGCTGCTAACCAAAAGGTCGGCAGTTTGAACCCATAGGCCACTCATTGGAAACTCTGTGAGGCAGTTGTACCCTCTCCTATAGGGTCGCTATGAATTGGAATCCACTCAAGGACAATGGGTTTTTTTGGTTTTTATCCTCAATCATGAACAACAACTTTTGTAATTTGTCACTTTGAACATTGCCAAATGTAAATTTGCCAGGCTTTCACTGGGAAACCACCATTTTCATCTTCAGGCCACCACCTGTTGTTGTTGGTAGGTGCTGTCAAGTAGATTCCAACTCATAGTGACACTATGTACAGCATAATGAGACACTGCCCGGTCCTGCGCCATCCTCACGATCGTTGTTATGCTTGAGCCCATTGTTGCAGCCACTGTGTCAATCCATCTCATCGAGGGTCTTCTTCTTTTTTGCAAACTCTCTACCTTACCAAGCATGGTGTCCTTCTCCAGAGACTGGTCCCTCCTGATAACATGTCTAAAGTACTTGAAGTCTCTGCATCCTCTCTTCCAAGGACCACTCTGGCTATATTTCTTCCAAGATAGACTTGTTTGTTCTTCTGGAAGTCCATGGTATATTCACTATTCTGAACGGCGATTTTCCTTATTCATTGTCCAGCTTTAACATTCGTATGAGGCGATTGAAAAGTATCATGGCTTGGGCCAGGTGCACCTTAATCCTCAAAGTACTATCTTTGCTTTTCAACCCTTGAAAGAGGTTTTTTGCAGCAGATTTGCCCAGTGCAATACATCATTTGATTTCCTGACTGCTATTTTCATGGGCATTGATTGTGGATCCAAGTAAAGTGAAATCCTTGACAACTTCAATATTTTCTCCATTTATCATGATGTTGCTTATTGGTCCAGTTGTGAGGGGTTTTGTTTTCTTAACGTTGAGGTATAATCCATACTGAAGACTGTAGTCTTTCGTCTTTATCAGTGTGATAGTTAAAGTTGTGTGTCAGCTTGGCTGGGCTGTGATCCTCAGTGGTGTGGCAGTGATGATGTAGTTTGGCAGCTTTTTAATGATGCCGTCACTGCTGTAATGAGATCTGATATAATGTGATCACCTCCATGATGAGATCTGTTGTGAGTAGTCAGTCAGTTGAAAGGAAGTTTCTTTGGAGGTATGGCCTTCATCCAATATAGGTGGACTTTTGGGCAAGGCTCCCTGGCTTTTGCTCTCTCTGGATCCTGCAGCTGATTCCTGTTTATCTGACCTCCGGTTCTTGGGACTTCAGCTAGCAGCTTACCTGCCGTCTTACCTGCCAACGTTGGGGATTCGTAGGCCTCCATAGCCTGTGAGCTAGCCACCTCCTATCTGACCTTTTGATCTTAGATTCTCCAGCATCTGAGACTACGTGTGAGTTAAGGGAAGCCTCCATCCTGATCCAAGAACTTGGGACTTTCTAGACTCTACAACTGCGTGAGCCATTTACTTTATATAAATCTCTCTTTATATGTATTTATATGCTGCACTGGTTTTGCTTCTCTAGAGAACCCACCCTAAGACAATCAGTAAATGCTTCAAGTCCTCTTTACTTTCAGCAAGCATCTGCATATCTGTATATCATTAATGAGTCTTCCTCCAATCTTGATGTTGCATTCTTCTTCTTACAGTCCAGCTTCTCGAATTATTTTCTCAGCATACAGATTGAATAAGTAGAATGAAAGGATACAACTCTGACACACACCTCTCCTGATTTGAAACCACATGGTTTTCCCTTGTTCTGTTCGAACTAGCTTATTTAATTTCTTCAGAAGTAGTGTACAATCTTAACAAACCAGTCAGTTATTTTATCTGCTTTCCCAGTGAACAAGAAATGGGGGAACTGTGGACAAAGCTAAACTAAAATAGGATTTTATTCTTCAGCCCTGAAGATTTCAGATATATTGTAAAAGTGTGATGATCTGACACGAGACCTGAGTTCACTTTTACTAGCCCCACTGCATATGTGTCAAACAAATATTAGTGTATTTTGTAGTAATGATGACACTGTGGTGGTCCACTGTCTTGAAGAGGACAACTGAATCATGAAGGAGAGCCAAAAGGAAGTTCAAATTATGTTCAAATGAATTTTATAGCATCAACTATTTTCTACCCTATGCTTAGTATGTAGTGCAAATGATTTCCAATTCCTGCTTCCCTATTAACCAGTTTATGTATCAGAACAGCTTTCTTGGCTGACTGTCCCAGCGTACCAGGTGTGCTTGTATGTGGCGTAGGTGTGGTCAGTGTGATAAACTTGATTATTATCAATGAACAAATAAAATTCTTCCAGGTATCCTCTCTTATTTTCATTCAGGCTATGCATCACTGCATAAAATCCCAAACTGTTCCTGCTTTGTATTGTTTTGTTGCACAGACTGTGCTCCTATTATTATGGACAGTGTAGTTGAGAGAACTGATATGAGAACACCAGTTTGAAAGTTCCTCTGAGAACTGCAAAGGCCAACCTGATACCCAGAGGTAGATCTAGGTCACTTTGAAATCACCGACATCAATTTTGCATGAGCATTTCTAGAACCATCCTCCTTCCTCAGGAATCCGGAATGCTCAAAATACTCCTACTTTCCAGAGGAGCCTATTACAGTGCCACATTGCAGCACCCTGTTTCAGCACCCCATTGCAATGCACATCCTGAAGTGCATTTTTTTTTAAGTACACTCAGCCCGATAGAAATTCTGGATCCTTGGAAAGAGCTAAAGTAAGAATTTGCTAATTTTATTAAACTAGAGAATATTAATGGAGCATAATAACTTAAATGATGTGTCCCCCATGACTTATGTGCACTTTAATCCATTCCTTCATTGCTACACACATGGAGGGACTAATACAGAAAATGCTCATGCCATGATAATTTCAGGCTCCTTCATCCTCATCTTTCAACTCTTTGCTCCAACAAGGGTGAAGTTCCTATAAGACTCCAAACTCACCTTCTCTCTTGCCCCCAGTCTTTGTACATATTGCTACCTTTGTCTGAAATTCCTCTTTGACTTTTGCCTGGCTATTTTATACTCGTATGTCTGTACATCAAGATATATTAAACATGACCTTTTACAGGAAGACTGTTTTTAAACCAAGCTCCTCCAACCTCTTCTCCCATTCTATATGATTTATAGCATCATGCATATTCCTGCTATAAAATTATTCTGCTTAATTATAAAAAAAAACTTATTTTTTTTTTTCTGTCTTCTCTCACTGGAGTATAACCCTCTTTGATGGTGAGGACTGAGTCTTCCGCATCATTGTATCTTTAGTGCTCAGCCCGGCAGGTGCCCCATAAACCTTAATTAAATTAATGAATGATCATTAGCTCAAAAACAGGAATAGGGGGCAGAAAAAAAGGCAGAAGTGCTGAGCATGAAAAGAAGAACCAGTTATTCTTAACAAGAAAAATAACAATGTTGTTATTGTTAGGTTCCATTAAGTCGGTTGCAACTCATAGTGATTCCATGTACAACAGGATGAAACACTGCTCGGACCTGTGTCATCCTCACAATCATTGCTCTGTTTGAGCCCATTATTGCAGCCACTGTGTCAATCCATCTTGTGAAGGTCTACCTCTTTTTCTCTGACCATCTACTTTATCAAGCATGACTCTTTCCCTAGGGACTGGTCCCTCAGGATAACATGTCCAAAGTACCTGAGATGAAGTCTCGTCATCCTCACTTCTCAGGAGCATTCCAGCTGTGCTTCTTCCAAGGCAGATTTGTTCGTTCTTCTGGCAGTCATGGTGTATACTACTAAAAATAAACCAAAAGTATATAATGTTGAGCTCCTACGACATGTCACTCATGTGCTGAGGCAATTTTCTATGCAGTAATTAATAAAGTCCTTAGACAGTCTCAGGGAACTGAGGCTCGGAAAGATAAATTTATTTGTTCAAGTCGACAAAAACTAGTAAATATATAGCCAGGGCACAAACCTGAGTTACATATGACACTACACACTTGTACTTTTCTGAATGCAGAATCAACCATGATGGTTATACAAAAAATGGGTCAGTGTAATGATGGGTTTTGTTATAGTTTATTTCAAGATTGATTTGATGGGAAAGGCTATGAAAAGAGCCAAAAGATAGCTGATCCAAAATTAAGATTACACTAAAAAAAAAATCATAATAATTATAACCATTTCAAATTTTCAGAATGATATAGTTTATACCGTAGCATACTAGCTACTACTTCATATTACCTGTTTCCTAAATGAATTCTTTGGTCTTGATTCAGCCTTGTGAAATATTTCTCTTCTAAAATAGCCTCATCATTTCTATTCCTAAGATTTGGGCCATGTTTATTTCTTTTTCCTTTTCCTGTTGTCATTAGATACAGTTTTTGCTATGTAGACTCTTCTTTGTGGCCAGTAACTTTTGCTATAGACAATTTCTTCAGATGGGAGAAACCTGTTTATTGGCTGTGGTTCAGTACATTTGCTTATTTGCGTGGCTCAAAGCCTATCCCAGGGCCTGGAGAGATCTCTCATTAATGAGGTTAACCTCATTAGAGGTTAGGCACTCTCAGTTAAGCCCAAAGAATGTGCTCTGGAAGTGAGTTAATCTGTTTTGAGGACTTGCAAAAAAATGTGGGGTGTGTAGTTGGTGGATTGTCTTTTTGACCTTCAGCTAGCCAATAAGACGTCATCTATTTTCTCTTGGGAAACACTGCCCTTGTTTTATTCCAGTAGGAGAAACAGCGTTCACTAAGCTTTAGGTGGTAGTTAGGAGATTACTCAAAGCTTCATTAAACTAGCATGTCCGGAAGTCACAAGGAAGAAGTAAAAAGTGACTGTTCTGTATGAGGTCAGCTTACCAGTGTGTAGGCTCCTTCCCCTCTGGGAAGGGTCGGCATTTCTGGAGGCTACAATAATTCTTTCAGGCCACCAGTGCGTCTTTTAAGCCTTAATTTTTGAAATGGTACTTTAGAAGTCCTATAATTGAGGCTCTAAGCAGACAATTAATGGTTCCATAACCTATTTTATAAGCATGGTGGTTTCTGTTTAAAAATCCTGACTCTAACTTTCTCTCTTCATTCAGACTATAAAGAACATGCTTTGGAAAGCCTGGGGTGTTTTCAGGACTCCAGACAAGGGCTGATAGAGTTACATCCTTTTGTGTAAAGCATCCTTTGAAGGAAAAAAAGGAAAATAGGAAGGTGAGAAATGGAGCAGCTCTTCCATTATCTACCTGGCAGACTTGACCAAATCACTCATAATTTCTGGATCATAGTCGAGAGGGTGTGACTAGAATCTAAGATCTCTTTGGTCTTTTATCTCCGTTGACCATTCTTTTATGTCCTGGCAGTTTCTTTATTTCCTCTTGTTCCACATCAGAGCTTAGATAGCATACATAAAATTCTCAGATATTTTACTCAAGAAATATGGAAACCAATTCCTCCTTTTTCCCAAGTCCAGTTGAAAAACAAAACAAAACAAAAACAACCCTTGCTGTTGAGTGGATTCTGACTCATAGGTAGGCAACTGGTATTACAAAACAGCTTTAAAACGATTATTTTATTAAAATTCTTTTCCTCAGCTCACTCAATATTTTTATTCCATTGAGCAATTTTAGTCTGTGGAACTTCAGTATTATGAACAGTGATATAGGTATTAAATATATAAATATTATATGTTTAATTATAGATGTTTTATTTGCCTTTATTTTTTTCTTTTCAGTTAGCCTGTATTGACAAGAGCCAGTAAAGTATAAAATATTTCTAAAATGACCTGAATTTGTATTCTCTAAACAATTGTTTTATGTCTTCTGGCATATGGAATGTTTTGTGAGCTATACAGAAATTATCACCTCTCTTTCTTTTATGGGGGAATAGATCAAGATCTGAAATGCTTTTCTGTTTAATAAACGCACTGATTAAATAGCTTTTCTCTACCAATTACTGTGCTTTCCAGTGAGTGTGTTAAAAAATATGTGTTCTCCACAAGTTTAAAATCTGCGAGATTCAGTAGGAGAAACAGCAAACTTAACAAATGTAATATCCATTTAGTGAACAAATAACTATTGAATGGCTGCTACGTGCTAGGTACTGTTGTACATGGAATATAGTTCTAGACTTAAAGGCTTATATTCTAGTAGGAGAAGAGAGAAAAATAGACAAACATATAGTTGTATAGAGCTGTCAGTTGGTGATAATTACTATGAAAAAAATTAAGCAGGGTAAGGAGATAAAGCAGGTTGAGAGGTGCTGTTTTAGAAGGAAGAGTCAAAGGTGGACAACAGGAAATTAGCTGGTAATATGTATAATAGTGAAAAATGAGCCGGGTAAGGGAACTGGAATTGCCTAGGAATGGGAAAATTTTAAATATTATTTAAAATTGGGTGGTCAGGGAAGGCTTCACTGAGAGGTGAAATGTGTTCAGAAAGCAGGGAAATGAGGTGGAAAATCATTAAATATTTAGGCAAAGGGAGTATGAAGTGGCCCCATGATGGGACTGTACCTGGCATGTTTAAGCAATGGTAAGGAAGAGCTGATGAGGCCAAAGGAAAGAGAGAGTGGACGTAGTACCAGATGAAGTCGGAAAGAAAGCAGGGGCCAGATCACGTTGGGCTATGTGGGCCGAGTGTACTCTGAGAGAGGTGGAATGACTTGGAAGTTTTTGGGTGAAGGACAGACATAGTTTGACTTATGTTTTAAAAGGATTACTCTGGCTACTGTGCTGAGAATATATAACATGTAAAGTGTGTAGTGTTAGAACTTCAGGTGCCAAAACCAAACCAAACCTTTGCTGTCTAGTGGATTCCGACTCAAAGCACCCTATAAGACTGAATAGAACTGTCCCATGGGGTTTCCAGGGAGCGGCTCGTGGATTAAAGTTGTCCACATTTTGGTTAACAGCCAAGCTCTTAACCACTTTGAATTAATCTTGTTCCTGATGGGAGTGAGTAGGTAAGTGTCTTCTTAGGTATCAGTGTGGCCTGAGCAGGGCTTCAGAGAAATACGGGCATTTTCCAGGGGCAAGAGTGGAGGAAGGACACTCCAGGTAGGGAACTGAACTGGACTCAGAGGAAGAGTGGAGTGATGTTGTAGCATAAAGCGTGAGGACTGGAAACAGCCTGTGTTGAGACTGGTGAAATACACGTGGATGTCATTCTAAAGAGCTTGGGCTTCATCCTGAGAGTGTTAGGGAGCCCCTGAAGACTTTTAAACAGGGGAGCTACATGATCACATGTTGAAAAATGGCTCCACTGGCAAGGCAAAGAATGAATGATGGCAGAGTCAGCCTGTGGAGCAGGAAGGAAGCTGTGGTCCCAGTAAACTCAGCCCATGCCAGTTGGGGAGGACGGAAGAAGAAAGATTAATATTTAATTTAAAAATTTAAAATATAGCATTTAAAAGGCACCAGTTGAAACCATTTGAGATAGATGTTAAAACTAAAAGAATCTCACGTTTGCAAGTTCATTGGAATCGCACACCTGCAGGAGTGAAAATATGAGTGGTCATTATTTATTAAACAACAAACTATGTAATGACATATTGTGGTTAACATGGACTCACATGGATCCATTGCTGTTTTTCTTGACCCAAATTGCCACTGAGTACTAAAGAAAGGGTGCCCCTTCATTTGACTCAGCACAGGATCGAAGATCATACCCATTGTGAAACTCTAGAACAATGTGATTAGTAAACCCAGTGTCTTCCAATGATGTTATTAGAATGCCCTGGAAGAGTACTTGCTTATTCATAACGATTATTTTCTCCAAGCTGAAATCCCAAGGCAATTTGCCTCAAACGTGAGTGCCTCCGTGGTGTTTCACAGGCATCTTTAGAGTAAAGGTTTAACACCATTTATCCAATGTGTTTTGAACAGCAAAAGTAGTGAAAGACATGCAGGTGCTTGTCATTGAGAAAAAAGAGAAGTCTCAAATATTCATGAAATGCCTGCTATTGCATTTTAATTTGCTTTCCGGAAATTGCCTACTTTGTTATTCATTTTTGCTTTGCATAATAGCTAAGGCAGCTCGCCTTGCTTTCAGATTCTTGGGAGCCTATGCAGATGCAGGTTTTCCAGATTACACAGCACATAGATTTTTCTGTTGAATCAAAAATTGAATTCCTTTCATGAGAAGGTAATTTACACTTTAAGGCACAGTTTTGTTATTAAACAGGATTCTTTTGAGAGTGGTTTCTTTTCAGCCGTCTTGAACTAAAAAAGAAATAATATGTTTCTCTCCGTTTTTCCCCCCCTCAAACCTCTTTTGGCATAATTTTGGTTAGGAAAAGGAAGAACATACTAGTTATTTCTGAGGTTATGTGGTTACCTTAAGCAGATCAAGTTTGGGAGGAAATTAAATTTGTAGCTAAATGGTAGGTTGCTTCAAAAATTGGTATTATCCAGATGTTAGACAATAACATGCTGGAAGGATTTCCAGTACACGAAAAAGCAGGTGTCTGTACTATCAGACATGTATTAAAGAACTAAGAGCGGCATACTACCTTTTTGAAGGGATATTTGAAAATCGGATTGAAAAAAGCTGTTACAGTGCAAAGTGTCCATTTAACTTGAGTAAATTAGCTATATTAGACTTTCATGGTGGATCTGCATAGATACCAGGAGACCTTCTTTGATAGCTCTTATCTTTGGAAAAATTGAGCCATTGCTCTAGACTGTATTAAAAACTTGATTCCCAATGGTAGTGGGGACTCTTCTTTCCACTGGGTCTCCCCTCATCGTAACATGTACTGGGAATACCCAGGGGCAAGATTAACACTTGGTGTAGCACCTCCTTTCCAACGCAATGAAGTCTTTTTCTATATTCTACTTTCCGTCATAGAGTAGTTCTTGTTCTCTAACCTCAGTCTCCAGATGTTCCTGAGATTATCAACCAACCACTTTTACCTTTGAGCCTTTCCCTGCTCTTCACTTTCTGCCTTCTTTCAACTGTCAGGGTGTAAAATACATGTGTTCAACATAAATCTAGCCAAATCAAATTGGAGTTCTTTGTCCTGAG
>NW_004443949.1:3795688-3799051 GCF_000243295.1 Trichechus manatus latirostris | reverse complement strand
TTTCCCTGCTCTTCACTTTCTGCCTTCTTTCAACTGTCAGGGTGTAAAATACATGTGTTCAACATAAATCTAGCCAAATCAAATTGGAGTTCTTTGTCCTGAGACTGTTTCTAATTTTACCATTGTCATCTTGTAACGTTTGATTCCGGGCTTTACCTTTGTGGCTGGTAATTAGTAAGTGTTGGTATTTACAAGGTGAATCATATCGTGTTCTGCCTTACTGTGTTCATTAAAATGCAGCAGAGAGATTCTGAAATAAAAGCCCAGCTGTGGGATTTAGGTAATTACTCAACAACTCCTCCTGCCCTCTGATAGTCTCTAAAGTCACTTAAAGAGTACAGCTATTTCACTATTGAATGGCTTGTATGATGCCAGACTTGTCTGATTAAACCTGTACTCCATGTAATCTTAATATTGTTATAGCCCTTCAATGAAGCACTTGGGTATAAGTGTCAAGAAGCCACCTCACCGATGATTCTCCTAAATGCTGAAGGCATGAAATCCCATGACAGAAATAGAGAATGTATCTTCGTATTTGCTGAATTATAGCACGTTCCTCTTTCAATATGTAACCACAGAAGCTTGTAGTCTTTGAGAAGTAGGTTGAGCTAACAGGTATCTGTGTGCCAAGATGGAAGCCACAGATGCTGTTGGGTTTAGACAGGCTTAATGTACTAAATCACAGGATACACAAAGGTGCAACTGTTGGCAATGTCAGGGTCTATTTTACCTTTTCTTGAGATCCTTCAGGAAGGGCCCACAATCACCTGTAACCTGATCGACCAAAAATACTCTATATGTCTTCAGGAACATGGGTAGTTCAGTAGTCTAATTCTCTCCTTCCATTCAGAAGACCAGGTTTCTATTCCTGGCCAATGTATGTCATGCACAGCCACCACCCATCTGCCAGTGGAGGTTTATGTGTTGTGATAATGCTTAACAAGTCTCAGCAGAGCTTCCAGACTAAGATGACCTAGGAAGAAAGGCCTAGTGATCTACTTCCGAAACTCAGACACTGAAAATCTTGTGGATCACAGCAGTCTGATCCATAAGTGATCACTGTGATGGAGTAGCAGCTATTGTCCAGTTGCGCACAGGTGTTGCCGTGAGTCCAGAGCCAAATCCACGGCAGCTGACAGCTACTATATGTCTTAGGGCAAGAGCCTCCATTAGGCCAACAGCTATTGGGTAAAAATAACGTTTGAGGCAGGAATGTAAATGCACAATGAGTGAAATTAATCTTTTCGCTGTGTTTCAAATCATAGAGAGACACGTGTGGTAGTCGGTAGAGCTGCTCACGAATATACTGATTTTCATCTTTATGGGCACATGGTAGGATTTTATTTCACTTCTTCCTTTTAAGTTAGATGTGGTAGAGTGCCTTTTGTCTCTGTGAAATGCTACTAGAATTAAAGTTAATTGAAGCTTTAATAGCAGAGTGTGATTTAACTTGAGAAGGTACTAGGTCCACTTGAGTTCTTGACTGGCAGAGCCCCTATGAACCATGTTTAGTGAGAAATAAATCTTTGGTAATGTTTGTTATCTCAGAATTACCTAGCACACCCTGATGGCTATCATTTGTTTATAGACCTTCATAATTCCATGAAATAATGCATACTACCTAGGAATGATTGAGTTGTCTTTATAATACATTTAATAGTAGATATAATCAAATAAATCTATTTAGCAACTTATTTTGGATGTGGATTGGGGCTTGGATGCTGCCTTCACTAATACTAGCTTCAGAACCTTTAATCTTTTTGAGCTTTAAATTTCTTCAGTTTCAAATAAGGGCAATATCACTCACCTCGTAGCTTTGTTCTACAGATTAAATGATTTATTGTGTGTAAGTCACCTTGCAGAATTCGCAGGGCAAAGTAAGTACTCAAAATACGTTCATTCCTACCCATGTCTCTGTAAGTATTGACTGGGGAGAGGAGAGGTCGAGGTATCATGTTGAATAAGTGTCTTTGCTGGTAAGTTTCTTGTAGCAGAGGATATAGGCACACTAATAACCATACATAAAATACAGAATAAACCTCACTATTAATGAGGCTCAAGTGAATACCTGATGTCCCAGACAAGGACATAGCTGCAGAAAAATCATACAGATCTCACTATAAGCTGGAAGAATCTGTATAGGAAATCAAGGAAACAACTCTGTATCTAGCAAAACTCAAATTGTGGCTCAAGTAAGCCATCGTCGAAGGAAAGCCAGGCCATTTTCTTTATCCATTTTCATCAAAACCCATGCAAAGATCGACAGTTTTACTGAGAACGCTGGTGACAGCTCTTGTAGAACTCTGCTACTCTAGAAGCTTGCCGTGTGAACAATAATTAATCAGCAACAAGTTTGGAATCTGAAAAGTCAGTATGTCTTTTAGAAAAGTGGCCAGCCCTTTCCTATAGAGAGGTTTGGAAACTTCAGACCAAGGGGAGGAATCTTCACAGTGGTGGTGTGATCAACCCTCTCCAGATGTGTGGTTATCCATATCACACCAGCTCTTGCATGTTTCATTAGCAGCCTTATGTCTTACACTTAACATCAAATGCTGGAGCAAAGCCCCTAGGATTGGAGTCACCAAGCTCAGTCCATTCATCAAATCTGGGCGTGGCGTTTGAACATACTGCAATGCGCACAGAGAAGCACAGAGCATAGTAGAGTCCCTGTGCTTGCCAAGGAGGACTTGGCTAGGAAGTGGGACACAGGTGATTGGAAACGTCCTGAATAGAATTTCCAAAGGACAGTTAGAGGCTGTCAACCTAGGGAAAAGATGTACCTAATATTGCTACCGGGTTCCCTTTCCATCTGTTGTACATGGGGTTGCCATGAGTCAGAGCTGATCTGACAGCAACTAACAACCAGAGCGATATTGTGCCTAAACAAACCAGAAAGTAACATGAGAAATTTATACTGGGGAAGAATTAAAAAAAAAAAAAAATAAAGTTATAAATTGGAAAGAGAAGAATGCTTTCAGGAGAGAAAACAATGAAATATTCTAACTATGCACAAAACAAAGTGAAGTAAAAAAATGTACTTATTTTGAATTTCTATATTTTATTATCATCTAAGAACAACAGGTGACTAAAGAACTGATCTATAGCAAGGAGGAACTGGTAGCCTAGCTGCCTCTGGCCCCTTCTGAATTGTTAAATCATAAATTCACTCGCAGTGTAGGTGGTGGGTGGGTAGGAATCACAGTGAAAGAGGTTGACCAAGTGGTTTTCCAGCAATCTCCTCAGAATAGAGGGGTCATTACCGTCAATAGGTCAATCAGGACCTCGTGCAGGGGGGCCAAAGCTACCTATTAGGACAAGGGACTTTTGAATCAATCTATCTGAGAAACCATACCAGACTATGCA
>NW_004443949.1:3790507-3795581 GCF_000243295.1 Trichechus manatus latirostris | reverse complement strand
TAGGGTTGCTGTGAGTCGCAATCAACTGGATGGCAACAAGTTTGGTTTGGTGTTTTCATTGTCACCAAGCTTCAGTGGTTAAGCGTTTGGCTTCTAACCAAAAGGTCAACAGTTCAAATCCACCAGCTGCTCCTTGGAAACCCTATGGGGCAGTTCTACTTTGTCCTATAGTGTTGCTATAAGTCGGAATAGACTCCATGGCAACATGTTTGCTTTGGTGTTTTGCCACCAAACTTTAAAGGAAAGCATCAGCTTTAAAAAGGCAGTAAGAATCACTTGCTACTTTTTTTTTTTTATTATTGTATCTTGTGTCTTTGAAACATTTCATCACAAGAATGAGGATATATCTAAAGAAGACTGCACTATCTTTGGAGGAATAAAGTGTAAGATAATAATTTTGTTCCTTGCCCCAGATTTCCATGGCACTTTCTGGGTAATATGTTTTCAAGGCTAACTCTCCTTCTAGGCAAACTGATGATAAGACACACACTAAATTTTCATACCCTCAACTTGGAAAAATTAATCACTTTTAGATTGTAATTGCTTTGGATTTAATCTTGAAGTTCATGACTGTAATTTTCGGATGATGTGAATCACTCTGTGGAGGTTTTGTTAGTCATTTGTTTGGAATTAGATTCTTTTTCATTCTCTGTAATTAATTCATCCACTTTTGATGCTCTTTGCATTTTTATGTTCTTATAAGTTTCATTTTGGAGAATTAATTTGGAGAAAAATTAACTCCAACTAGACTTCAGTGTCTGTTGTTCTTTTTTAGTCATGCCAGCTCCGAATGTTACTTAAAAATATGACCACTTTGTAGGTTTTTTCCAAGCATCAGTATATCCTGAGTTTTAATCTTTCCTTGCACTTAAACAGGAGTTCTCAATAGCTCGTATCAGGGATAGGACCTTTCTTTGGGTAGACTGATAAGGGGCGGCATGAAAATACCTTAAAGGTGGGTAAGGTTCACTGAAACACCCACAGACATACACACCTCAGCAGTTTTTATCTATTTAAAGCTTAAAATTAGTGGATATTTTCATTTGTGAATAATTGTCTTTTCTTTTCTGGATTTAATTTTCAATAACAATCAGGAATTGAATAGAGGGGAGCTTTATTTATGTTTTTTGAAGAGATATGAAGAAAAACTGGAAAATGATATTTGATATAGCTCTGGTGGTCCAATGGTTAAGCTCTCAGCTACTAACAGAAAAGGCTGGTGGCTTGAACCGACCCAGTGGCTCCCCGGCAGAAAGCCCTGGCAATCTGCTCCCATAATGATTATAGCCTAGAAAACCCTCTGGGACAGTTCTGCTCTGTCACATGGGGTCGCTATGAGTCTAAATGGACTTGTAGACACACAATAATAAGGTTGATTGAAACACACACACATCAGCAGTTTTTATCTATTTATTACTTAAAATTAGTGGATATTTTCATTTGTCAGTAAGTGTCCTTTTTTTTCTAAATTTAATTTTCAGTAATAATCAGGAATTGAGTAGAGAGGTGCTTTATTTATTTATTTTATTTTATTTTTTTGAAGAGATACCAAGTAAAACTGTAAAATGTTATTGGTTACATCTAGGTGGTGCATTCATGAGGTTTTGAATGTCAATTCTATTCATTTATCAAATGAAATTTTAACTTACATCTGGAATACAAAGAAGTCTCTTTTAAGTGAATACAGTAGATTTGTATGCCAATGAGAGAGAAAACGGTGGTTAGTGCCACTTCCTCTGTGAAGACATCTCAAGACAGAATTTTTATTATTTTTTTATGTAATAAATTTTATTACTTTATTTCCTCTCTTTTGGAGGCTTCAGGGCTTCGTTTTTATTGTTACTTGCTGTTGAGTTGGCTCTGACTGGTGGTGACCTTATGTATGACAGAACAAAACATTGCCTGATCCTGTCATCTTTGTCATGGTTGATATATTTCAGTCCATTGTTGCAGCTATTTGGTTAATCCATCTCACTAATGGTTTCTCTTATTTTCATTGACCCTCTGCCAAACATGATGTCCTCTTCTAGCAACTGGTCTTTCCCAACTATGGGTCCAAAGGAAGCTAGCAGAAATCTCTCCATGCTTGATTTTAAGGCACATTCTGGTTGTGTTTCTTTAATTATTCACTTTTTGTGAATATCTTCAAATTTATGCCAATAAGTCTACCTTCTCTACTGAGCGGAGACTGGCCATAATCTAGATCTGATCATCTCCCTTTGCTTCTCCTCTGAATTTTCAATCTTTTAGTGATATTACTCTTAGCCACCTGGAGGGAAACTAGCATCTCCTTTGACATCTCTCTCACCCTTAGCTTCACTTTCTGAAAAGAGAGGCTTTGACATTCTGACTGGGTCACAATCTAATACATAAAATATGTATAATTCAAAATATCCTAGATGTTATCTAAAGAAGCACTAAATTTCCTCTCACGTAAGGCTGGCCGAGGGGAACTAGGAGCATCTTTGGAGCTCAAGTCCTGGTTCCACCACTTATCAGAGGTTTGAACTTGGGACAATTGTTAAATGTCTTTGAGCCTCAGATTCCTTATCTTCAAATGGAAAATACAGTAGGGCCTTTTCACAAAATTATTGTGATGGTTAAACAAGATAATAGATGTAAAGTGTTTTGTTTTCTGAGTAGTGATAGAAATTGTATTTATTAAGGATCATACAGATTGGTAATGGAGTAGAAGAGGTCACTATAAAGTAAGAGGATTTCTACCCTTAACAATGGATGGCAAACTGATGCTAGTGGACCAGATTCAGCCTGCCTTGTATTTGTAAGGTCTTATTGGAACACAGCCATGCCCACTTCTTTGCTGATTGTCTATGGCTGCTTTCATGCAGGCAGCTAGAGCAGAGCTGAGTGGTTGTGATAGCGACCTCATGTACCACAAAACCTAAAATGTTTACTATCTGGCCCTTTAGAGAACAGTTTGCTGGCCCTTTCTGGAGATACTTCAACGTTCTTACTTCCCACCTTCCAATTTAAATTATATAATAGGTACTGGCATTCCAACTCTTTATTATTATTATTATTATTTAGTGGCTTAAAACAACCATTTTATTGTATTTCACAGATTCTATAGTTTAGGAATTCTGGCAGGGTGGTTCTTCTGCTCCCTGTGGTGTCAACTGGGGCCACTCAGTGGGACTCAGATGGCGGATGGGCTGGTCCAGAGGAACCAAGACAGCTTCCACTGTCGTGATTTTAATGAACCGTTTCTGTATATTCTCTCACGTTTGCACACATATGCATACATGTGTTCCCACAGGTGCACATGTACACATATACACGTGCACACACAGCCCTGTGAAAGCAGGGCATAAGTTCCAAACACGAACAGTGTAGAAAGGGCTTAAGCTACACTTTGTTCACCCAAGGGCAAGATATAAACATTAAACACTAAGCAAAAACTTAATCTTCAACCTCAAAATCACTTTCTGCATCCTATTAACTTAGTTGATGGAGAGAAAAAAGTAAAAGGTAACATTTAATGTGCACTTTAATAGATTATTTTTCTGTTATGATTATGCAAGTTAAAAGAAACGTGCACCAAGGTGCATCTTAAAAATATCATAGGAAACATTTTAATGTAATTGCCTTCTAGGGTGGCAGACTCTGTGTAGGATGACACCCACTTGTTAGTGAGATAGACAGTATAACAGAGCCTAGATGGATGAGGTCTATCCTGCCTGGTTCACATTAGAATTAAAAGTTATACCTCTAACTTACTCTGGTTTCTTGTAAAATACAGAAAATAAGAGGAAATTCAAATTATTGGTATAGAACTTTTTCAAACTGACACGTCTTGTCGTCAGCTAAAACTGAAGAGATGTATTAAATTGAATTTTGTAATGCAACAATGTCACCATCCTCTGCAAGGCATACTTGACATCTTAATTTTCTTGCCTCTTCTAACATAGAAAGTTCTTCATTCATCACAGAGATTTTACCAAACTTCAGTACGTAAAGTTGTGATGAATGATTAACACACACCAGCCCAACTGGGAAGGCTCTAGTTTTCATTTTCAAGAACCATAAAAAGCTTTGACTTGCAGCTGTTAGAAGCAAGTTAAAATATTATCAGAATACCACCAACTTGCAGAGCACAGCTGATATATTGTTCGTGACTGTGTGAAATTATAGCATTGTCCAGTCCAGGAACCAGCTGGTCCATCTTCCTTGATTTGAGGCATGCTTGTTGACTACAAATTTTACTTGATGTCCTGAGCTTGTTTTTCACCATTAGCATATGAGTTATAGATTCCTTAAAGTCTTAGCCAGGTGACAAATTGACCTGTTAACAAGTCACTTTCTCTAAAAATTCATTAAAGTTTTTTAATCAAAGGACTACGTTTAAATTAATACTGTTTTATTAAAGTAGTAGTCTTACTTTAAAGAAATAAGTGTTCTCACAAACCAGTTTGCTGAAATAGGCTTAAAAAAAAAAACTTGAAAAATGTTGAGGGAATCTTTTCTAAAATCCATTTAAGATAGAAAGACTCTTCTTGCTTTAATCCTTTAATAGCATGTGCTTTTCTGTGATTTTCTGTAAATGAGTAGCATTTATGTCATATACAGTAAGTAGAAAACATGTCATAAATCTGGAGTGTCTTTCATGGCAGATGACTTAGGTGAATGAGACCAAGTACCCAGGACTGGAGAACATACTGTGTCAGGAGCAGGAACCTGTGTAGCTGCCGCTGGCCAAACAACTAATGAGATGGACCCTAATATCTCCTCTATACAGTAGGAGATCACACCAAGCAGTCTCTACCATATTTTTACCCAAATAATGCACGCCCTCTGCATTTGTTTGCTGGCCTCGCCCTACGCCCACCTCGAGGCACCCTCACAACACTGACCACCATGCCAATCTTCTTCCACATGTTGCTGTAAAAAAAATTAGCATAGCATGCTTATGAAAATACCTAAAGGGGGGAGGGCTCAGAAAGGCAAACAAACACAGAAAAGTCACGCGTTATTTGCATAAATATATGGTACATTCTCTTTCACATTTAAAATATCAGAATTTTAATAATTTAGTTGTGATTATTCATGGCATAAC
>NW_004443949.1:3786333-3787799 GCF_000243295.1 Trichechus manatus latirostris | reverse complement strand
TCAAGAAAATTATATCTCCAGTATCACTCATCTACAGCTTTGGTTTAAAAAGTTACTTTGGAATTGAAAAGGATATGTATATCCTTTATATCTTTGCACATGAACTACATGTTAGGCCCTTTCCATTGTTGTTGTTAGTAGCTGTTGAGTCAATTCTGATACTCACAACGACCCAGTTTTATCTTCCCTATTAATCTTACATGCTTGATTTTACATATTACAGAACTACTAACTAGAACAAGGGTTCAAACTAGTGCCTCGATGACTCCAAAAACCAAAATATTTTTCTGATTTGCTTATTTATTCCATTTATTGAGTAATTTTCTTCTGTTTCTTTTTGTTTCTTATAAAAATTAACTTCTGAAAACTTTCCACTTTTGCCAAATTATGAACAACATTTCTCAGAATCTGTACAGAGATTGCGTATGTCAAAGACCAGGTGCAGGATGTGGGGAGGGAGTTGCAGATTGGTTTGACTCCAGAATAAGCTAGTAGTGACCTGGGTAGAAACAGTGTGGCAAACCAAGAAACTTAAAAGAGAGAAGCTCCTCAGTTGGACTTGAGTGAAGAGAGAGGGGAAATTTGCCTATGAGGAAGTACTCCCGTGAGTGCAAACACATTGTGGCTGAATTCCTGGCTCACTACCAAGAGGCTACATGACCTTGAACTTCACTTTTTTTATCTGTAAAAATAAAAGATAAAATTTGCGAACTCTTTCAGTCAAGGAGAGACTAAAGAACCAGTGACAGCTCTAAAGGGTAACTTCAAATAGACTTGGTGCCACCCCTGACTCAGAATTTCCATTTAGCACCCACTGTCCACACATACACATAAGTATGCCATCAGAGGGAAAAAGCAATATGCTTGCTATATGAAGGGAGGTTCAAGAAGAAGTGGAGCTTGGGAGCAAGTTATTCTACCTCTACCGGTACCCCTGGTGGTTGAGTGGATTCCAACTCATAGTGAGCCTATAGGACAAGGAAGAATAGCCTCATAGGGCTTCCAAGGAGTGACTGGTGGATTCAAACTGCCGACTTTTTGGTTAGCAGGCGAGCTCTTAACCACTGCGCCACTAGGGCTCCTATTCTATCTCTACAGATGAGTAAATAGGGACAATAAACCACTTTGGAGTGTAGCTGTAGGGTTAAACGAGAAGAGCTTACAAAGGGTGAAGTAGAGGGCTTAGGGGTATTATTGCCTTTGACTCCCCCAGTCTGATGTCAGCCTCAACCCACAGAACATAATATTCTTGGACAAGTTTACATTGGTCTGCTCTCTAACACGGAGAACAAGATCCATGCTTACCATTCTCATACTTACTCGCCCCTTCATTCAAGTCACTTGAACCACCCAAATATTATTCCTAGCTTTTGACACACTCTTCAATGTTTAGACTTCTTCTACACCCAAAGGTTACTTTAGAGAAAAAGCCATCACGTGTGAAACTGGAAAGGAGAAGTAGCTCT
>NW_004443949.1:3784147-3785493 GCF_000243295.1 Trichechus manatus latirostris | reverse complement strand
TTCACTCACCTTTGACTCCCTGTCTTATTTCTGGGAATTTCTCCAGGAAATTGAGAATATTATGCAGTATAACAGAATGCACTCTCTTGGGCACTTGAAAAGGGAAACTGAACCAGTTTTGGACTGTTCAAAAGGCATTCTGTTTCTCCGCCTACCTCAAAGCACTCAACAGAAGGAGGGCTGGGAGGATGGCTGAGATTGAGGTCAATCAATGGGATTTTCAAACTAAAACACAAGGCTATTTTTTTTTCGAAAATCCCAAGTTGGTTAATTATTTGGAAGTGCTAGAGAGACCTCCTTATAAAATTATGCATTCAATACAGAACTGAAAGAATGAATAGATGAAGGTATGGAGGTTGTGAATCAATGAATAATCATTTCAGCCAAATAGCTTGCACACCATTCACACAAGGCCCTTTTATATTCGCTATAAATATATCTCGTGTCTAGAAGGGGAATGCATATCGTTATAGGATCACAGAGTTAAAAAGATTATTAAGTTCATTTAGCCCACTTGTCTTGTAGGGCAAGTATCTCTACTACAGCATCTTGGCCTTAGCAATTGGTCGGTGATTATCAAGGCTGTATGACATCCTGCCATGAATGAGACCTTCCTGCAGATTGAAAACTTGTCTAGCATCCTGCTCTACTTTTAAACACAGTGTCTGGTACTCTGATAGGTGAACATTCTGTTTACACTGAAATGAGTCTAGGCCTTAACAACATTTTACTAAAAACATGAAGTATTCTTTGTGCAGTATTAATATACTCTGAATTTTTTTAGGAATGTGAGTATGGTGTAAATCAAAGGAAATGTGTGTTTATTTTATTTGAGGATTCTACCCAGAAAATATCACCACTGATGGCTATGTGTTTTGTAATATTTGAAGCACCAATTCAGCACACCTACGTTAATCTGTATTCGCAGATGTTTTGTTCATGGAGATAGTTCATACAGTGCAAACATTTGACTCTTTCTTTTGCTTTCTAGTTTAGCCACGCTCAAGCATTTACTTACTGGCATACATATCATTTTATTATTTTAAATAGCTTACTTTAAAAACTTCTCCTTCAATTACAGTTAGCATATTATGTTCATTTTCAAAATTTTATGTAGGTAGTTATATTACCAATGAATTTCTTTAAAGGGATATAAAGTGTGACATTAAATTAATTTTTTAAAAAAGATAACTTGAGCATCAATAGGTTTGAGCACCACTAGGCTTCGTCCTTCAGTAGCAATCACCAGGGCCCTCCGTAACTTTGCTGCCTTTCCCTGGATATTTCATAGTCCAACAATATTTCTCTTAAAGTAATTGTTTCTGAATCAACCAAATATTCGCTGT
>NW_004443949.1:3780888-3782577 GCF_000243295.1 Trichechus manatus latirostris | reverse complement strand
TTAAAATCTAGGTCTCCATACACAAATTTTAGAAAGAGACCTCTTGCCCTTTATTAATTGCAAAAGTGGTGCTCAGGGAAAAGGACTGTCGTCTTTTTGTAGCCCTCCCATCACTCACCTGAGTGATATTTACCTGTGGCATCCATCTTCAGTGATTAGTGGGAATTACAGTCATTATTATAAATTAATGGCTCCATGAGTTGTAAAAGGTTGGATATTATGGAGTTTTATTGTCATGGAAGCAGACAATTAAAGAAATATACACTTAGAGACTGTACCATAGATCTTGGAACATTTCTAGCTGCTTTACCTTTTATTACTTTCCTTCGTATGATATGATCAGTGTTGTAGTCATGGTTTTACAGATGCCAGTTAAAATTGCAGTGTTTTATGGGGAGGAAAATGATTTTTCCTAAAGATGTACATGCAGTCCAATTTGATTAGATTCTTAATCTCTCTCACCTAGCCTCAGCCCCTTTGCTGAATTGGTCTGAACTAGTTCATAGCTATTGGGCTCTGAACAATAAACCCTAAATTCTCAAGAGAGCTGTCATATAATCTAGTAAGAATGCTCATCTGCTGTCAGGGTCCAAAAACAAAAAAAACACTTTGCAAATTGATTTATTGTGTATCTCCATAAAAAAAACCAAAGTGATTCCAACTTATAGCGACCCTATAGGACAGAGTAGAACTGCCCCATACGGTTTCCGGGGAGTGCCTGATGGATTTGAACTGCCAACCTTTTGGTTAGCAGCCATAGCTCTTAACCACTTCGCCACCAGGATTTCTATTCTCCATAGGCTTTCTGAATTCCAAGTAAAAATGGCCAACTTTGAGTAGCAAAGACCTGTGTGGTATTACAGCTGCATAAAACTTCAAATTGATCATAGTCTGTGGGTGAATTTTAGGAGGCGATCGGTTTGATTTATGCAGAGTGGTTCACAGAAAGAGAAAGATGTATGTCAGCATCTCTGGTCGGTTGAGTTGCAGAAGGTTGCTAGAAACTGTGCATTCATTACTGTTTGCCTGGTTTGGCAAGCTGTGTTGGAGCGGCTTAACTAGATCCAGCCAGGCTTGTCCATAAAGATGGCACTTGGAACAGGGCAAAAATTTCATTCAGAGAAGATGCCATTCAGGTTATAGAGCTTCAGACTTCTGTGAACATTTAAATATCACGGTTTTGGAGATTCCTAGGACAAGTATGGCAAATGAATTTTGAACAAGTCTGAAATTTGCAACATTCTAATGAATGTTACTTAAATTCCTCTGTCATAGGTTGCCAGTTAGCCCCTCTTTTGAAATGCAAGTGGAAAATAAGCCTGTGTAAGAATGTTTTAGGAAGGTTAGTAAAGATACATACATTTCTAAGAATACTTCCAGGAAGGAATTTTGATGTCACTGGAGAAGAAAGCATGCCTAAAATCAGTCAAACCTAGCTAAATCAGCGTTGGCTATTTATGGTTTCACAAATACGCATTAGAGAGTGGGCTCTTAGCCCTTCCCATCACTGCTCCCACACAATGTAGAACAGTGGCTTCCAATCTTTGTTTGCCCGCAACCCACCACAAGGAATACGTTGTACATCACAACCCAATATATAAACAATATATACACTGAAACCAAATTTTCACAAGGCAATATTTATTTTTACTTCATTATGATGAACTATTTTAAACATTAACACTGGTG
>NW_004443949.1:3771860-3773127 GCF_000243295.1 Trichechus manatus latirostris | reverse complement strand
ACTCATAATGACCCCATGTGACAGAGTAGAACTTCCCCATAAAGTTTTCTTGGCTGTAATCTTTATGGAAGCAGACCACCAGGTCTTCCTCCCTCAGAGTGGCTTCTTGGGTTAGAATCGCCAGCCTTTTGGTTAACATCCAAGCACTTAACTGTTGTGTCACCAGGGCTCCTTGTGATATACATATGTGTGTATATATCTACACACACAAATTCCCAATTCTCTTTTGTGTTAAGTCAGTGTCTTTAAAAAGTCTCAAAGTGTTATGAACTAAAGAAGTTTACTCATTTTAAGACAAGGAGAAACCACTTTCACTTCAAAAAGACCAAAATACATACAGGTTTAATAATTTTGTAATATGTTAGAGCCAGGGTTAAATCTGTTGCTTTCAAGTCGATTCCAACTCATAGCGACCCTAGAGGACAGAGTAGAACTGCCCCATAGGGTTTCCAAGGAGCACCTGGTGGATTCAAACGGCTGACCTTTTGGTTAGCAGCCATAGCTCTTAACCACTGTGCCAGCGGGCTCCAAGGTTAGATATGAGGAAAAAAAAAAAACAAAAAGAAGGAAATGCCACTTTTCTCACCTCACCTTTACCAAGCTCTCTAAGACCACCTTGCCTTTAAGCATTTTTGCCACTCCAACCCCTACCTTCCCCACGAGTCCTTAACTCTGACCACACTTTCTATTGTGCCTACTCCCAGCCCCAAACTATCAGCTTTTCTGAAATAGGAAAGGTAATTGAATTGGTGAAGACCAGAAACATCAGCAAAAGAACTATGGAGGTGTGAATTTATACTATCTAGAGTAGCTTGTTTGAAATCTTCTGTGTGAAACTATCAGAACTGATTTAAACAATTAATTTATTGACCTCATTCAAAGGAGTTATTTTTATTTTAATTTTTTTTGCAAAATGCAGAGTGAAAATTTTAGGACTAAAAAAATCAGCATTTAAAGTCTTTATCAGGAAATTCACGGTATCAAAGGATGACAATGTTATAAGTTTTTTGAATGATAAGATCCACTGAAGTAGAACCTTAACTGAATTTCCCAAAACTTGTGTAAAAGTTTAAATATTTCTGATAATGATATTTAACAACTTTGCGAAAGGAGAACAGCCCTTAAATATATGAAAGGATCGTTTATAATAACACTTCACACTGAAAAATGTTGAAGAAGTGCTTATTTGGAGGTTTGGGGAATTTGAACTTATGGAAATGACCTGGAACATTAGAAAATGATACTTCCCTAAGTCTTACCACTTCTG
>NW_004443949.1:3769260-3770634 GCF_000243295.1 Trichechus manatus latirostris | reverse complement strand
TCTTCCAGAAAGAATCATTAGTATCTTTATTCTTAGTGGTCTTGGAGGTGGCTAGCTGCTCTCCTCTAAATGTTGTGTCTAATTATACATTAGATAACGTATACAGAACCTAGGGAAATTTGAGAAAGGAGTGTGGGTGGGAAACTCTTAAAGGACAGCACTTTCTTCTCCCTCATAAATTATTACTTTGGAATAATCCCTTTATTATATTGAATGCTCATAATTGTCAGGAAGTATTTAAGCTGAGAAAAGTTTCATATTCTTGCTATTTGGAGAAATTGGAACAGGAAGGGTTAGAGCTGGTTTGTTAATATAGCAGAGAAGCTATCATGCATGATGTCAGAAAGTAAATATTTTAGGCAGTGCAGGCCATATGGTGTCTGTCACAGCTAGTCTGCTGTTGTAATACTAAAGCAGGCATAGACAGTATGTAACAAGTGGGTGTGGCTGTGTTTCAATAAAACTTTATTTGTGAATATTTAGATTTAAATTTAACATAATACACAAAATACCATTCTTTTAATTTTTTTTTCCTTCAACTGTAATTCACAGGCCCTGCAAAACAGGCAGCGGGCCAGGTTTGGCCTGTAAGCTAGGATTTACAAATCCCTGTTCTGGTATGGGGAGAATGGAAACCCACTCAGAAGTAATTGTCCTGAGCCCCTTTGGCCATCTATTCAGAGTCATCAAGTTGTTTTGGTGCATATTAGTAGCCTCAGATTAGAGAGAGATAGGAGCTATACTCGAATTCTCCCACAACCTTCCTATGGAGTAATATGTTAGAAGAAAGCAAGGCTCAGACTCAATCCTACCATACATTCAGACATTCATTAGCTAGCAGCTCTCAAGCTGTTCATGCACCCTCATCCTGTATGTTTGGCGGTGTTGTTGTGCTTTCTCCCTGGACACTGTAGCAAGCATCCTGGGTGCAAAGTCTGTACCAAGGCAGACACAGTGATGCTCTAACGGCAGGATTCTTCAAAGTTTGGATGGTATCCGTTGTTCAGTGACACAGGATCAGATCCTTAGACCAAGGAATTGTCTTGCTAGGCTTGCAGGCTTCTCATGCTTCATTTGTGCAGTGGGAGTAGAGCCTGTCTTACCTTTCTGGCCAACCCCACATTTTGAACACCATTCATTCAACCAATAAAGATTTATTTTTAACATTTCTTATGGCAATTAATCAACGTTGGCACTGATTTAGATATAATAATAAGGTAGTCCCCCTACTTACGATGGGGTTCCATTCCAGTGACACTGTCTTAAGTTGGTGCTGATGTAAGTTTAATACCTCATTTTTTTAAGGTTTTCATTATTATTGCCTTTTAATATCATTATCTTTATAAATCCAATCTTTATTTGTCTTTAGGAGTT
>NW_004443949.1:3768086-3769054 GCF_000243295.1 Trichechus manatus latirostris | reverse complement strand
TTATCATTCTCATGTCAACCCCCAAAGACAAATAAAGATCAGATTTATAATGATACTGATAATAAAAGGCAGTAATAATAAAAACTAAAAAAAAAGGGAAGTATTCAACTTACATTAGAACTGACTTATGACAGAGTCATCAAAAGGGAACCCCATCGTAAGTTGATTACTACCTGTACTACTATCGATAAGACGTACCAAAAAAAAAGAAGATGGTCTTAAGTGCAGTTCATCGTAACTCAAGTAGGTCATAGGTCAAGGACTACCTGAATTTGAAAGTTTGCTGTAGCCACCCCCAGAGTATGGATTGCTGTTTGGGGTACTGCAAATGCTAACTGACTGCTGCTAGGGGTGTAGATTGATGTTAATAATAGATACATATACCCCATTGTTTATACTGAAGCCTTGGAAAGTAAATTAGATAGTATATTTTTACTTAAACACATCCAAAATACTGCATACAAGAGGTAACTAGAGAACTAGCAGGATCTTATGAGTGAGTGATAATAATAAATAAAGCTTATCCAGACTTTGTAGTGTGAAAGCTTGTTGAAGATACCACCATTGCCCCCAATATCTATGTATATTTTCGTCTCAGAAAAAACTTTCACAAGTTTGCGGCTGTGATATCTTAGAGACATGAAGAATATAGGATGTGTCAATTAATTGCTTTCTCCTGATACATCTTTCTGCTTCTTCGCCATAATTTGAAAAGGTTATATACCTTGCGTTAGATGGCTCATTCTTGTCAATCTAACATTTATTTCTGTCTGACACAGCTCTAAAAGAGGTGCAATTTCTATTGTACTCATATCATTTAGTTTGGATTTATTTACCTAAATCTAGGAAAAAACATTATGCGAAGGATATATTTTCAATTAATTATTCTTTGTTGATATCAAAGAGTTCTCAGTTCTAATAATGAGATTTTATTAAAGAGTTTTCTGAAAAAACTTATTTCTCCTTAC
>NW_004443949.1:3765968-3767247 GCF_000243295.1 Trichechus manatus latirostris | reverse complement strand
AGAAACTTCTGGGAAAGACAAAATCTGCATTCAAACCAATTTCTTCTGATCTTTATGTTAGGCTTCTGTATTTTGAAAAAAAGTACCAGTATCCCAAAGTCTATTCATATAGTCATTAGAGATCAAAAATCACACATGTGGAGTCACATTGTGTGGTTATTTAGCCTTAATAACTCTGCAGAAGGTTCCTCCTCCTGACCTGTAGTAAACAGGTTTTTCTTTTCTCCCTCTACTCTATTGTGCACTAATGAAATAGCCACATCTCCAGATTTAGTACACAAGGGCAGCTTTCTACTTCCAAATCATTACAATTGAGCTTGAAACAAAATGCAGGAGACTTTTGGTGAAAAGCTGACCAAAAGAAAATTTAAACATTTTTCGACCGGAGGGAAATAGTTGTATTTGGGATATTTGTGAAAGAAACGTGGGATGTACGTTCATGAAATTAGAATGAGTGGGAGGCATTATGATCTCTAACTGACTCCAAGAAAATCAGCATGGCATGTCTAGTGATAGGTAAAAACAGACAGATACTTACTTTTCGTGGTGAAGTTTTAAACCAAAAATTATTTCAGGTGTGAGTTGGGGTGTGTGTGTGTGTGTGTGTGTGTGTGTGTGTAGAGGTGTAGTGTCATAGAGGTATATGTAAAAGGCTGCTTACTAATTCAATGCAGTATTAGATTTTTCATAGAACTGAAAGTGGTCTCATGGGACTTTTACATGGGACTCTGGCAGGGAGAAAAGTAGAGAAACAGAGCAACACCCATAGATAGACAAGCATGGAGAGAGAAAGTGAAGGGATAGGGAGGTAATTTAAATCAATGACATTGATTCTCACTGTGGGCATGTGAATACAACTAAGCTAGAAAGAGCCAGTTTTTGCTGGCTACTCCATGAAGGTGATTGAATGATTTTAGGTCTTTCCTGACCATTGACCAAAAAAAAAAAAAAAATTAAAAAGCTTTGTTGCAGTGGCCAGGCGAAGGAATGGTGAGGGCTTCTTCTACACCCCTGAGAAAGAATTGAAAGAGTTAACTGAGGGCCACTGAAAGGCTGAGAAAATCATCTACCCAAACCAAACCTGTTGCCATTGAGTCAATTCCAATTCATAGCAACCCTATGGGACAGAGTAGAACTGCCCCATAGAGTTTCCAAGGATTGGCTGGTGGATTTGAACTGCTGGTCTTTTGGTTAGCGGCTGAGCTTTTAACCACTGTGCCACCAGGGCTCCCAGAGAATCATCTAGTAAGTGATATTTACAAAACCCACTACTGAGTAC
>NW_004443949.1:3759139-3765229 GCF_000243295.1 Trichechus manatus latirostris | reverse complement strand
CAGTCACAGCAGAGTGCTCTGGATTGCTGGAAGCTGTCAGAAAGAAGAGGTAATTCTGTGATTGGCAATCTCAATAAATCTCATCTACAGGGAGGGAGCATAATCTGAGGATAAATCAGTAAATGGTAAAGAAATAGCCAGGGGAGGAGGTATTTGGTATTCTGTGGGTTGCATAGTGACCTTGTTTTCGTCTGTGCTTAGACAAAATAAGGAAGTGGCCTTGCGCTGTCACATGTTATCAGGGTCTCAGGGTGACTGAGGTTGGTGTTGTGTGAGTTTGTTTGGGGCTGGAATTGTGTGAGATTGTTTACGTCTAACAGGAGAATAGCATGACCTGGCTGGGAGTGCCAGGCCAGCTTCTGGAAGTCAAGGCTGCTTGTTTTTCTCCTTATCAGTATCTACTCTCCCTCCCCACCCCTGCTCTGCTCTCCTCTCTAGCACAACCACAGTGTCTCCTGCTGCTGTTCAGTGATATACTTCTAAGGTTTTATTATAAAATATTTAAAACCTAGAGAAGAAGTGAAGTTAATAAAATAATAAACTCAAGTATCCCTCATCCAGTTTAAAATATAGATAGGTAGATAGATATTTATATAGATAGATGTATTTGTGTTTTTCTCTCGGATCCCTGTCCCTCCTAGGAGGTAACTATTACCCTGAATTTGTAGTTTAGTATTCTCAATTATGGTGCATTTTCCTCTTCTTTTTTGTAAGATGATTTTTTTTTTTTTTATGGCTTCCCTTTCCTTCTAGGAATTAAACAAGGTATCGACTCAATGACAAATAACAACAGCAGCAGCTTAAATATACATTTGTGTTTTTTTTTTTTTAAGTTCTGGAGGTGTTTTAAGCTGGAGCTAAGGCATCGCAGTATGTGGGGAATCAGGAGACGCCTCATGCATCTTTGACAGTCATAGCACAGACTTATAGAGGTGCCGTTAGACGTTATAAATGAATTTCAACCACAGCATCAAGCACTTGTTCATTTGGTTTTCAATGCCCGATGGTGATTTTAATTGCAGGGGCAATTTGTTGGTTTTATTTAGCAAGACATTGGTTGAATTTCCTTCTTCCTTCCACAAGCTCTGCTAAACATTTTTGACAGTAACCAAGCTGCATCAATTGTAAATTCACATTCTATGCATTAACAGAACATTTTAATTTCATGGAGTAAAGGATTGGCTTCTACTTGCAGATAGCACCAAAGAAAGCAATACTGTCAGAAGAAGTGGCTCAGTGTATCAAGAGATAAATCTGTTGAATAAATACAGGACTTTATTACCTTTTACTTTACATTTCCATATAACAGAAGCATTAATTAAACCCATAGTGCCTTCTTTCCTTCAGGAGAACATTTTCTTTCTGACAAGAAATGTCAACTGAGAGAATTTGTGGCACCCGAGACCTGCCATTAAAAATACACTCACTTTAACCAAGAGAAAGGCTGATGCATTTCAGCACACAGACAGGCAGAGAGAGAACATGGGGGACTCTCACCATCCTTCCTTGCCCTGGCTGTCTAACAGACTACCGTGAGGGCACTAAATGTCTTTTGCCTTACTTGAGGTTTTCAAAGACAAGCAGACTTTAAACTGTTTTACATCCCTTGTCACTTGGTGTTACCTGGTACAATTCAAATAAAAGCAGGAGAAAGGTTATGGTCTTCTGAAGTCTTTAATATACCTTCGCTTACATGACAGGGAACAGAGACTGAATATCAGGTTAGATTTAAATCAGCCAGTTGTTTGGAATGTTGAGCAGGCTGACACCCTGAGTGCAATATCATGGGGATGGCTGGAGGAGGTAGATGGAATAGTACTCCAGGATCTTATAGAAGTGTTAGAGAAGTGATACCTCAACGTTTACCCAAAGTCCTTATCATTCCATATTGTTATTGTTAGCTGCCATCCTATCAGCACCGACTCATGGCGACCCCATGTACAATAGAACGGAACGTTGCCCTGTCCTGGGCCATCTTCCTGATTGTTGATGTTTGAGTCCATTCCATAGCATTCCATACTGACCTTGAATTTCTTATTGCAGGGGAACACTTAAGAATCTGTCCTCAGGAATATACATGCTGCACCACAGAAATGGAAGACAAGTTAAGCCAACAAAGCAAACTCGAGTTCGAAAACCTTGTGGAGGAGACAAGTCATTTTGTGCGTACCACGTTTGTGTCCAGGCACAAGAAATTTGATGGTAAGTGAAGTGGTTCTCACTTTATTTTGTTATTTGTGCAATTTTCTGTGGGAACTTTGGTATTATATGGAACACATTTTTTAAGAAGAAGCTTTTTTCTTCCCTCTTAAACATTTATAACTTTGTCTATTTTTAGAGAAAGCATGGGCTTTCTTGACTAGTATGTTATTTTTGTAGTAATATCGTGGAAAACCCTGACTTAACAAAGAGCTTTTCTGCGTTAGTGTTTTACCTACGAGATTTATTCTGAAAGATATACCTCAAGTTTTCGTTATCAGAGTGATTCTAATTAAGGTGTTGTCACAATATGGCTTATCTTTAGGTATCATAAATGAAGTTTCTTAAAAGAAAATAAAGTCACTTAAAAGTATTTGAAATATACCTTTACTTTTAAAGGGACAAGATTGTCATTAAGGGCCAATGACATGGACTCCTTTATTTCTAGAGAACCCTTTCCAATAATGTAGCCACATTTCACGTTGCAGTTACTGTGTATTTTGCACAGGTTTTGAACTCTCTTTTCATTTCCTGATTGTAAGGAATTGGCTCCATTTCTATGTTTTATTTGTTAAGTAAACATTTTGTATGAGAAAACACGGGTAAAGGTGATCATTACTAAAATTTCAGCATTGAATTTTCTCAACAGAGGCTCAGAAAAATATTCAACAGCAAACTTGATTTTTCAAAACTGAATCACTAATAGTAACAATATAGTTAGTATTTCTGAATGGTGCGTCGTCTGTAGTGTTCTCAGAAATGAATATACCTTGCTAGGATTCGCTGTAAACCAGACTTGCATTGTGGTGACCTTATTAGGCCCTTTGGTGATATTAAGTTGTCCCAGGGCAACAGAGCTGCTCTTCCTTTTCTTCATCCTCTATAGTCGATGCACAATGGGCCAGTTCAGAGCAGGCTGGGCAAAAGTTTTTCTGTTCTCTGTAGTAGGTAAAATATTCCACTTCATTACTGCTTGAAACTGTTAGAGCAACACCAACTTCTTTCGTATCGGTCCTTGAAGTTACAAAGAACAGGTCCACCTGGTATTTTCAGTACTCATGGTGTGATGACATTTTCCATATAGGTGAATGGGACTTATATTTTTCTGCAAGCATGCTTCAGTGTCTTGATATTCTTTCTGCGCCTCTCGCTCTGTCTGTAACTTTACACGTGGACGTATGTGAAAATAATTCCTATTTATCAGTTATGCTGTGAATATTGCTCCCTTGAATGCAACTACAGAGTGCATAGGGCTTGCCCTCGATGGACAGATTACAAATCCAGTGACATTCAGGAGCCCCTGATGGAGTTCTGTGTTTGGGGGACTACAGTGTATCACTTAAAATTGAGGCAAATTGAGACATCTTGTCATTTGTTATAGAAATCAGGTGAGAATGATCTGCTGCTGCTAATTTTTACCTGTGTCTTTGGAAAACAGTTCTAGTGCTTTTATAAGGTTGTACTCCAAAATAATTCCAGCCAGTATTCACTGTATAGAATATACATATTAATTGTAATAAAATATTAGAAGTAAGGTTATCATAGCTTTATGGGAGTTGATTTTTTTTAACCAAGTAAAGCTATTCAAAAAGAGTGAGCCAGACACTTCTTATATTATCATATCAATGACTTTTAATATCTTTGGATTTACAATTCTTAATCCCAGACTTCGTCTTATTAAAGAAAACTGCCTCTTTCTCTCTGTTCCTCTCTTTTTACAGGTGTATTTTGTTTAAATTGTTCTAATGTGCTTAGGGGTATTATGTCAATCAACTGGACAGAACATTGATTTTGCTAAGATCAGATCTGACGTAGGTCATGATGAATTCTTTGGTAATAGTGTCTTTCATTGCAGTTGTGTTAGGCTGGGATGGGAGAGAAATTAAGATTTTTCAAGGAAGCTTTCAGCAGACTTTTTTTTTTAATCCTAATTTACTCCTGGTGAGCTCTGATCCTTAAAGAACTGAGTCTCTGAAGAAAGGAAAGAGGGGAGGGAGGGAGGAAGGAAGCCAGTCACCATTAATAATTTCTGCCCTTTCATTAGGCAACTTCATGAAGGTCAGACATTCAATAGGTGATTTGTTTTCCTATATTGCAAAGGTGATTCTGCTAAGTCACTTTTCAGGAACACAGGTGCTTTCATGTGAGTAGTTTTCCATTTTTCCCTGGGCTTTCTTTATACCCTTCGTCATGACATTTATTGATGGGTGTTGGTGTCCTAGATGAGTATCTAGGATCAGTTGTAGAATGCTACCCTCTGACTTTTATTTTTCCAGATAAGGCTAATGGTGCTATGAAACATGTTGAGTTTATTTTCAGTAACTTCCTATTTGATGTGTCATACTGCATTATTACTGCAGGAGTCTCTTGATCTAAAGTGTCCATTCTGAGGTTCTGCCACTGGTCCCATGTGGTCAGTTTCTCAGAGGTCTTGATCTGTCATCTGGATTTCATGGGTCTTTGCCTTATACGAATGCCCACTCCTTGATAAAATCAGAAGGTAGTGACTTTTCTTCCTATTTTCATTAAATATAGCAACAGTTAAATAGTACTTGTTGCATGTGATCCAGTCCAAATTATAGTCCAAAACCAAAACCAAACCCATTGCCATCGAGTCTATTCCGACTCACAGTGACCCTATAGGACAGAGTAGAACTGCCACATCGAGTTTCCAAGGAAGGGCTGGTGGATTCGAACTGCTGACCTTTTGGTTAGCCGCCGAGCTCTTAACCACCATGCCACCAGGGTTCCCAAATTATAGTCAGAGAGCCTAAATTCAATCACTTTAATAATCAATCTCCAGTTGTTGCTTTCTTCATTATATCATAAATGCTCTGATTCCATTTAACTTTTCATTTACTGCCAGAGGAAATTTTATATTAATATTTGAAATTCCAATACATTTAACATAAAATAACATTCTTTTTATTGTCATATCCTTGCCCAGTTCTTCATTAATATGTTTGGTAATAGTTAAAGTTAATAATGTGTAAGAATACAAATATTCATTGGATGGTAGGAGGCTAAATCTGGATTAGTATGAATTGTTCCTCAAATTTTCTAAATTGCCAAGATTTGGTTCCTACCTCCATCAGCCAAAAAAAATTGTAGCTAAGAGGAAACAAATTGAAATTGTGTAAAATATCAATTGCAGAAATTTTAATCCTTTGGTAAATAATTTTCACGTAACTGGATGGCTTTTTTGTTTTGTTTAAAAAACAAAATGTTAAGATGGACTGCTGGGATGAATGTATGTAAAACAGAAGTTTACATTTTTGACACTGGTTCTTCTCCAAGTGTCTGCCAGGGTGTTTTCCTTTCTCTGGCCAAACCTCTTCCTGCCTTTACTGAGGGAATGAAGGTTGGCTGTCATTACACAACCTGCAACCCCCTCACCTTCTTTGCCAAGGCCTGGTCACGGCAAAGTTCCCCTCAGACCTCTACTGTGGATGCTGTCAATTTGCTCTGTAGCCAAGGTCAGCTATTCTGTTGATCTCCAGGGGTTAAAATCCTGCTTGAAGACTCAGCCAAATGCACCTGGCAGAATGATTACAACTATACTCCCTTTAGCTCTTACCTTTCTCACCTCTGCCAAAAGCACACAGCCAAATCAACAAAACCAGGAAAAAGGCAGAAAAATGGAGGGTAACGGTAAGGTCTCATCTTCGTGCACCCACAAAGTCCCAGTCATTTTTGTGTTTAATAAATGTCAGACTTGCCAAATGAGCATTTATGTCTGTATCCCCACTGCTGCCATCTTTCTAAGTGAGCGGTTTGTTAGGATCTAGGAAATAGAGAACAATCAAAAACCCTGATAGTAGTAATAGTAATAATAGGCAATACGGACCCTACAAATGTTAACCCTATTTATCAGGAGGAAACTGCAGTGCC
>NW_004443949.1:3757441-3759039 GCF_000243295.1 Trichechus manatus latirostris | reverse complement strand
TCTATATCCCCACTGCTGCCATCTTTCTAAGTGAGCGGTTTGTTAGGATCTAGGAAATAGAGAACAATCAAAAACCCTGATAGTAGTAATAGTAATAATAGGCAATACGGACCCTACAAATGTTAACCCTATTTATCAGGAGGAAACTGCAGTGCCTAGTCATACAGTTATTAAGTGGCAGAGTCAGGATTTTGATCCACGTTGAGCACACTCTTGAATCCCTGCCCTTAGACACCACTGCTCCATAATCTCTCTAGTGCTTTCCTGTCCTCAAATGTGCTAAGATTTCACTGTCAGCATGAGCTCTTCCTCTATCTCCTCTGCATATCTTGTCTCAGTCATGGTGGCAAAGAGATGAAATTGTCTGTCTGCAAAAGGGGGAAGGAGATTTTTTTTAATCCTTAAAAAAAGAAATCACCCACATAAATATAGCCCAAGCCCTGAAAACTTGGAACCCAGAGAGGTTACATGACTTGCCATGTCCCCACCAAGAATGATGAAACAAATATTGTAACCTAATATTCTGGACTTATATCCAACTTATACATAATAATGTTATAGGAATTCGATATTGGGTTGAAAGTCTAACTAAGCTTTTATTTGTTTTGATGGATACTAGCTTTAAAAAAAAATGGTATTCCTTTAACAAGGCAATAGTAATATCATTGGGTAAAGAATCTAGCCATGTTTTTGGAAAAGGCAGGAATAGTATTCAATTTGAAGTTTTCCCTGAATTAACGTATAGTAGGTGTTTTGTGCAAAAATATTATGTAAACAAGTCGTACTGCTTATTCCTCACAAAACTTAGTGGTATCTTGGTGTAGGCACTAGAGTTCTACTCTCGAAGAACGTCCACAGAATATGGATATTCAGAAACTCGAATATTTAGTTGAAGGGATATTTTATTTTGGACATTATTTTTCCTTCAGAAATGTTTATTCACATTTGGAGCTCAATATGAGGTTTTTGTTTACTTTGTTTATCTTGGTCTCATTATTTTACTTTCCTTCCTGGATTTGATTTCTGTATTTTAATGCTATACATTTGTCCAGAGACTATGGCAGCAAGTACATTTTTAACAGCAAAAAAAAAAAAAAAAAAAGAACACTAATTTTCCTTCTTATGAAGAATTTATACTGTAGTAACGCTCTCAGAATACCCATTGCACTGAATGTGAAAATAATTTATACACAGTGGCATAATATTTTTATGCTGCAAGTCTGCTTGTGTTTTCTTTTTAAGTATCATTTCTCGTCTATACACTGTAGAGATGACAATAATGTAATGATTTCTTTAAAATATGGCCTAATTTTCTCAGAGAATAAACTTATTCCACAAGGGAAAAATCCTAAGTAGCTTTCCATATGGTGGTAGAATCTTCTACATTTCCTGTCATATGGGTGATCTATATATATGATTGTCATTTCAATTTGGAAACATTTATTCAAAGCCTGTTATATGCAGGGCACTTTGCCAAGCGTGTAGTAGATAAAAAGGTGACTGATGATGACTAAATATGGTCACAGCCTCTCACAGAGTTTAGCTTCTCAAGGAGACACAGGTATAAAACTAACAATACAAAAGGCAGAATTAACTGT
>NW_004443949.1:3754042-3756516 GCF_000243295.1 Trichechus manatus latirostris | reverse complement strand
TTTTAGTCCTTGTATTGAATCAGCCTGCTATTGCTTTGTAACAAACAATCACAAAATTGTAGGGAACAAGCAAGAAACATTTCTTTTTCCTTTTTGCATGCACAGGTTGACTAAAGTTTTGCTCTAGGCTGTGCTCAGCTTGGCTTGGGTCTAGGCTATGGATTTGGCCTGGTCTGCTCTAGATCTCTCTTTATTCTTTTGGGACAGCACTCTATTTGGGGCATATTTTCATGGTGGAGTTTGGGGGCTCCAAAAAAGACAAGTAGGGGTACTGGATACCCCTTAAACCCTAAACTAGAACTGGCACACTGTCTTCCCAGATTTCATTGGCCAAAGCATATCTCAGGGTCAATCCCAGTATCTGTGGGACAAAGAAGTATACTACTCCATTGGAGGTGCGGGTAGGGAAAGGAGGGATTATTTATGTATCCTAATGTACCACCGTCCTCGAATGACTTCTTGCTATTCCCCAGACAATGTTTTACTTACCACATTGGCTTATTTTTTGATAAATGTCCTAGGAATTCAAGAGCAATAAATACTTTCTAAATAAAGCACAGTTAAGCATACGTACCTGTTACACCACTACCTCCCTTATCCTAACACAATACCAAAAATACATATCACCCCGTACACACACACACACACACACACACACACACACACACACGATTCCATGATGTTACTGCAAGAATAAATAGATGTAATATTTCCAGTTCTTGAGCTACTGGTTCCCTCATTCGTTGTGCAGAATAACAAGTTACTGTAATTCCTAAGGGTTATAATGTTAATCAACATAAGAAATAATTGACTGAATGCCACCCTTAAATTTGCTAGACCACCACTTTGATTACATGTATTTTATCTGAAGGACACTCCTCTGGAAATCAGAATGTGCTGGGTGTTAGAAAATAGAGAAACAATCTCGCTGGCATTGGAAAGTAATCTGCCAATTCTCTCAAAGGGCAGACCTTCCAAAAATAAAAACCAGCTCATGAGGGAGGTGGCTTTGGCGGACCAGTTGAACAGGTTTATAAGTCACAAACGCCTTGCATTTGTACAGTGTTTGAAGAGATGATCCATGTTTGAGGGGTCTTCGCAATGCATTGTAAGAAGAACCCAGAACTTTGTAGAAGGAGAATTTATCTTCCTTTTTCTGTTTTTGTTTTGTTTTGCATTTGTACTTTGACATATCCTTCAAACAAAAGGCTACACACTGCTAACGTTGCTAGTCAGTAGCTTCATGTCCTCTGTGATGGACTACCAATCTTCTTCTAATTCCTAGACCCCTACCACATACCTGAAAGTAAATTAAAATGCATTATGTTCCCAGTGTAGTTGTAATATTATCATCTTATTATCGCCAATTCCCTTGCATGGTGGCTTTGCTGAGCAGCTGTTTCACAGACAAGCCAATTTCTTTTAAGTATTGCTCTATCAGATGCTGAAACCAGCCCTACCAGAAGGGTTCTTGGTCATGAATGTTAATGAGCAGACAAGTTATCTGTTCCCTGACAGTGGCTCACTAATCCTTTGAGTAAGTATGGGTAAATTGCAGGCGGAATTTTACTTAAGTTAAATTGATCTGCCACTGAATAGAGAAAACTGATTTTCTTATTTTAATGAAAAATCAAGAAAAATGTTTAATGGTGGTATAAATTAGAGCTCGGTGAAAATATTTTTTTGTCTGTCTACCTGAGAACACAGTTGCTCTGTGTCGACTGGTTCGAGTGCATGGTGTGTTGTACGATGGCGAACTCAAAGTCACTATCTAACTGGGATTTTGCATCAAGAGATCCTTGACCTTCCATAGTGATAAGGAATTAGAATAAAAACTGTGCTTTCCTCCCCCACTGAGACTTTTCTTTCCTAATAAGGTGGTAAAGATGTAAGAAACTCATTTGATGGTTCTTAGGACTCTAAGATTCAGCAGAAAATAATTCAGGTGAATCTTTACTCAGAATGACATAACCAGGACTTGATGGAGTCACTGAGTTGGGCACAGAAAAGGAACAAGATGGATCAAATGTTGATAATCATTGAAGCTGGTCGATGAGTACATGGGGTTTCTTATATCATTCTTGTTTTTGAATGCTTTTTAAATTTCCGTAACATGAAGTGTTTATAAAAGAGACAGCTGACTTGAGCATATACAGAATCATTGTCTTCTAGATTGTGATTTATTCTAGGTACAGAAAAATGGCCCCTTGGTATTGCCATGATCGTTTCTTGTATATTCAAAAGAAGTAAATTACACAGAGCACACTATTTTCAAGTTGTAAAGAAAAACAGCAAAGAGAGATTTTAACTCAGATCAAGGCTACTTAGCTTCATGTTTCATCCAAGATTTTATTACTGTCTTTCTAGAAATGACTTGTCTAGTTTATCCACATGAATAGAGCTGTTAAAATGATACTTAATTTTTAGATCTCCTTGTGAAGTGTGATTCAAAATGTGACGCTCATGTTTAGAAG
>NW_004443949.1:3751097-3752584 GCF_000243295.1 Trichechus manatus latirostris | reverse complement strand
TGATTCCTGGGTTCAAACACTGGAGTTTTTTTTTTCTTGATTCTTTGCTGTGGGCAGGGCTCAAGTATCTTTGTTTTGCATAAGCATCCCGAGTTTCTGATGCAAGTCATCTTTGGGCCACTACACAATGAGTATCATTGGTTTAAACAGAGTTGATAGGTTAGTTGGAGCCCTGGTGGCGCAGTGGTTAAGAGCTCAGCTGCTGATGTTCAAATACACCAGTTACTCCTTGGAAACCCTATGGGGCAGTTCTACTCTTTGTCCTTTAGGGTTGCTATGAGTTGGAATCAACTCAACAGCAATGGGTTTGGGTTTGGTTTTGGTTTTGGACAGGTCAGTTATTGGGGCATAGAGCTGGGACATAGAGATGAGAGGGAGGTTTAAACTTATACTCTGACACATCAAGGTCAGTGTAAAGTCTGTGTAAAAGGTCTCCACTGTATAAAGTGGAATTCAAGCACCTATTGCCCCTCAAGCAATAATTTTTATATAAGTTTACTTTTTTCCCTGTTGATTTTGACGGTAAATTATACCTAATATCCACAACTCATTTGATCTTCTACAAATCAAAATTGTTCTTGTTTGAATATTTTTTAAATTTGTGAGCTACAAAATTATTTTTTCCCATTTATTTTCTAATTCACAGGATCTCACAGATATTTGTTTTTCACAATTTAAACATGCATTTTGATTTCTAGGTTTTTTTTTTTTTTTGGTAGGATGATGTATGTTTTCTGAAGCCAAGTAACTTTATTTTTTAAATAGCATTTTCTGATCTTAAATTAACATATACTTATTGTAGAAACCTTGAATGATTTAACATTAAATGACAAATATTGTATGACCTCACTTATATAAAAAGACAAGAAGAGGTAAATGTATAGACAACAAAGTTTATTAGTGGTTACTGGGGGCATGAGGGAGAGAGAAAGAAGGGGTTAACAGTGATGGAAATATCACATTTATTAAGGGTAGAGTTGCACAGCTGATTATCATGACTGCTGTCAATAAGTTGTACACATGTAAGAAGTTGAATTAGCAAAGTGGTGTGATAGATATATTTATTAAAAAAAAAAAAAACTAACTGCTGAGGCTGCTTATGCACAGCCAAAATTCTCATAGGATTTGGTTTCTTGGTTTGGAGGTTTAGGGTCATGGTTTCATGGAACACCCCAGTTAACTGGCCTAATAACATGTTTAGTGCTTCTGTTTTAACTCCTAGTTCCACGTGTAGTGCTGGGGTCTTAAAAGCTTGCAAGTGGCCATCCAAGGCACAACAATTAGTCTCTATTCACCTGGAACAACAGAGGAAGAAGGAGAGTTAGGAATAGCAGGAGGATGTGGAATGTGTGGCTAAGTGCCTCCATGAACAACTGCCTCCTTTGCCATGACACCAGAAGAACTGGATGGTGCCCAGCTACCATTACTGAATATTTTGATCAAAGATTCCATAGAAGAATCTTGGTCAAAAGGGGGAAATTGAAGAA
>NW_004443949.1:3748360-3749479 GCF_000243295.1 Trichechus manatus latirostris | reverse complement strand
TACACATATAGAACCTGAAAACAGGTCTGCAAAAAAGTGAATATTAATGACTGATGGCTCTTACCCACTGTTCATCCTGTCACCATCGTTGTGATGACGTTCATATCCATAAGGAGCTGAGAGTCTCACAAAGGCATTTAGACAAGAGCATAAATAACTATAATGCCAATTGGTGCCAAGGGTGAAAATACTGGTAAATTATTAGAAGAGAATGAAATTACTTCATGGTGACAGGACCATAAATGGCTTTGTGAAAAGATGAAATGAAACTGTCTTGAAGTTATGGCCATGTGGAAATATGATGGAAGGTATAGAGGGGGAGAATCCAGAGTGCCTACAGGGGATAACCATGTGGTGGAGCAAAGATGATTAAAGTCCCAGAATATGTTTAAAAAATTTAAAAACAAAATCTATTATCTCAGAATCAGTGCATTTTCTCATTTATGTTCATTTAAATAGTTGAATCGACTGGGCATTTTTAATTTATGTAGACAGAAGTTAAAATCCATGTTGAACAACTAACTACTAGCAAAGTTTACACAGTGAAGTTTGTCCTGTTGAATTGATGGCTGGCAGCAGGCATGTGACTTAGAGAGCAAAATGCATACATTTGATTCCTTATACAGTAGGCATTATCACATGTGTCTATATAGCAATTTTTTAAACAAACAGTAAATTTATAGGGGTCTGTGGCTTAGTTTGATTCATGTATGAGCTGTATGTGAGAATCATTTACATTAAGGACTGTTGGTCCTGCTTCAAGGCACATACAACAAGGTTTCTTTCACAGTGATTTGGGAAGAATGGTCCATTGAGGGGCATGTTTTTCTTTTCTTTTGCTATTCTGTTTTTCAATTTTTTCACTACTGTGAACATGTATGACTATTAGAATCACAAACATTTTTAAACAGTTGATTTGATTATGAAAATACACATTAAGTTGATATCTCTTGTAAGGCCCTGCCCCATAAACTATATCTCAGTCTATGAAATTCATTTTCTTCCTAAACTTTTCTGATGATAGTGTCAGGCCCCAATTTTTAAATCAAATTTGTATTTGAAATTATTAAATTTCTACTTCAAATCTCTCCCATCAAGTTTTCTTGCATCAACAGCATA
>NW_004443949.1:3743124-3745728 GCF_000243295.1 Trichechus manatus latirostris | reverse complement strand
TGATGACTAATGACATTTTTTTTCCTTCTCAAAAATGTTCTTGTCATCTAAACAAACATCACCGTGTGTAGTAAACCATATCCCTAAGTAGGGGAATAAACCGTATTACTAGATAGCCGCCATTTCAAATAAAGTGTAGAAGACCTTCCTCTTTTTATGGGGAGAAAGGATACTAAATTTAAAGACTATAATGAATTAATCTCTTTATATTAATTAATTAATTTCTTCTACTGGAATAACAAGGTCAGGGGAAACAAGCATATTTTAACAAGATGTGAAGCATAAAAAGAAAGACATGCTTATGGAAAATGAAATTTTTAAATGAGATTGAGACGCATTTATATCAATAACTGCACATCATACCATATCAGGTAGCCTATTACTATATTTTTAGAAATAAAAGCTGTAGTTCTCATGTTCCATTATTGTTTTCTTTTCCATTTTCCCCAGAAAACTAAAATGAACAGGATCCTGATTACACTTTGTATTTCACATTAGCTAATAGGACTGGCATTGGGAAACAGGGGCAACTGTACAAGAGCTGAAAGGTTTTCTTTTTGAGCATTTGTTTGCAAAACAAACCCAGGCTAATGGAGGATCATTTGCAGAAAGTTAAGCCATGCTGGTTGCTCATTAGATAACTTAGAAAGACTCAGTAGCTTGCTTCCCCGCATATCCCCCATGTAGATAGTTGTATGTTTTTCAATTAAAATCTCCATTTACTTCCAGCTGGCAGTGCTGTCATCCTTTCTACCAATAGAGAGCAAAGGTCAAAGACTCCTGCCTGAAAAGACTTTTAAAAAAAGATATGCCATTTGCCTTCCTTGTGCAGATTCCTTTGAGCCACCCATAGCAGGCTTGTGGGAAGATTCTGCAGGGTCAGATTGCATGGAGACTTTCACCTTATTTACTGATGTAGCGTTGGTAGTGGTTGGTCCAGATGCTGCAACGGCTGCTGCTGTGTGGTTTGGGATCCAGCAGCAGCTGTTGTGCTTTGCTAGAGCGTGTTTCTGAAATTCAAAATTTGATAGTCTGAGACGCTCGTCATTGAAAGCTATGTTGAAAGTTAATTTGCTGAATCCAGGTTTATTTTCCTACCTAAACCATAGTTTGTGGTAGAGCCTTTCTCCTGTGATGCACAATAAAATGAGGAAAGGACTTATATATTGCCGTTACCAGGGTATGGTGGAGAATGGCTTGGTTACAGAGCGGGACGTGGGCTTTGCAGCCGAGTTATTAGGCTGCATCCAGGTTATCAGAAGTTCAAATCCAGGCCTGAATGCTGTCTGCCACCATTGTTTTTGGCAGCTTGGCAAACTGCATTTCAATTGGTTAAAATAATAAATTCTACCTCTGGAGCGTTTGTGAAGTTAAATGAGATAACATACATAAAGCACTTACTATGGAGCCTGGCACATAGTTAGCTTTTACTATTTTAACCACATCAGCCACAGCACTTTTTTCAGGTTTTTTCTTTCTGATAAATGAAATGATTCTTTGCTTTCTTGCTTCTGAGTACAGAATTAATTTTCTTGCCCAATCAATATGAAAATTACTCTTAAACAAACCCAAATAACTGTAGCTAATATCCACTAAGCAATACCATAAGCCAGGTTCCATTTTAGATGGTTGGCATGTGTTGCATGCCATGTTCCCAACAATCCTGTGAGGCAGCTGGTATTATCATCACTTCTATTTTATAGTTGAGGAAGCTCTCGCATAGAGATTTAAGTAATTTGCCTGAGATCACATAGCTAGTAAGAGACAAAGCTAAGATTTGATCCAACCGGTATCATCAACCATGCTGTACTTTCTCCTGCAAAGAAAGTGGCTCAAAATGCCTTGCATTGATGTATTTGAGCACTGGTTCTGAAGTGAAATTTTCCTTATCAGGAATGGGAAGCTGAAATGACTTTACTGTTGTGGTGTGGCTTTTTCCTTCCTCTGCATTCTACCTAGATAGTAGATGGATTCATATTTCCAGTAAGCATTATTTTGTGAACAAATCTATGCTTTGGCATTCTCACTTAGACAGATTGGGTATGATCCAATTAATCATAAGCCTTAGGCTTGACCTATCCACACCCAGATGGGCCCAGTTGTAAGTGCTACATACAGAACATGGCAGGAGGGGGCAAGGGAATTATTTGAAATGTATAGTTGCCAAAAACAGTTCAGCCGAGCAATCTACATCCCTGCAGATTTAACAGGAGTCTATCAGCAGCCAAAGTACCAGGACTAGGAGTTCAGACACAAGTGATATGTAAAACCAGACATAGATACAACTGACCCCTGTGAGAGACCAGACCTGGGGCTCAGAGGCAGGATGCCAGTTTATGAGTGAGGCTGAGCACACGTCTTACAAAGCTTGGCATGGAAGTTGCATTACTAAGATAGGATCTCAGGCACAAAAACAAGACAGGGATCCAGTTACCAATCAGAAATGAAGCCCAAGACTCCAATCCAAATAGAAGCACGTATAGCATTTGAGTCTAGAGATTGTTGAGTCCTTCCTTGCTAATGTCAAGAAGGTCTTCTGGAGGCTGGGCTGTACTTGGAGAGGCTGGGGACCAAAACCAGACTGATCTTACTGGCAGAAAAGCC
>NW_004443949.1:3740076-3741237 GCF_000243295.1 Trichechus manatus latirostris | reverse complement strand
TAAAGGAATAAATATCCTTTGAATTAACAAATTTAAACTTTTCATTCCGTTCTTGCCAGTTCCCAGTAATACAGAATACCTTGATCTTGTCTTTATTAGAAAGTGTCTGTTTTCTTTATTCTTAAGGATATCACTATTCAGCTGGGCTTTGAAAATAATATTGATATTTATTTGTATCTAGGGACCCTGAGAATATTTGTAAGTATAGGCTCATTAAAAACACATCTGGTCAGTGTAGTTACATCAATGAATTAAGAGATAAGAGATAAAACCATAAGTATAAATTACCTTCTGAAGATTGATGGCCTTATGGCTGACCTAGGACCAGAGCTGACAGTGAACAGCTCCCACCAGACCATTAAGCAATGCCATCTGCTGTTAAGAAATTGGAGAGATGGAGAGGTGGGGATGTGATGTAAAACTTTTATCTTTTCTTGAAACTGAATCATGTTATATACCATTGATAGCTACAAAGCAGTTACTGCCTGAATATTTTTCAGTAGCTTAGTGAAATATGCTGGTAGGTCTTATTCTTTCAAAGCTAAATCCTCAAACCTTGTGCTAATTATGCACTCTGTATATTGTTAATATTCCTAATAGAAACTTAGCAATTTTCATGATAAAGGCAAATGAGTTCTGACTCTATTAAATGTGATAGTGCTCAGTGGTGCACTTCTGGATACCTATTTAAGATGAATTTAACAAAATGAATAAGCTAGTTGGCAAGTTGGAGGTAGTCTTGTTAACAGATAATTACAATAACAACACAGTAAGTGCTATAATAGACACATAAGCCACCCAAACACCACACCTATTGCCACTAAGTCGATTCCAACTCATAGAGACCCTATAGGACATAGTAGAATTGTCCCATAGGGTTTCCAAGGAGTAGCTGGTGCATTCGAACTGTTGACCTTTGTTCTAGAAACACAGAAAATGGAATGACTACCTTGATTGGCTGAGTATAGGATCTTACTAGATGAAGAAGGAGTTAAAAGTTATTCTAAGTAGAGGAACAGGGAGGAAATATTCAATATTTCTAAATATATTTGACTTCTGCCAATTTTTGTTAGAGATAAAATAATCTAATTTACCTATTGTCGTATTGGAAAATAATGTGGACAATCCTGGACTATGTAAGCTCTGAGATTGTTCACAGCT
>NW_004443949.1:3737786-3738817 GCF_000243295.1 Trichechus manatus latirostris | reverse complement strand
CAAAGACACAGTGGTTACCTCCACTTATCATATAATAGGCTACCCACATTTTTCATTCCACTTCTAAAGGTACTCATTGTGCCTTTTATTCTTTGTTGTCTCTTGATATTAGTCAATTTTAATCAATTTTAATATTAATCAATTTAATATTAATCTTATTAATTAGAGAAAGAGAATCTCTTTATATGTCTTGTGCTTGGGCATGGCTCAGCACAACACAGACTTTTGTACATAATAGTGATTAGAGTGAACTAGTGAACAAATTAGATCTTCGTCCTTGGAAATACTGAATTTTCAAGACAGTTAGCAGTGGATGGTGGGAAAGAAGGGAAGGGAGGGACAGAATCCATGAGACTCAAGACGTAGACACCGTGAGGTACAAAGTAGGGAGTGATTTGAAAGAAGATAGTCATTGAAAGCAGAAACCATAGAAGCTAATGCAGTGACCAAGAAGAGCCTGAGAGTTGAGAGCTGGCCTGTTATGGAGATGAAAAATGTAGCTCTGTCTGAGACCATGTGTAACCTTACAACAAATCTTTACAACTTCAGGTAACTTGAGGGTGTCTTTATTGCGTTCTGAAAGAAGCTACTCATTCATGTTTAATAATATATTTCTTTTCTTACAAAAATTTATTTCATTGGTATTTCTTAAAAACTGATCTCTCAGATATTAAGGTTTCAGAAACTGATTACTATCAATTTTAGACTAGAATCTGCTTGCTCATATGTTCCCACCCCTTTTCTTTTTTAATTCTAATTCCAGGGATTTCTGAGTGAGAACAATTAGGGTCCAGGCTGTGGCATCCAGGACTTGTGTAGATTTTTTGAGTCTAAGTGGAGGATTTGAGATTTGGTGGGATAAATAAAGAACTTTAATACCCATCAGTACCTCCAATTTTGATGTGCATTTACAGAGGTCTCTTTTTGGGAGAGCTTAAGGGAAGTCTTTTCCTAAGATCTCCAAGGTATTTTTGTTAGAATTTTTTAATTACTGTAGAAATATATATAACATAACATTTGCCAATTCAATA
>NW_004443949.1:3735328-3736576 GCF_000243295.1 Trichechus manatus latirostris | reverse complement strand
GTATCATTGGCCTTCCCCATTCTTAACATGAACATGAGATTGAACTTAAAGAGAAAAAGCACAAATCTCCATTCTCAAATCCCTGCTACTCAAAGCATGGTAAGCGAGTGTTGGCAATGACCAGGAGCTATGAATACCACACTCCCCATGATTGTAGGTTATTATATTAGGCTCTAGGAATATACTTCTCTAGGATCACTAAGTTATTTTCATAACTTAATGGAATTTTAAATTAAAGGCCTGCATTCAGAGCTTTACTTAAGTTCAAACTCATTGTTATTAAGAAGAAGAAAGTGGGAAAATATGCTTTTTTTAGTTATATATTTTCATAATGTTTTCACATCATTTTTGAATCTGACAATATGCCTCAAAAATAGTTTCAAAAAAATATGGGCTATGAAAGATTCTAGTTAACTATAGAAAAAACTTCCTATTTAGGCTTTGCGTGAAAATGAAGTAAGGTGTCTCATCTAAGTCTCTAAGTTTGAGTTAGTTTTAAAACATAAAATATCTGTGCACTCATTGGACATGATAGCGCTTCAAATAGTATTAATAGAATTAATTACTACTTATTGTTAATCTCTTAGCTGTCTTGAGAAGATTTATTTCCTTAAACATACCACATTATTTAATGTCATTGAATATGTGGATGGTGCTGTTAAAGTGTCAAATAACTGTCAAGGTTCTTGGGGGAAAGCTAGCTTTTCATGCATATGTAAGTTTCTACGATACTTAAACTCATCAAAAAGGAAAATCTTGCCATTAAACCGTATCCCCCTGGACTCTCTCTTACATTTGAAAGAGGGAATGTCCAGTGGCTATGAGACATGTAATATCTAATTTTAAAGTATAATTCTACATCAATTAGGGACATAACGAAGGGTGAGTGTGTGCATGCGAATGCCTGCATCTTTAGTTGTTGGTTGTAGTTTAATTACTTATATCATGACATCAACATCCTTAGTAACCATTAAAGTGTACCTGCTATATGTTAAGTTGCTCTGCTGCATGGTGTCAATACATTGGAAGATGCCAGTGTCACAACGTAGATATTTCTATATCATGTAAACTTAATATGCTGATTTACAAAATGCAATTTTGGTAGCTATACCAGTTAGTGTCATATGAATAATCATGTTAGGAACTTGAAAATGTGAAGATCTATGAGAGAGGGAAGGAGAGATGGAGAGAGGTAAGAGTGGGGGTGGGGTGTGGAGAGAATGGATACTAAGCATCAAGCACTGTATT
>NW_004443949.1:3733650-3734642 GCF_000243295.1 Trichechus manatus latirostris | reverse complement strand
CAAAATACATTTATTTCTTAGTTAAAATTAATAATATTTACTTATTCTTGCATCCGCTGTTGGCTTGATAAGAGAGGACTGATGTCGGTCTCCAGTATGACCAAACTTGGCATTTAACGCTTTGTGATATGTATAGTGTTTGTTCCATTGCAGATTAAATTTTTCTTTTAATTGTGAAGTTTGAGTCAAGCATTTGAGTCCCCTCTGAAGCCCTGGAATATAGCTTTAATATCAATATTGTAGGAAAAACTCGGTCCTGCATTGAGTGAGAAAGTGAACATAGCTACATGTGGTTTCTCTCTGGTGGGTTTGAGAGGCAACTGTTGACTGGAAAGAGGCCTTGTAGTCTTTCTCGGAAGATGAAGAATTTCTATATCTTGAGCTAGATAGTATCTATCTAGCTCTCTATTGATATATATAAATATAAAATATATCTATATAAAAATATAGATAGATATACACATATATTTACATATAGATATACACATATGTTTACATATATAATATATAGTCATTGAACACTGAAGATTTAAAATTTTGTTTTATTTAAATTATAACAATAAAAAATGCAAAACAAAAGAACTACTGTAATGATAAACCTTTAGGATCACTGCCCTGTCCAACATTAAAAATACTTGATCCAGAGATTAGTTCATCATTATTACCTTTCTCCAAATTCCTCCTTCCAAGTCCCAGCTCTCCCTGCATCCACCCACCTCTCCACATTTTATGGCTATCATACTTCGAAAGCTCTACAGTGTACAGCACTACATGACAGGGAACTGCCAGAAAATTCAAGCTGGTTCAGAAGAGGACATGGAACCAGGGATATCATTGCTGATGTCAGATGAATCCTGGCTGAAAGCAGAGAGTACCAGAAAGATGTTTATCTGTGTTTCACTGACTATGCAACGACATTCGACTGTGTGAATCATAACAAATTATGGACAACATTGTGAAGGACTGGAATTCCAGAACACTTAATTGTGCTC
>NW_004443949.1:3730607-3732841 GCF_000243295.1 Trichechus manatus latirostris | reverse complement strand
TTACATACTTTGGACATGTTGTCAGGAGCGATCAGTCCCTGGAGAAGGACATCATGCTTGGTAAAGTAGAGGGTCAGCGAAAAAGAGGAAGACCTTCAAGGAGATGGATTGACACAATGACTGCAACAGTGGGCTTAAGCATAACAACGACTGTGAGGGTGGCGTAGGACTGGGCAGTGTTTTATTCTGATGTTTATAGGGTCACTGTGAGTCGGAACCAACTTGATGGCACCTACTAACAACAACAACAACACTTTGAAAGCTCTAATTCTACTGATTATCGACCCATAAGTGAGAATTCAATTTAAAATGTTTTGATTTCCTGGTAAATTTGCACGGAGGGAAATCTTGTATTCATTATCTGAGTTGAAATTGGTTAGCTGAAGATTTTAATTTACCAGAAAATCGATATGAAGAATTTGTTTTATATAATTTTATGCCACTTAAAATTTATGACTTCCAGAAATTCCTTTTGACTTCCCAGTGACTGTTTCAAGATGTAATATTATAGCTGGTCACAGAATCTCCATCAGGAAAATAAAGCTGTAGGAAACAATTTTGATTTGATGAAATGATTTTATTTTTAAAAGTCTAAAGAAAGTGTTGCAAAATTTAGCTGACTGATCAACTCATTGGTTTTTCAGTTAAGTTTATCAGGTAGCATAAGATTTAAGGGTTGCATGACAATCTTTCATCAATAGTTTTCCACTGTCTTTGTTTAAGTAGTATTTTCTTCACATTTTAGATAGGAAAGGGGAAAACGTTTGGGCAATAAGATAATTTTCTTGTGAACCAGCAGATGATACATTTTATTCATGAATTAAACTATAGAAAATTATTGATTCACCGGTCTCACCTTTTCATACTACTTTGCAAAAAAAAAAAAAAAAGATTTGATATTCTTCTTTATTCGCCATATAGTTTTACCTTCATTATAGCCCTGCAAAGTTAGCATTATCATCGTCATTTTAGGATCAGGATAATGGAGACTTCAAGCTAGAGCTGGACCAAGAACCTAAACGTGACTCCACATCTACGGATCCTTTCGTGGGGCCACAGTTGCCCAGGTGTGTACTCTTTGTTAATCATGAATGTGGTCCAGGTTCCATTACAAGAGACTGAAGAGGTACTGTCTACTTTCCAGAAGCCTCTCAGGCAGTCTTCTGTTTACTTTCAAGGGATTTGAGGGAGGAGAGGTTGATGACTCTTATGCGTTTGTAGGGCTTTTCCTTTTGAACCTCTGGGAGAATTACTTAACTGATGATTCAGATGTATTGGATGTGCCCTTTCACATGAACAATCTAGATGACTCTAGGGGAAAAGAATAAAACAAATGAGAATTGGGGAATGCTGTACGTCAGTGGTTCTCAAAATGTGGTTTTCAGATCAGTATTAGCATCAGCAGCAGCATCACCAGGTAACTTGTTAGAAATGCCACTTCTTGGGCCCCACTGCAGACTTACTAAGCCAGACTCTGGTGGCGTTACCAAGCACTCTGTTTTAACAAGCTCTCCTGATGAATCAGATGTAGGTGACAGTTTGAGAACCACTGCTATATATTCTTAGGCTTCAAAGAGCATTTAGAAACTTCCTATTATTTCGTAAAGGAATAAAAAGTATAGAAAGGTATCTATTCTAAGAGATAGTGAATCTAATTGGTTTGTGAGATTAATTGAATAGATATTCTTTTTTGTATTTGGGTCTTTCAGAAGGAACCTTTAGATTTCAATAAAAGCTTTGTTAAGCTTGAGCTTTTTATTTTCAGAAAAGGTTAGCTTTACGCTGACCTCAAAAGAGTTTTTTGCTCTTCCTCTTATGTTAAATTTCTTTTCTTTCATGACTAAAGAGGGAAAACTAAATTGTGCATAGAACCTCACAAAAGAAAGCTCATAAAGTTAAAGAGAGAGCAGGTCAGCTAAGATGAAATTGTCCTGGGCCAACCAGGGCAAAGGCAGATGTCACCTGAAGTGGTGGAGAGGCAGAGGAAAAGGTTAGGGCATTTCAAATCCTAATAGCAAGACTGTTCAACAAAATCAATGATATTTATTGAGAAACTATATGCCATTGGATTTTTTAGGCTCTTGAGATGTTTCTCAGTGAAGAAACTAGACAAGGATCCCTGCTCTGGTAAATTATTGTCAGCGGACAGGTAGTGTGCAATAAACATTAAAATAACTAAATTTTAAAATATCATAGAAATTGATAGAGTTACAAAAGAAATTTTAAGAAGTAAA
>NW_004443949.1:3727785-3730016 GCF_000243295.1 Trichechus manatus latirostris | reverse complement strand
TGTTGACACTTCATTTCTACTGCTAGCCGTGGAGATTAAACTTTATCTACAGATGTGTGATCCCTTATTCTTTAGGAGGATGTAAATGTCCTTATCTAACAGGACTGAGTTCATGGGTATGAATTCCCATGGTGTGCCTTTTTAAGAAATGGATAATAATATACAGACTGCCAAGAATAAGAATGCTGTTTCTATGGGAGATGCATTTCATGACACGTGTTCAGCTATCATAAGAACTTCTGTGTATACAGCTTAAAACCATTTTTTTAACAGCTTTATTGAGGTATGATTTACATACCAAATAATTCACCAGTTTTAAGTATGCAATTCAATGATTTTTAGTAATTTAGAGTTGTGCAACCATCTCCACAATCCAGTTTTAGAATATTTCCATTACTCAAAATGACCCCTGATGCTCATTCGCAGCCAATAATCATTCCCTTCACTCCCAGCCTCAGGCAGCTACTAATGTGTTTTCAGTTTCTATAGATTCATCTTTTGTGGACATTTTATATGAATGAAACCACACAATCTATAACCTTTTGTACTTGGCTTCTTTCACTTAGCATTATGTTTGTGAGGCTCACGCATAGAGTACAGTTTTATTTTTCTTTTAATATCAAATTAATTCTCTTCAGAGGCAATCCATACATAATGACAAGTCCTTGGAATTCTTTAATAAACTCTTTTGACAGACAGGAAAATGTTGGTAGGAAACATGAATTGTTTGTTATGACAGGACTTGAAACTATTGATGGGACATCCAAGAAGACTTTATTCCATGCCTTTCTTTAACTCAGTGGTTCCAAACTCCAGACCTAGAGTTTTCTTAAAATACAGATTCCTGATCCTCACAGGTAGAGTTTCTGATTTAGCAGACCTGGAATGGGGCCTCAGAATTTTCACTTCTGACAAGTTCCCAGATGAAGATGCTGGTCTATGACCATCCTTTGAGAATGACTGCTTTCACTGAAAACTACATTCAGTAGGATTACGATCCTTTTATATTTCATCTCCATCGATCCTGCCTTCTTCTCAGTGTCTTATGATAACTAGAGGAGATTACAGTTTCTTAACCTAAAGTGGCCTTTACTCCAAGTACATCTTTGAAAGCTGTATTTAACTTTTGATAACTATGATCCCTGCCTTCTGTGGAATACTGCATCTGCAGAGAGCTTTTGCTTTGCAGGATAGAATTTAAAAATCAATCAGCTGAATGTCAGCTCTGTGCTGCCTTCCTTTTTGAGATCATAGTCTTTTGCTCTATTTTAAGGAAGTCTTAGATCCACAAAGCTGTGGAGGGTTGCTAGCAAAGTTTTTCTTCTTTTTTTTCAACCAGGAAGCTAGTTTGAGTCCCCAGTTGCTTAAGTGCACACAGGTTGGGCAAAGTCTCCATAGCATCTGTAACAAACAGCTTCTACTTGAAATCAAAGACTTGCTGGTCAGTTAGCTTTGCTTGTTTGTGCTTTTTCCCTTTTATCTCCATACTGACTGAAAGAAGGGCCTGAATTGCATTGTCTCTTCTATTTAGTATGTTGTGTGTTCAGAGCTGATTCTACAGATTTGTGGCTGTAGTAACAGAAAATACTTCAATAAAATAACATTAACTTAGGAAAGTTTTATGAGAAAGCAGATGTTTGTTTAACAGTAGATTCAGGTTTTGGAAGGTGTGAAGCTTGTATAAAGAGGGAAGGGAGTGTCCGTGTTTAATTAAAAGAATGCAAAGTTGTACATGTAAAATTAAGTATTAATGTATTTCTTCAGAATGAATAAAGGGCTCACAACAGATTAAACAAAAATAAAAGATCACCAAATCCAAAGAACATTATATTCTTTATATGAACTACCTGATAACACTTCTATAATTCTTTTTTGCCCTAACAAGTTTTGGCTACGTAGCCTTTTGATGATATCTTCCTAAGAGAAGGGCTTTGTAATATTTTTATAGAAAGAATGGAAAGTAAGTGTTGTTTTTCTCTAACACGGTAGAGTAATTTTTTTTTTTTTTAATATAACTGATAGCTTAAGAAAGTTTTTTCAGCTTCTCATCTCATTATTGATAATGTAATGCTAAGGCATAATCCATTGAGGGACTGTAAAACATGCAACTTTGCCCACAAACATTCTCGTTTTTTAATAGTACAGGTAGAATTTGAGGCCTTACAAATACCAGTACTGATAAAGTTCATGTCATGAATTTTCGTCAAGAAAGAAAAAATGTATGATGCATT
>NW_004443949.1:3725399-3726204 GCF_000243295.1 Trichechus manatus latirostris | reverse complement strand
GGGTTTCCAAGAAGCTGCTGGTGGATTCGAACTGCCAACCTTTTGATTAGCAGCCAAGCTCTTAGCCACTGCACCACCAGGACTCCACTATAAAAAATACCTGAAGAATATAATGTAGACCAAAAAAAGAAAAAAAAAAAAAGATTATTTCAGATGGGAGAGATAATGTGCATAAGCTATGAGGGAGATTTAAGTCTTGTGCCTTTTATAAAGTTGTCCTGGCTACCCCTGAAATTACAATCAGAGATACAGTGTTCTCTGTGATTTGTTTTTCGCTAGTATGTTTTCGAGTATGATTGGGGAGGGATAAATGCGCAGGGAGACTTGATTAAGATCCTTGAAGCCTATGATTACGTTTCATATGATTTTAAGAGGCAATTTAAGATTGTTGAAGACTTGTGAGAAGGGGTATGGCATGATTAAATGGTGACTGGAAAAGATGATTCTCATCATTCCTAGCGATAGATTGAAAGTAAATGTGGGAACCCGTAACTGCCCCATATTATGCTGCACTGTATGCTTTCCATTTCTCCATTACCTACAAACGACGAAGAAGCTGGACCAAAGTGCATTTTTCTTAGATTTTCTGAATGTCATAAAAGATCTAAGGGTACATTTTTGAAGTCAAATTTTAAAATCCGTGGGTGATGAAACAGTGAATGTACTCGACTGCTAACCGAAAGATCGGGGGTTTGAGTCTACCCAGAGGCACTTTGGGAGAAAAGTCTGGCAATCTCCTTACAAAAAATCAGCCATTTAAAACCCTGCGGAGCAGTTTTACTCTGACACACTTGGGGTCAAAGTT
>NW_004443949.1:3711250-3720960 GCF_000243295.1 Trichechus manatus latirostris | reverse complement strand
GAAAACAAAAATCCTTGCAACTGGACCAATAAGAAACATCATGATAAACAGAGAAAAGATTGAAGTCTTCAAGGATTTCATTTTACTTGGGTCCACAATCAACACCCATGGAAGCAGCAGTCCAAAAATCAAAAGACACTTTGCACTGGGCAAATCTGCTGCAAAAGGCCCCTTTAAAGTGTTAAAAAGCAAAGACGTCTCCTTGAAGACTAAGGTGCACCTAACCAGAGCCATGCTGTTTTCAGTCGCATTATATGCATGCAAAAGCTGGACCATGAATAAGGGAAACAGAAGAGGAATTCATCCCTTGGAATTGTGGTGTTGGCGAAGAATATGCAGTATACCATGGACTGCCAAAAGAATGAACAAATCTGTCTTGGAAGAAGTACAACCAGAATGCTCTTTAGAAGCAAGAATGGGGAGACTACATCCCACATACTTTGGAGGTGTTATCAGGAGGGATCAGTCCCTGAAGGACATCATGCTTAGTAAAGTTGAGGGTCAGCAAAAAAGAGGAAGACGGTCAACGACATGGATTGACACAGTGGCTGCAACAGTGAGCTCAAGCATAAGAAAGATTGTGAGGATGACACAGGACGGGGCAGTGTTTCTTTCCATTGTACGTAGTGTCGCTGTGAGTCAGAACCGACTCGTCAGCACCTAACAACAACAACAACAAATCAGGGAAAGTATATAAATTCAGGAAATAAAGTTGTAACAGATTCTTGAAGCGGCACAGTGGTTCAGCACTTGGCTGATTGTTTGAAACAACCCAGCAGCTATAAAGGAGAAAAATCTGGTAATCTGCTCCAGTAACGATTACAGCCTAGAAAACCCTATGGGGCAGTTTTACTCTGTCACTTGGGGGTCACTATGAGTCAAAACTGACTTGACAGCACCTAAGAATAACAACAATATCTCATGTAACTTTAAATATTTAAATAAACTGTCAGTTCAGGAATGTATACACATGTATGTTTTTAGTTGCTGTCTAATCGATTACAGCTCAGGGCTACTACATGTGTGCAGAATAGAAGTGCTCCATAGAGTTTTCAAGGCTATGACTTTTTACAGGCAGATCACCAGGCTTGCCTTCTGAGGCCCCTCTGGGTGGATTCAAATCGCCAGGCTTTCAGCTAGTAGTCAAGAGCTTAACTGTGCCACCCAGGGATTCTGTATATACACCTTCAAATTACCCATTATTTCCAGACTTCAAAAGGTATTTCTGTCCCGTTAAATTAATATATTCAGATAACAAATATGTATCGATTACTTACAAAGTGGGAGGCACTGTTCCAGGCCCTAGGAATTCAATAGGTAATAAATGTCAGCTAACGCACCATACTAGGCCTAAGCCATACTAGCTACTCGTTTTAAAATGAAGAGAAAGAGAACAATATATCATTTGTTATAAGAAAAGAAGTACCTTTCTCTTGCCTCAGTACCAGATTCTTAGACACACAGATACAATATGGAGTGAATACTTTTGTCTTTGGTTTTCCTTACTTCTTCCCCTCAGTTTCATCTAATTACAGGAATTGCAAAGCTGCAGGAATAAGAACATTTTGAGATGTTTAAGACCTTACCACAGTGAATGGTAAATTTTATGATGTATGTATTATGCTGAAATTTTCTGTGCTATAGTGTTATAATTTATCTTCACTCTGACAAAGTTTCCCAGTACTGAATATTGGCACTTCTGTGAAGTAGGCATTTACACGGTAGTGTGTACAGTTCTTGGTGAAATGTTGTTGGGTTTGGACCCTGGGAGTTTGGTAGGTTGTTTAATTTGATGTTCGTAATGTCATCAGAAGATAGCATGGGATACTTGAGACAGAATTGGACTTGGTTTTTGGCTCAGATCCCTAATAGGGAGCCGAGTGCATTTAGATAAAAACCAAAAAACCAAACGTGTTGCCATCAAGTTGATTCTGACTCATAGCGACCCAGTAGCACAGAGTAGAACTGCCCCATAGGGTTTCCAAGGCTGTAAATCTGTACAGAAGCAGACTGACACATCTTTCTCCCACAGAGTGGCCCGTGGGTTGGGTTAGTAGCCGAGCTCTTAATCACTAAGCCACCAGGGCTCCCTAACTGATGTATTTAACCTGCTTGGGCCTCAACTTTGTCATCTGTGAAATGGAAATATAATGAGATCTACCTCAGAGAGTTGTCGGAAGTATGCTGAGAATTAATACATGCAAAGCACATAGAATGGCGCCTGGCACGAATTATGCACCACAAACATGTTAGCAGATATGGTTATTATCTATAAAGTGAGAAGATTGTGATAGATGAGACCTGAGATTTCTTCCAGCTCTAATATTTTTACTTAATTGAAAGACTAAAGGACAAACTCATTGTGCCATGTTTTTGTGAAAAATTTTATCAGCTATTAGGTTGGCACAAATACATTTTTAAGGGTTTGTAATAGTTTCTTGCACACAGCCAGCCACCCAGATATCCCAGACTTGTCCTGTACACAGTCACCACTTTCCCCTTACTCCTCTGACCACAGGAAACTCTTCCCTCACATTTATGGGAAAACTGACACCCACAATCCCATCTGAATCCTGTGCTGGTTTGCTGCTTGGATCTCCTGCCAATTTGAAACAAGCTAAGGTTTCTCTCAGATTGAGGGTCTTTCAAGAGCTCCTTCAACAGAGAGTGGACACAGGCCTAGTCCTTAGGTACCCTTTGCACAGCCAAGTCCAGCCTACAATACTTTACACAGCTTAATGGAAGGTTTGTGAACGCAACACATTTTCAAATTTAAAACTGGTTTTAGTTAATATTCCGTAGGCTCTCTTTAAGAATTTATCTCCTAGTTCTCCCTGGAGCCTGCTGCCCACCACTCCACGTATTACTGCCCTCCTTAAGGGAATCTCTTTCAGCGTATCTCCCCTACTGGGGCTTCAAGATCCCTTTCTTAAGGCTAAGAGGTAGACAAAATGCCAGGTGTCCCTGTTACCCTGAGAAAATTTACATTACGCAGCTGAATCTCCATCCACAGTGTAGAGATTCTTTTGCATTATTATGCAGAGATATGTACCTCTGCTATGCCTTCAATCTGGGAATTCCAGAATCATTGCTTTATTCTTGCATAACAAGTGGCTAATTAAAATGGTTTTTACCAATACAAACTGCCCTCCTGGGGTAATTCAATTTTCTATCTCAAAAAAAAAAAAAAATTAAATGCTGGCAGCTTTTTTAAAAGAGTAGTGATTAAGATTATATGTATGTGTGTGTGTGTAAATTTTCAAACATACACACACATATATACATATACATACATATATATATACATATGCATATATACAACCACTCTTCACTTATCAATATGGTTAGGTTTCAAAGACCAGGATGTTATGTGAAAATCGGCATTATGCAAAAGTGGAGGATGACTACATCATTACATAACTACCAAATTACACCATTACATAAGTGCCAAACCACTGAGAATTATGGCCCAGTCAAGTAGACACATAACCTTAACTATTACATCCGTGCATCTCGGCATTTGATACTGCCAGACATACGTTGTTAATGTGCAAAATAGTCAGATAGCAGATATTTTACTGTCCTAAATGTGAAATGTTAGCTAGTGAGTTAATTGATAAGTGAGGAATAGGTGTATATGTTTTTATTTATATTTATCTAACATGTTCCATTCAAAATTTTACCCAAATTGACTGGCTTTTTTCCCATACAAATTGGCCCTGCAACCATAGGGTTGTGAAATTCTGGTTTATTTTTTTAGTTATTTCATAACCAGAAGCCCACTATGTCTTTTGAGAAGTAGGGAGTAGTGAGGGAGTTTGGAGTGGAGGACAGAGCATGGGATCATATACCTCTGTAAAACCTTAAGCTAGTATGTTGTTGTTGTTAGGTGGTGTCACATTGGTTCTGACTGATAGCAACCCTATGTACAACGAAAGGAAACACTGCCAAGTCCCGCACCATCCTCACAATCATTATGCTTGAGGCCATTGTTGCAGTCAGTATGTCAATCCATCTCATTCAAGGTCTTCCTCTTTTTTGCTGACCCTCCACTTTACCAAGCATGATGTCCTTCTCCAGGGACTGGTCCCTCTTGATAACATGTCCAAGATATCTGAGATGAAGTCTAGCCATCCTCATTTCTAAGGAACAATCTGGCTGTACTACTTCCAAGACAGACTTGTTCCTTCTTCTGGAAGTCCATGATATATTCAATATTGTTCACCAACACCATAATTCAAAGGCATCAATTCTTCTTGGGTCTTCCTTATTCATTGTCAGGCTTTCACGTGTATATGAGGTGATTGAAAACACCGTGGCTTAGGTCAGGCTCACCTTAGTCCTCAAAGTGACATCTTTGCTTTTTAACCCTTTAAAGAGGCCTTTTGAAGGAGATTTGCCCAGTGCAATACGTCATTTGATTTCTTGACTGCTGCTTCGATGGGCATTGACTGTGGATCCAAATAAAATGAAGTCTTTGACAGCTTCAACATTTTCTCCATTCATCAGGATGTTGCTTACTGGTCCACTTGTGAGGATTTTTGTTTTCTTTATGTTGTGGTGTGATCCATACCGAAGGCTATAGCCTTTGATCTTCATCAGTAAGTTCTTCGACTCTTCTTCGCTTTCAGCAAGCAAAGCTGTCTCATCTGCATATCACAGGTTGTTAATGAGTCTTCCTTCAATCCTGTTGCTGTGTTCTTCTTCATATAGTCCAGTTTCTCAGATTATTTGCTCAGCGTACAGACTGAATAAGTATGGTGAAAGGATACAACCCTGATGTACACCTTTCCTGATTTTAAACCACACGGTATCCCCTTATATATTTCCCTTAAAAAAAATCGTGACCCTCAAAACACTAACTTTTGACAAATGTTTTTTCTTCCTTGTTAACTTTTTAATTTGAAACAGTTTGAAATTTACAGAAAAGTTACAAAAATAGTAGAAAGAATCCCCTTATACTCTTCAATCATTTACCAATGGATAACATTTTATCACATTTGCCTTTTTTTCTGAACTTTCTGACAATAAATTTCACACATGATGATTATTGTCTTTATTTATCCCAACACATTATTAAGAAATTTTCAAACCTACCAAAAAGTTGGAAGAATTTTACATAATCCATAAATCATTATGAATTTATATACTTTGTGACCGTGTAACAAATTTATGTTTATAATTCTTCAGAGTTGTACAATTTATGCAGTTGAGTTTTTCATGCTTATATGATTAACAATTACTTGTTTTTAAAAAAGAAAGATATGTTGTTTCATATCAATAATATATAGCATAAAATGTGCAAACCTGTTACCTTTATATTTACTAATGACTGTAAACCCTACCACCTAGATTCTACCAATAACATATCACTATACTTGTTTCATTCCTAGTCTGTTATTCATCTACATACCCATCCATTCTCCCACATACACACCCATCCATCCATTCACCCATTTTTCTATCTATCTATTCTTCCATCCATCAATCCATCCACCCATCCATCCATTCTTCTCATTTATTACAGCTTTATTGACATATTATTTACATACTACAACACGCTTCCATCAGATGATTTTACTCCACAGTCAGCCTGTGGGAAATTATGCATACTTTGGTAGTCTAAGGAATCAACCCTCATCATGTAGAGGGAGACTAACTTCAACTAGAAGCCCCAGACTATACTCCAGGAGGTGTTTCTGTGTGGTGTCAGAAGTTCGGGGAAATTATGTACTCTCTCTGGTCCTCAGTTTTTTTGAAACGTGAAGTGAGGCTTTTTGTCCCTTTATCAATAAGTATCTTGTGTCTCTAAAATGCAGAAATTCTAAGTTTTTAGTATCCCTCTTTCTGATTACTCTGCACAGAGTACAATATTACACCTTTTGTTTGCTTTCCTCAGAATTAATCCTGATGACATCATGTGGAGCAAGTTAGCCTGAACATTTAAGGGATAAAACACTTGTGCCTTAAGGACTCTTTGAGACAAATCATTTATACATAGCATTTGCAGTATTCTTCTGTGAGATGGAATCTTGCTGTTACTAATGCAGAAGCCTGCTGGTAAATGCTCAGCCTGTACATATTAGCCAGCTGGTGGCTGAATTCTGACTACTGAGCTGCCTAGAATTGTAATAGTTAATTTTCCCGGAGAAAGTACATTGTGTTGGAGCTTTTTGGATTTGTGACTGTAATCTGTAATCACCAGGGACTTTATTTAGATTTGCAATTATACTACAGTTAGTATTTTATAGTAAAGATGTAGGAGTTTGCTAAATAGGTGGTGCAGGGCTGTGAGTTTTCCATTAATAGTCTGTGAGCCTTGTAGAATACCCAAGCTGTTAGCAAAGAGCTATTAGCTAAATAGTCAGTTGATGTTTGTCTTATCTACTGAAAGCAAACCTAATGTGTTTACCTCAGGAGTTTTCCCATTTACTTCAAATAAGATTTTCATTTGCATGAGAAAGGTGTGTTAATACAAAAACTTTTATTTACAAAAAAAATATGATTATGAATAATGGCTTCCTAGATATATAGCATTGTGTTTTTTTTAAATATGTTCTCGTAATAACATTCTTCTTACTGTGTCCCTGAAAAGTAACCTCCCATCTTCTATTAAATACTATGTCTGAAAGAAGGAATATGTGAATTGACCATTTGTCAACATTTAACATTTTTTTGATAAAATAAGTTTTTTTTAAACAACATATTTTTACTAATGTAAATTATTTTAAAGATATTTTCATGCACAATTGTGGTGATTTTTAATAGATAACCCAAGAAAGTGGGCGCGAGTAATAGAAAGTCATAAACATCACAAAGAAGACTTTATCTTTTAGTTCAGTATAGTTTCTTTGCTTTTTTTTTTTTAAACTTCATGAACATGTAACAAATTTATGGCTGTAATTCTTCAGAGTTACACAATTTGTGCTATTGAGTTTTTCATGAAACTCAAATGTTTACATGATTAACAGCTAACTGTTTTTTTAAAAAAGAAAGATATATTGTTTCATGGAGCCCTGGTGACGCAGTGGTTAAGAGCTTGGCTGCTAACAAAATGGTCAGCGGTTCGAATCCACCAGTCGCTCCTCAGAAACTCTGTTGGGCAGTTCTACTCTGTCCTATGGGATCGCTATGAGTCAGAATCGACTCAACAGCAATGGGTTATAGTGTTTCACACCAACAATACGTAGAATAAAATATCCAAACATGTTACTTTTATATTTGATAATGTATAGTCTGATGACTCTATATCTCTGAGGAAATATGACGTCCAGTCTTTCATCTGAAACCCCAGGAATCCAGTGTGTTTCAGAATTCAGATTTTATTTTAAGTTAATTCAGTGCCTATACTATAGGTTATAGAACATCCAGGTGGGGTCAGTCCAAAAAGCAAGAAAAGCAAGCCCTTTCCCCTCCAGTCGATTCTGATTCATAGCAACCCTATAGGACGGGGTAGAACTGCCCCATAGGGTTTCCAAGGAGTGACAGGTGGATTCGAACTGCTGATCTTCTCGTTAGTCGCCAAGTTCTTAATCACTGCGCCACAGGGCTCTGAGGTCAGGGCAATACTTAGATATTTTTGCAATAAAACGTAAAGACATTTGCTCTAAGGGAGATCAATAAAAACTATAAGTAACCTTCTACCAGTTTTAGCAGTAATTGTCAGCTGTCAGTTAACCCAGTTTGGATTAATGGAAGTGGTTTTGGTTTTCAGAGTTTTTGAATTTTAGAACCATAGAAAATATTGAGGACTCACAATAAAATGAATTGATTATTGTATAATGTATTTTTGGGTGAGTTCTTTAGAGCCTCTTCAAAGAAGCTATTTAAACTAGAGATTGCATTCTTTGAACATCAAAAGTTAAGTGTATGGAGACAGTATATTTTTTAAAGGGTTTTTGTTTGTATATTTCCGGTGGAAGTTATTAACTACTTTCAAATTGACAGAATTAAATGAACATAACTTATACTTTTGTATGTTAATACATTTGCATCCTTAACCTAAATTTTCCTTTCTTAAATCTCAGTTCAATTAAAAATATCAGTTAGTTCCTATGAACTTTCTGTAAACTATAATAGTTCTTAAGCTGGGGGAGAAAAAAAAAGTGAATATCATTGCTCCATAAAATAAATATTTTCTTCCTTTTTTCCCATGGGGGATTTTACTTGATAGTATTTTGAACTAAGTGATTTATATAACTAAAGAAACACATATAGATAAGATATGTAACAGCTTTGGGACAAGAAATCCATATTTAGTAACTATAAAAAGGAAGGACTAGACAATCCTTAGTAAATGGAAATATGGGTTATTTGAAACTATATATTGTTCAAGGAATTATGATCAAATAGGCACAGTAAAGTGGTATCTGGAAGACTTTTTTTTGAGATAATTGAACCTTCAGTACTCAAGTAAAACAAACTTGAAATACATTAATTTGTAAAGAATTCATGTAAAGTCAAAGAAATAATGCTAAATGGTTCATTCTGTGTATTTAATTTAGAAATAAAAGTATAACAATCTCTTGTTTAGTTTTTAGCCTTTTCAGAAAAAGGAAAAGTAAAAAAGAGGGGACTCTTTCAGACCAGGTACGTAAGTACATGTTAAATTGTCTTCTAACACAGTTGAAGAAGTCGCTGTATTTAAACCTATTATAGTTAAAATCAGAGGGGTTTAAATAGATCTTAGCTTCTACATCTGTGAATCTGGGTGGTAGTTTGAGTTTTTTAAAATTGAGAAATGTGTCTTACCTATTGTGTACTACATTTTAAAAAGATTGATTAAAATAGGTATGAAATCTCAAATAAATGTGACACAAAATGTATCATGAATACTTAGTAGGTGTTTGTGGACAGATACATGAATCGGTATTGTTAAGTGACATTCTGTATAATTCTAGGATCATGAAGTCACTATATATACTTATTTTTATCTCATGTCATGCAAACTTGACAGTTCTATCTAGCTTTAATTATTTGTTGAATGTAAATTATTTGTACTACAATTGGCACAGAAGATAAAACAATATTGAAATTTGGATTTTCAGAGTTATTTCTAGATAATAACCTAGATCCGGTAAGATCCAGGCACACTGAACACTCTGAAATGGTTGTGTATGAATTTTGTTTCTAGAAACACTGTGCTAGATGTTCCCAGGTAGAAAATACCCAGATTATTTGGTGTATATTTCCCAACTACAAATTTAAATAACCTTAAAGCCCAAAACTCCACTGCTTGAAATTTACCCTGCAGATATAACTGCGTCGGTACTATTCCTTTATTACAACCTTTTTGATAATAGAAAAGTATCTGAAATAACCTCAGCACTCATCTTTGAGTAAACAATTAAATAATATTACACTGATATCATTGAATTCTATATGGCACATACAAAAATAAAGTCAGAAAACTTTCAATGTACTGAAACGTTAAGTGGAAAAAATGTAGGTGCAGAAAAGATTTGTATAATATGCGTAATACCTATGTAATATATGTATAATGTATGAGGGAAGATATAGGTGTGTCTATATGTATGTGTGTGCACATCTGTGTTCTCTTTTCTATGTACACAATTGCTCTGGGGAGGATAAATAAGAAATCACAGTGTTTTACCTGCTGGAAAGGATGGGAACTGAGTATATAGGGACAGGGATGGGAGGGAGACTTTTCACTGTAACATTTTATAGTTTTTGAAATGTTCCATGTAGTT
>NW_004443949.1:3708179-3710209 GCF_000243295.1 Trichechus manatus latirostris | reverse complement strand
AGATTCCATTTTCTTTACATGTCTTGTGGTGGAGCCCTGGGACTATTTGACATTCATCATTTTAAATAAACAAAAGTGCAATTTATTTTCTAATCATAAAATAACCTTTTTGAAATAGTTCTACCTAAAGCTATTGCAGAACTAGGCTGTTGTTTAATAGAGTATCTTCTGTTTGAATTTCAGTAAAGTATAGGATAGAAGGAAGTTTGTATTCAACAACTGTTTACTGGGCATATATGAATTAGTTTGGTCTGCCAGTGTATAAAAGCACGTATAGTCATCTTTTTGTGTTTCATTCCATAAAATCTAAGGTTCTGCCGGTTTTACATGTAAAGATAATGAGCAGTATGAATAAAATTATTTTTCTGTGTCAAACTGGAATCATAATATCTTTATCTACCTATCATTTTATGCTTCAGTATCCCGTAATTTGAAAATGCATGATTAGCGTGTTATTGAGAATGGGGTTATCAGATATCTATTTTATCATTATACATGAAGACTTTTGTTTCTTCCAACAACATGCGTGCTCCAGTGAATGGCAGTACAATTTTTCCTCAATTTATATATATATACACACACATAATTAATCAAATCAAGGATATATTACAGCTATTCATTAATAATCTTTAGAGAATGCAGGAGCACCATCCACCATCTTATTTTAACCGTCTTATAACCGGAAGCTGCTAAGAACTACTTATGCCATGTTTCCATTATGGTTCAACTGTCTAACAAGGGCCCGTGTTTGCCCAGTTCTTCCTGAAATCCTCAGCGAGCAAGGCACTGGGGTGGAATCAGTGGCCTGAGGCCTAGAGGCTATGGCTACTCACCAAGTGAAGCAAAGGAAGAACACCAGGATGCCAAGTTCCAACCATCAGAGGGATGTTTGTGTGCTGGCAAAACCCAGGAGGGCCAGAGGCAGATGGGATACAGAGGGAGGAAGTAATAAGAATCAGGGAGATGAGAGCAAGTGCTATCAGGACAACTGGCTGGTCAGGGGAATGGTATGGATTAGAGAGGTACTATGTGATTGCCTAGTAACAGCTAGTATTTGGGCTGGCAAGGGTAGAGTGCAAGAATTACACTTCCTATTTAAGAGCAAGGACAGAGCAGACGTTCTTTGCCAAAAAAATGTTGATTTTTAAACTATAGGACATCATTGTGGAGACATTAGGGCAGACTCACTAATGAAGGCCACAGGAATAATCTCCTGAGATCTGCCTTTACATGTGGTATGAAGTTACAAAGATCACTCCTGCAAAGTCATTACATCTCTTTAGTCCCACCCCTCTCTTATTAGATGAGAGAACTGAAAGCTACTGAAAGAAACCAAAAAGTTGAGGGAGCTGTCTAATTGGAATCTGGGACTGCTGCCATCTACCTTTGAGAAGACACGTGTATGATTAGTAAAGCATATTTATTATATTTACACATAAAGCCCAGCGTTCTTTCTATACATGATGTCTATGTTGTCAATATTTAAGATGTGTCTTCACCATCTCCCTCTTGAAATCTTCTTTTGCTTTGTTATCCCTTAAAAACCAGTAAAACCAGTTGCGGTTGAGTTGACTTAGATTTATGGCAACCCCGTATGTGTCAGAGTAGAACTGCACTCCACTGAGTTTTCAATAGCTGTGATCGTTTGGAAGTAGATTGGCTGACTTTTCTTTCTAGGTGCTTCTGGGTGGACTGATTCAAACCACCAACCTTTCCATTAGCATCCAAGTGCATTAACCATTTTTCAAGTGTATTACGGCTTCACCGTAAGTTTCCATTAGTCTTCCAAATTAATGAACATTTTTGCATGCATTGTTTAATTTCAGCAGTTCCATATGGTTGCATGTAGTATTATTAGACCTACTTTTGAGATGCATGAAAGCGAGGCTTAAAGTAAATGTGATTTTTTTTTCCCCCTAGAATCAGAGAGACTGTAACTAGCAGACCTAAACTAAGGCTCGTGACTGCAAAAGTTTATGGTTTTCTCGCATTGACACAAAAGTGGCAGCTAGGAAGTCACTCATATCTAC
>NW_004443949.1:3699027-3707869 GCF_000243295.1 Trichechus manatus latirostris | reverse complement strand
GTGATTATATTTACAATTATTCACTTCAAATTATGCAGTAAACTTCTGTGATAGGTTCCAACAATCTTTGCCGAATATGCATGCATTTTGGAAAAACTGAGCCCTTGAGTTGTTTTACAGAAATACATATTTTTTGTGATTTTTTTTTCAGGCTTTTTAATGAACTATTACCTAGATTTCTCTTAAAATATTGGTTAAAATAAAGCCATCACAATTGTTATAAAGTGCTCAAGAAGTAATATTGCTGAGATTTTTTGGCAGATGACATCCAAGTGTTTGCTCATAGAGATCTATTATAAATAAAGCTGATCAGGGAAGCATGAAATTGAGAGCATTTTGAGGGCTCGTTGGAATTGAAGTCACTACACTCTGCTTACTCTTGAAGATCCTACTTTTGTGATTTGTCTAAAAAAAGGTGGAAAAGGAATGAGTTCAAGAAGCAACCATTACATTGTCTTGCCTGGGTTCTTTGAAGGTTATAATGGCATCTTGTAGAGTGTAGGGTCAAACATGGCCTGATGAGGGAGGAAGCAGGGAGCGTCAAGCATTTGAGTGCTATACTGGAGATAAAGGATGACTTCCCACGGTTTTTCTTTTTGTTCCTGTTCTCTATCTTTGATTGATAAAATGAAAATTCCAAAGTAAGCAGTGACGTAGTTACAAATATCAGCATATAGAACACACTTTTTTTTTTTAATCACTTCAGTCCATTTTTGAAATAATGCCCATAAGAGTACCCACAGAGGAAGGGGCAATAGAGGATGGAATCAGAAGAAAGATAACACTTCACAAATGGTTACATAGTGAATTCAGTTCATCTAGACAGTAGCTCATTTCATTTTCATCTGAATATGTAAAAAAAGAAAAAAAAAAGGATCTTTCAGGAAGAAATCATTTGTGAAACTACGTTTACGAGATTGAGCTTCCTGGGAGAGAATGACTTGGAGAATCACCATAAGCCATTTTAGTGAATTCCTTAGTTATTCTTTCTCCTTCTTAAAATTCTATAGCGGCCATGTTCCACCTAATATGTAATTAAACATAGTAACTTGGAATAAATAATCAAGTAACTATTGAGTAGCTGCTGTTGTTACTGGGCTAGGCAAAAAGAAGAAACAGAATAAATGTACTTCCAAGGAACACAGGAAGCTAATAAGGTCACTGGGGGAATCCATTCTACCACAGGAACTTCACAAGATGCTCACCATTTCCTAAGAGGTATGATGGCAATTTGCTGGTAGTACAGTGGTTAAGCATTCAGTTGCTAATCAAAAGGTCAGCAGTTGGAATCCACCAACTGCTCCTTGGAAACCCTTTGGGGCAGTTCTACTATGTTCTATAGCGTCCTTAGGAGTTGGAATTGACTGGAGGGAAAGTTGTTTTTTGTTTTTTGCTTTTTGGTATGTTGCTAATATAATTACAATTGAGGTTTCAAAGAATAATAAATTCATGATAGGTCAAAGCATTTGTTGAAATGTTTGTGTAGAAGAGATGGGAGTTGTCCTGGGCTGCATCTTGACTTACATCCTGTGGAACTGCATAATCATGTTTTTAAAAGGATTCTGTTTTAAACTCTTTAAGGGGAGAAATGGCCTCTTTAAAAATCTACAGAAAGAAGTTACCAAGATTTAGCCTAGTCTGGGTGTAAAATGGAGAATGAATCTGAGGAGAAGGGTCCTTGAGTGAGTGAGTTACAATGCCCTGCCAGGCAGGTTTATTCTACCCTCCTTTTTCCCCCTTTAAAAAGTATTATCTCTGCCTCATGTCTGACAGAATAGACAAGCTTACCAACAGATCACATGATCGTGACTGGGAGGATAGACAAGGGAAAAACAAGTAGCAAAAAAAAAGTAAAACGTGAAATATACATTTAATTCTTATTTAATAAATTGGAACAGATGAGTGTTCAGCTCATCAGGTAGTAGTTATCTACTGTATGTTCTAACAGAAACTGTATATTCTAATACTATTTCATAAGAAAACATTCATTACCCAGTTCTTATTTCTTGCTGCCCCACCTCAACTCTTACTAAGCATCTGACATAAAATCATCCCACATGATCACTGGATAGGCTACAGAGCTTTGTAGCTTTTATTTGGCTTGAGTTTAATGTAGATTTATTTATTCAACTGTTATTCATTGAGCATCCTGAGAGTCTGGGTGCCCAGAGGTGGGGATATTCCAGTAGGTGAAATAAATAAGATATATAGATATGTATAAGAGTTCCTGGGTGGTACAGACAGTTAAATGCTCAGTTACTAACAAAAAGTTGGCAGTTCAAATCCACTCAGGGGCACCGTAGCAGAAAGGCCTGGTGATCTACTTCTGAAAGATCACAGCCAGTGAAAACCCTATGGAGAAAACTTCTACTGTGGAATACATGGGGCCACCATGAGTTGGAATGAACTTGACAGCAACTGATTTGGTTTTTGATATGGATATGCAGATGAGCACATGTATATCTAGCTTGTTGCTCAGTTGGGAGAGGAAACCCCTCTGTCAATTAACTGTGCTGTCAGAAAGCTTGGTAATGAGGGATACTGTTGACTAAAATGAAGTTTTTAAAATTTTTCCAGTTTTTTTTTTGGTCATCTTCCTGGTCCCTGCACTCTGTGTAAGATTCTATTTCCTTAATCTTTTTTTGGAGTGACTTCTTAATAAAGATCCCTTCGTCTTTTTTTCTTTAATTCCTGAGATTGAAGATTTAGAGAAGTTAATGGGTCCTCTGTGAATCACCCATAATGGATATAGCGTAGAATAAGATGTATTTCAGTTTTTTAAAAATGTAATTGGAAAGGAAAAGGTACATTGTCAGTCCTTGTTCTATCTGTAGAAATCAGTTTAAATCATGATTATACTCCTAGTCTATTTGAGAAGAATAAAATATTCAACACCAATGGCTTCAAGCTCTTAGGCAAAACTAGACTCTTATTGCCAGAAAAACTCCACATCAATACTGAAGAACAGTTTTAAAATCTCTCAACAAATGCAAATATTGTTTTGATACAAATTGAGGAAACATGTTTTCAAAGACCCTCCACTGAATTTTCCTGAAATATTAAAATAAAGATGACTGAACTGCGATAATTTTATCCCTCATTGCCATTTCCAGGGGAAAAATAATAGATTTGACATTAACCTTGAATGTATGACGATTTAGGGAAGTCCAGTTCATGTGAGTGCTGTTCTTTTCCAGCATATTCTTCTGCAAAGGCTTTCTGACATTCTATATAAGGGAAACTGGAAAATTTAAATGATTACTCTCATAAAAATAATTTGGGAAGGAGATGAAGAGATACAATGAATTTTGGAGAATGTATTAGCCTCTTTATTAGATTTTTTTTTTTGTAGTATTAATAAAATCATGCAAAATATAAAATAAGGACATCAGACCTAAATATATATGCGGCTTACTTCTATCTTCACTTTATTTTGTTAAATACTATTTATAAGTGGATCTATCACTTGTTGTGTGAACTTGGGCAAGAGACTCAGCTTTTCTAAACCCTGGTTTCTTTTTGGATAAACAGAGGGTAATGGCAATGCTAAGAGGCAGATCCATACCATTTGGTCTTCACGTATTTCATGTGGGTCAGACCTTCTAACTAGAAACTAGACTAGTTAGTCAGTTCCCTTCATCCATTTGGTCATTGACCAGATTGTGAAGCAGTACAAAGTATGTGTTAACTATGGTTCCCTATACCATATAAACACGTGTCGGACACCTTTCCACAATGAGAACTATTTCAAAGAGATTAAATGAGTTAGGGGAGAGGTAAGTTTTAAAACAACTTCTTCCAAATAAGGTATTTGTTTACTTATGTCTTAAGTGTTAATAGGCAAATAGGTTTATACAAAGGAAGCTAGCTCATTCTTCTATATCTAGATGCAAGAAACAGACTATTTATTGTAAAATAAATAGTCTTTTTCAAAGGTAGATGAAGTGAGAAGAAGGAAACAACTGACTTAATACATTTGTCTGCAGGCTGAGATTTAAAAACAAAACAAAACTCTAGCATACTTAAACTAATGTGGTAACAAAACCGTTGCTCATAATCTTTGCAAAAAAAAAATAAAATAAAATTGGGAGTAGGAGAAATGCCAGGAGAGTAAGGTCAGATGTTTGGTATTCAAATGTGGGGGTGGGGAGCACAGTGGGGGTAAGGTTAGTAACAGTTCCTTGCAAGAACATCAAATGGATATTAAACTTTTTGAGAGGTAAGTGATGAGCTGAGGGATTGAGCTCCCTCAGAATAAATCGTGCCAAACTTACTGCACTTGATCAGTTGATAGATGTTTTAGGCCAGTTGATCTGCTGATTGCAATAGAGGATGGGACAGGTGCATCTGAAAAGCACAGAGAACTTTTTCTCAGTCTCTGCATGCCTTTCCTAAAGTCCCTTTATCAGCCTGGGTGTTTGCACATTCACACACACTTCCCTCACACACATATGCTCTGAGGATCACTGTCTGTGGGCCTCACCCCATCCTGCCCACCTTTGAGAAGCATTACTTATATAATAGGCGATGAATGGGAATGAGTGTGTTCCACATGTGAATAGAGTAGAAGAAAAAGTTGGAGAATTATTGGATTGAAAGGAAAGTCAGGTATTGTCTCCCAAGGATGTATACCTGCATGTTTCAGACAAGTATTTGGGATGCATTTTGCTATCATGCTTCCAGGTTTGTGTACTGAATGTGGTCTTTGATAGGTACTCAAAAAATGTTTGTTGACTGAAAGAGTGAAGGAGAGAGGAGGGTGGAAAGAGAAGAGAGAGGGAAAATAAGTTACATTATATTTTCCTTCATGACTTTGGACAAGTTACTTAATTTTTCTCTGCCTCAGCTTTTTCTTCTGTTAAAAAAAAAAAAAAGATAATCACAGTATTGTTAAGAAGATTAAATACAGATACAGAGATCTTTACAGCTACATATATATATAGGAGCCCTCGTGGTGCAGTGGTTAAGCATTTGGCTGCTAACCAAAAGGTTGGCAGTTGGAACCCACCAGCCGCTCCTTGAGAACCCTGTAGGGCATTTCTACTCTGTCCTATAGATAGATATGGATATAGCTTAAAACAGTGCTTAACAAGTATAAGCCCTCAATAAATGTCACCTATTATAAGCTGTTGTCCTTAGATCATAAGAAGTCAATTTCCACTTTACTCTGCACTGATCAGGCCACATTGGAATAGTGTACTTGGTTCTGGGCAGATTATTTTTAAGGGAGCATCAATAAACTAGAATCTGAACCGCTTGGGCAGTGACCTCTGTGGGTATCTAGTTCCCAGACCAACATGTGCAAGGCATCATAGATCTTCACAGAAGAATGTTACATGGATGAGTGGAAAGAAGTCCCCTGGCCACTAAGATCTTAAGTACTTCAAGGGTGGACATGTGGCAGAAGAAATAAACTTGGGGTTTGCTATTCAGGGGCTACAACTCAGGAGGGCGGTCACATGTTCAGATTTTCCTGGGCAGTCATGGTTTATGTCTGTGTAATTATCAATTAGCTTTTAACTTATGAAAGTGTTCCCGTTTGGACAAGAAATTATATGGTTATCCCACGTCTAAGGTAAGTAAGTTACAGTGCCGACAACAGGTCTAAGTTCGCCATAGGACAAAAGCACCCAATGTCAGAGCTTTCCAATGACGGAGTACGATGCCCTTTGCGGGGATGAGTTGATGTTCCTGGAAATATTCAGTACAGATGATGGTTCAGTATAAGGAATGATTCAGTCACCGGATGGGAAGTTAGACTAGATGTATGTTGTCACCTCAAGGAGATATAATCTAATAGATCTTAGGGATTGTGTACAATCCTAAATAGTTTCTTTTGTGATCTACCTGCTATGTTTCTATAAAACAAAACAAAACAAGAAGAAAAATAAAAGAACTCTGAACTTAGGTTCCTATTTAAACCAACTGTCAATCCTCTAACCCATTTTACAAAACTCTAGCAGGGCCTGAAAACACTGCCGATTTTGTACTGGTGTTTTGGCATAGCTTGTATTTTTCAATAGCTCTTGCATGAAAATATATTTTCTGAAACAGGTAATCTAATGTTTTCTACTTGACTTCCTTTTCATTTTCTAACATTTTCAGGGGGAAGAAAACAAACTATGATATGTTTATTGTACCTTCTCAAACTGAGTGACCTAGAAATTTGTGATATAATCTGAATCAATTATCAAGCCGTGTCTTACCCTCCTACAAATATGGATTTTTTTAAAAATTACTACAGGTAGGGCCCTAAAGTCTTGCTCGGATCAGATGACTGAATAAAATATCTACTTCCATCTGAGTGTTTTCTGCCAATATGTTTATTTTCTGTTGTTTTGGTTCAAAACTAGCATTAGGAACTAAAATAACTGGGTTGGAAATGGGGGTAGGGAAAATCAGCTGTCAATTACGAGAAAAATATTTCAGGACTAAAAGGTATTTTTCATGAACTTATTGACTGTTTACAAATAACCCAGATTTAATTAAAGTAAGAGCATGCTCTCTTTTGTATTTTTACTGCCTTCCCTTTGGTTCAGACACCCAGTTCCTTTCAGCTGAGCAAATTATTCATTTGCCAACTGTTTCTTTAGTGCCTGCTGTATACAGGCACTCTGAACTAGGCTCTGAGGATGACACAGCAGGAAACAAAAAAAAGCCCTTGCCCGAAGGCAGCTTAACCAACTGATAACTAGTGAACTCAGACTCATGATGACCCTGTGTGTGAAGCAGTAGAATTGTACTCCATAGGATTTTCAGTGGCTAATTTTTCTTGTTAAGTAGATAGCCAGACTTTTCTTCCAAGGTGCCTCTGGGTGGACTTGAACCTCCAACCTTTTGGTTAGCAGCCACACTCGTTAAGTGTTTGTACCCCTCCGCCCCCCAGAGACTCCTGAAAACCATAAAACCAAACCCATTGCCGTCAAATCAATTCCGACTCATAGCAGCCCTATAGAACAGAGTAGAACTGCCCCATAGACTTTCCAAGGAAGGCCTGGTGGATTTGAACTGCTGACCTTTTGGTTAGCAGCCGTAGCTCTTAACCATTATGCTACCAGGGACTCCTACAGGCAGTTTAAATTGTATGATTGGTGGACAACTTGGAAAGGGCTTTGTCCTAATTCTTCTAGCAGGTCCTCACCTACCAGGAGATTTTCCTTCTTGGTATTCCTGCAGCATGCTAAACACCCTTGTCATCACTGAGCCTCTCTGTTTAACAAGCAGTGGACACGTTCCTAGGGAAATGGCATTTGAGAATAGAGGTGGTGCTGATGGTGAAAAGGGTCAATGCAGTAAGAAAAATCCCTCAGCCAGCTAGGTGCACTCTCTTTTGGGCCAATAACACCCTACAAAACAATATTCAAATTTCATAGCCTTAATCCACCCCTGCCATTTATGGCCACAAACTCCTCTTTAAACCTCATCTCCCCTGACATTACTGGCATTTGCTCTGAGTTCAGACCCATTCTTAACAAACTGGCACCTTAGCTTCAGTGTTATCTCCCTCGCACCATTGGCACCATTGCTGCCACCTGCCAACATCCTCTTTTCCTTCCCAATCCAACTCAAACGCTACTTCTCCATGGAACCTTATTTGGCCTTCACAATGATATTCACTCTCTTTGAGGCACTCCTGTGGCACCTGGGGCTTTATCATGGCATCACTTACAGTGTTGTATGCTTTATTATAGTTCTTTATGTGCTTGACTGACTGCATACTAGCCTATTAGCCTGAGAAGGCAGTCATTGGCGTTACCTTTTCTTTGTATCCACTGAACTATCTGACATATTGCCTTGAAACTACCAAGTCTTCAGAGAATAATTTTTGAATGGAAGGGATGGACCTTGGGAATCAATATTTAGGAATTGTATTTCCATTCACTATCTGATGACTGACACATTGTTTTTCTCTCTCGTACCATAGTTCTCATATCATCACATGGCTTGTATTTCTTCACCAAGTTCTTATGGTCTTCATTCCTGATATCTCTCAAATCCACTTCCCTTCGCTATTCTCACTTTATCCTTCATATACTACTCACCTCTTACTTGGGTTCCTATAGTAATTTCTTAATTTATCTACTTGCCTACAGGTGGACAACCCTCCCACCTGTCCTTGGTTTTGCTGCCTAATTGACCTTTAAGAAATTCCTATCTGATTTTTGTGTCTCTCCTCTGCTTAAATCCTCCAGTGGCTCTTCTCTCCCGCCTCTCCCCCCCTCCACCCCATGAAGTTTCATCTCCTTTTTTCACTTGGCTATCCAGGATTTCATTATCTTTTACTTTTCTGCCTCATCTTCTACTCATCTTCCCTCTCCCTATGACCATTTCTTATTTTGCTCTTGGAGTGCTTCAAACCAGTTGAGTCAACTTCTATTTTGTATGTTCTCACAAGACTCTCTTCTGATATAGTAACCAGAAACACTATTCAATTCTGGTTTTCCATATTATTCCTGATGGTGTAGTGAATTCTAGTCTATCCCTCCCTGCCTTTTTTCTTATTATTTCTGCTCCCCTGAAGCTTTTATCTTCTGGAGCTGTCCACTCTGAGTCTGACCCACTAATATGGCTACTCAACAAATAAATGAATGAATGAATGAATGAATGAGTCATTTACATTTTGAATACTTTCTGCTTGGAGCACCCTATTTCAGAAATCTAATCTCTTCCCTGTGGTGTGATCCCTTTTGAGATTTGTTTACAGTATACATTTTATGGAAGAAACTTCAGAAGTTTCCATTTTAGCTAGATGGAGGGAGGACAGTCAGGCAGTCCCCAGATTACGAACAAATTCCATTCCTCCATCTGTCTTTAAGTCAAATTTGTATGGAAGCCGGAACAG
>NW_004443949.1:3665142-3691281 GCF_000243295.1 Trichechus manatus latirostris | reverse complement strand
AAAAAAAAAAAGTGACAATGGTTTAAAGTATAAAGTAAATTGTGTTGTCATTTTCTTGTTATTGATTACAATAGATTGTAACACACTTCATGTGGCATTTTACTGTGTGGCTTAGATTAAAATGTCATTGTAATAAAAACATGCTGGAAATCAGGGGTTAAAACAGAGGCACTCATACATCCAAGTCTCTCTGCCCTCAAATCTGGAGTAAATTAAAAAATGCAAAAATCCTGTGAATATAGTAAATGACGGGAAGAGGAAGAGAAAAAATAACTTCTAATGGAGAGTCCATTCATTTTTGAGTAGATAATCAGAAACAAAAGTATTTTTCTATTTTTCTTCCTCTTCTTACATGCCTAGATAGTATGGTTGTGTGTGTGTGTGCGCGCGCGCGCACTCGTGTTCAACACTGTTGTGAGTTTGACAAGCATCCTTTTTTTAGTTGAGGTAAAATTCCCATAATAAAATTCACCGTTTTAACCATTTTAAAGGGTACAACTCAGTTGCTTTTAGGGTATTCACAATGTTGTGCAACCATACCACTATCTAATTCCAGAACATTTTTATCACTCCAGAGAGAAAACCCACACCCATTAAACAGTCACTGCTTATCTTTTTCATGTCCCCCAGCCCCTGGCAACCATTAATCTTTCTGTCTCTACGGATCTGTCTATTCTGGATGGTTCACATAAATGGAAGCATACAATTTATGGCTTTTGTGTCTGGCTTCTTCCACTTAGCCTCATGTTTTCAAGGTTCATCCATGTTGTCGCATGAATCAGTACGTACTTCATTCGTTTTTATGACTGAATAATATTTCACTGTATGTATAGTCCACATTTTATTCATCAGTCGATGGACGTTTGTGTTGTTTTTATTTTATTTTATTTTTTTTACTTTTTTCTATTATCAATAATAACATTTGGTACAAGTTGTTGTTTGAGCACCTATTTTCAATTCTCTTATATACTTACCTAGCAGGTGAAATGCTATCTCAGATGGTCATTTTGACAGCATCTTACTAGATGGAAATGTTTGAGGTAGTTGAAGACAAAAAGGATGAGCAAAGCTGCCTTTAGATGTACAGTGTGTACAGACCCTTCCTTAGCCTGATGTAGGACTGCAATTCATTCCAAATGTGTCTCCTTCCAAGTATAACAGGTCAGTTGTGAAGGGCAGAGCTTTCTCTTGTTTAACTCTCACTTGCTATTTGATGCGTGCGTGGTAATACCTTACAAATGGCTGCCAGAGGCCTATGGTTAGAGTGGCTAAGAAAGGAGGCTTGCCACAGTTAAGGCCCAAAGTCTCATATGTCTCCCCCCCGCTTCACTCTTTCATCCCTTATAACCACCATCATCACTCCCAGGCCTCAACCCACAATATTTGAGACCATAAACATTCCGTAAGGATATAAGTGAAACAGCAACCGCAACAATCGTTAACAGGTGCTGTGCATTAAATTCTTAGTTTGTATCTGAAACTAGCCTAAGTTTTTGGGCCAAAGCCCGGGGGCTTTCCAGTCCCTTGGTTTTGACATGGACAGAGAAGATTTGTTCCCATTCTCATTTCTAGGCTCACTTCTCACCTGTGGTGTTTTTGATTTCCATACCCCTGGAGCGAACTTCTGACTTTGCCCCCTGATCTACAGTAGGAGTCAGAAATGATGTTTCTTTTCATTTTGGCCTATAAAATGTAGAAATTGCCTGGGTTCCAGTCAGTTGGGAACAAGTAGGCAATTGACTAGATCACGCATCAATCTGATTTGGCAGTTATTGTGGCCAAAAACCTCAAATGCTATAAAACTGCCAGTCTTGTTGTACATTTATGTTCAAGGCCTAATAGACTTTATTCCCTCCTCAAATTTTTTTTTTATTAGACAGCGGATTATCAGAATCTCTGCCAGAAATTCAGTATTCCCAACTACCATGTTAGCACAAATCTTCATTTTCTGGGTGCAGTGACTGACTCACTGTGTTGTTAGTTCTCAGAAAATATTTTAAAATTAAACTATAATGTAACAGCTCAGAACATGTGATGTTTCACTGTCAGAGAAATCTTTCTGTTATTTCTGTCTAAAATGTAATATATGTATCTCAAAAGGTTTCAAATAAAGTTAATATTGTTCACCATAGTCAGGTGGTTAAGGATATGGGTTCAGACATCTGGGTAGGAACTCCTCTACTGCCTGCTTAGAAAATTACTTCACTTGCATGCACTCTGGTTTTTCATCTGCAGATTGGGGAGAGTGATTTTTATGGGTTGAATTGTGCCCCCCTAAAATATGCATTGAAATCCTAACCCCTGTGGCTGCATAATAGGAGCCCTGGTTGCGCAGTGGTTAAAGGACTCGGCCACTAACCAAAAGGTGGTCAGATCAAACATTCCAGCCGCTCCATAGGAAAAGGATGTGGCAGTCTGTTTTTCTAAAGATTTACAGCGTTGGAAACCCTGTGGGGCAGTTCTACTCTGTCCTATAGTGTTGCTATGAGTCAGAATCAACTTGATGGCCATGGGGTTGGTTTTGGTTTCTGGGGTACCTGTATGTGGAATCCTTGGGTGATAGACATGGTTTACATGCTTAGCTGCTAACTGAAAGATTGGAGGTTTGAGTCCACCCAGAGGTGCTTAGGATGAAAGGCCCAGCAGTCTACTTCCAAAAAATAAGCTATTGAAAACCCTAGGGAACACAGTTCTACTCTGACACACATGGGGTCATTATGACTCAGAGATGACTCCATTGAAGCACTGGTACCTGTAAATATAGCCCTGTTTGAAAATAGGGCTTTTCTTTTGTTATGTTAATGAGGTCATACCAGAGCAGGGTGAGTACTAAGCCTAATCACTTACTAGTTATAAAAAGAGCAAAATAGACACAGAGACACACGCTGGGGGAAGACAGACAGCAAGGAATGCTAACAAATGCCTAGGAATCCACGGAACTCCTCCTGGGGATAAGGACAAGGAACGACCCTGCCTTAAAACCAATGCTCTGATGAGGACTTTGAGCCTCCAAAATTATGAGAACATAAATTTCTGTGTTTTAAAGCCATCCACCTGTGGAATATTTTGTTATGGCCCCATTAGGTAACTAAGATAGTAATAGTAACTAGTGCCTCAGGCAATAGAGAGGATTACATGAAGTGGCAAAGGGAACAATGATTGGTACGTAGCAAACACTGAAAAAATGTGAGCTGTAGCTGTTGTCAATATTAAATAACCAAAAAAAACAAGCCCATTGCGTCCAGTTGATTCCGACTCATAGTGACCCTACGGTCTCCATACGGTCTCCATACGGTCTCCATACGGTCTCCATACGGTCTCCATACGGTCTCCAAGGAGCACCTAGTAGATTTGAACTGCCGACCTCTTGGTTAACAGCCGTAGCTCTTAACCACTATGCCACCAGGGTTTCCCAATATTGAATAGCTGCAGCCAAAGTACCCAAATAGTGAAGGAAATAGAAGAGACACTCTGCAATAGTTTTTCAAAAAACATAATGGTTTGATTTTGATCTTTGTAATTTAGCCTAAAGAAAAGAGTGCCGTAGAATGTCTCTCAATAAAGTACTTAAGAGTAGAGAAAAAAATGTTTATTGAAGCCTAATACATTTTGTTTATAAAATTAAGAGATACCAAAGCCTAACTTTATTCCAACTTGCACAGAATATTTTCCTAACTAGAGTGAGGAATCTTGTCATATTTATTTTGTTTTCTCTTTTAACTTGTTTGTTGTTCTTTTTTCTCTCTGAATGTACTTGGCTTGGTGATCTGTTTTCTTTTCATATAATTGCGTACTTCATTATTTACTATCCACAATTGAATAATGTGTTATCCATTATGCTACCAGGAGTGTATGAATAAGGTCACCGATTCCCCATGCATTTCTATTTGCAGGCTGAAAGAGAACAAAGGTTCAAATGTTTGTTGTTGTTAGGTGCCCTCAAGCTGGCTCCAACTCATAGAGTTCCCAGGCACAACAGAACGAAACACTACCCTTTCCTGCACTATCCTCACGATTGTCATGCTTGAGCCCATTGTTGCAGCCATTGTGTCAATCCATCTCGTTGAGGGTCTTGCTCTTTTTCTCTGACCCTCTACTTTACCAAGCATGATGTCCTTCTCCAGGGACTTTTCCCTTCTGACAACACGTCCAAAGTACATGAGACAGAGTTTCGCTATCCTCGCTTCTAAGGAGCATTCTGTGTATTTGACAATATTGTAAAATTTTTGTTCACTTTTAACATTTTCTCAAAACTCTGTTTCCTAAGAAATCACTGTAAACCACTACAAGTTTTCCATGTCGGAATCTGGTTAGAATATAACTTTGTATTTAATCCTACCCAGGTTTTCTTCCAGAACTACCAAGATGATTTTATTTGCAAATAATAATCACATGAATTATCAAATAGCCTTAAAAATCAGGATAACTGAATGTTGTCCTAGGTAGCATCCCATCCAGCTAGATAATTAGTTAATCTTATTAATGAGTTTTGAATTGTAACATTTGTTGATTTCTGTATTGGTCTCTTTGAGAAGAGCAATGTCATGATTTTTATTACATCTTTCATCAGACATTGAATTAAAAAAAGAGGCAACCAAAGCCAGGTGATTTATGTATTAACCATATTGGCTGTGCTTTCTTTTCTCTCCCTTACTGTTCGGCCATCAATGCAGCAGCCCTACAGATGTACTCACATAGATCACATGTCCTCCAACACAGTTAGCTACACAGAAAAAGAAAACTTCCCATCTATCACATGGATATTCCCAGAATTTCTAGAAGTGCATTTTAAGTACAGGGCTCTGGATCTAGCTATCTACAGGCTATGTTCTGAGTGAGAGATAACCCTGGTTTCACAATGTCTCACAACATTCTTTGAGACAAAACTACAACCTTGAAAAGCAAAACAAAACAATTGCCTTACAATCAATTCCAACTCATAGCAACCCTGTAGGGCAGAGTAGAACTGCCCCTTAGAGTTTCCAGGGAGCGGCCGGTGGATTCACACTGCAGACCTTTTCATTAGCCGTCGAGTTATTAACCACTGCACCGCCAGGGCTCCACTATAGCCTCAGACTGGTTTATTGGTCAACTTTGATCTCCAAATGTTTAGTATGTAAACTGAGTAAAGCCTAACAAAAATACCTCATAGGGTGGTTGCAGTGATTAAATGAGCTAACACAGATGATATGTGGCACTTGGCATGTAGTAGGTGCTAAATAAATAGTAGCTAAATTAAAAACCAAACCCAAGTTGAGAAGCAGCAAAACCTGATTTCTCTAGATGTCCGCCTGGATGTTTGAAAGATTATCTGAATACAGACATGTGTTTGTATGTATACAAATATATGTAATGTGCATTTTAATTTCTTTTCCTCACCTAACCAACTTGTCTTTTTAGTCCTTTAATTTGTTCTTTCAATGTTTTGTGAAATAGGTAATAACTTGTATTAAAATCCCTGTAGGAAAAGCTTTCCTATTATCACCTCCCTTTTAAATTACAAATGCAGCTAACCAGCACATTCTCCCCCGCCACCAAAAATAAATTGAATTATTATGCAGTGGAAGATACAAATTCTTAATAGAGACAACATAATGCATGGGGGCAGGATGTATGGGATACTTTAATGAAAACTTATTGGAGTCAAATAATTATAAATTAATAGTCTTTACCAACCAAGGGGATAATGTTTATAGCTCACAGTATGTTTTTTAGTCTGTTTTTAAAATAAAAACAATTGGCTAAAACTTTATATTGAGAGAGAGGAAAAAAAAACATCTGGTAGAAAAATCAACTCAGTTTCAATGTTTAAGTCTCTGAGTGATGGACTAAATACTTTCTCAAGTTGTGAATGTCAAAGAAACAGATTACAAAGGATAGGAAAAAGTACTTCTTTTTCGTTATACACAATGTTAAACAGATCCTGCCAACATAACTAAGAAATGCACAAGCAAGAATCATACTAAATAATACATGAGTCATTTCTTGAAATAACAAGTGTTTCCTCAAAATACCATTTTATGAATACCCAAAGATTAAAGAAACACAAAGCACAATTCCAACAACCAATCCGAGAACATGTTTATGGGATATTGTAAGACTAGCCATGAGTTTTCAACACCATTAACTTGCTCCCTCTTTGTTTTAATCAGAAGTAATTACTAACTTTACTAAAATACCTGTGATTATTCTCTAGTGTGTGATCACTAAACCAAAAGGAAATAGCACATTATCGACAGGTTCCATAACAGAATGTTTCCCACCCCCACCCCCCCAGGATGGATTGCAAGCAGACCCGGTGGCACAGTGGTTGAGTGCTTGGCTGCTAACCGAAAGGCTGGTGGTTGGAACCCACCAGCTGCTCCGTGAGAGAAAGATATGGCACTCTGCTTCCGTAAAGATTTACAGCCTTGGAAACCCTACAGGGCAGTTCTACTCTGCCCTATACTGTCGCTGTAAATTGGAAGTGACTTGATGGAAATGGGTTTGCTTTATTGGTTTGGAGATGGATGGAACACTTTAACTTTCTTTAAACTGAATACACTTTAATTTTTTAATAATATTCTTATGCTCAGCAATACAACACTTTAGAAGCCACGTAAGAATTGAAGCCATGCTTAGGCCATACCAGAAGAGCAGAGGTTATTGCGTTGCCACTGAGGCTGATCTTGGGAAGACCCAAAGGGGAAAAAGCCATTTTGTTAATATTGATAATTCAATTTGGTGTCTGTATTGACTAGTCAGAGGAGCCCTGGCGGTGCAGTGGCTAAGCACTCAGTCAGCCAAAAGTTCAGTAGTTCTAGCCCACCACTCCATGGAAGAAAGATGTGACAGTCTCCTTAACTAAAGATGACAGCCTTGGAAACCCTGTGGGGCAGTTCTACTCTGGCTTATAAGATTGCTATGAGTTGGAATCAACTCGATGGCAATGAGTTTGGTGTTTGGGTTTATTGACTAGTTAAAAAATTGCTACTTAGTTTTTACTTAACTTTTAAAGTTAGAAGGAAGATTAGGTATATAGTACAGGAGTTTTGAAATCTATTTATTTTACCCGTGTAAACTATTTTAAATGAACTCTTTATGCACGGTGAGGGAGCCTTTGCCTGCCTAATTCATCACTCTATTCCCAGCAGCTAGAAAAGTGTCTGGCACACAGTGAAAAAAATGAAAGGAGAGATATAACATGATAAACAGATAAAAGTAGTTTGTTTTCTGTTTTTTTTTTGTTTTTGGTGCGAGTAGGATGAACAGCCATCTCCAGGGCAGGTTCAGCAACTCTCTGAAGACCGTCAGAGGCCCCTCAGACACACATACGTGGGCTTGTGGCTCTGCAGTGTAATTTGAAAATTATTGAGTTTTAATGCTTTCATTATATGTATAAGAAAATGGAGCTCAAGTCTTCTGGGATCCCTAGGCTCAGTATATTTTCTCTTTCCAGAATATATAGTTATTGGAGTTGAAACAGAACATTCTATGATATTCTTATGGGCCACTTTGTTTTCAGGAAAATTTTCATTCCAGGAAGACAAATCATAAAAGAGAATGCTCTAAAACCCATCTACTGTAAATCTAAATAGTTATAACAAACACCATAAAAATTTATATAATTAAAATTAATATAGGGTACAATACTCTTTTCAAAAGCCAAGTATCTTTACTCATGCTAAAAAATTGGTGATATTATAATTAAACATAGAAAACAGTTTACTGACATTTTGTGTTAAAAGGGGATTTCTATTTCAAATAAAAACGTTAATCCGGTTCTGGTTTTCTGGGGAGTGGAATCAAAGGAATATATACATATACAAACAAAACCACACAGATGACACAAAACTGTATTATGCAAATGTTACCCTCAACCTACCTAGTGTTTCTAAATTCTGTTTTGACTGGTTTATATGCATAATCCTCAACTTTACTGAGCATAGAAGTCAACATTAAGTGTGTGTGTATGTGTTAGTAAAATAAGTAAAAAAAGACAGGCATGGGGCCAAAAAAAGTCACAGGTTAAAATCTGATCATAAGAAAATAACATTAATCAGGAATACAGCCAAATTCTGCCCTGATGTGAATTTCTCAGTGAAATCAATGAGATTCACACACTCATCTCAATTGGAATTGTCTATTGTACAAGACTTAGGAAAAAGTAGTACAAGTGCTTTGATAAAATGCATAATTAGGGAGGCAAAGATCAAAGTTTTAAAGAGAGAGCTTAGCAAAACAGATGTCCAAGGAGCCTTAGTAAGCCTGATGTCTCTAATTACACATCGGCGGGGAGAAGTTTGAAAATTCATGCCTGGCACCACTTGCAGAGTCAGTTGTAATCTTGAAATGATTTAACCATTCTATTGAGCTCCACATATTTTTTTGTTTGTTTTTTAATTTTTTTTTTATTATATTTTATGTGAAGGTTTACAGAGCAAATAGTTTCTCATTAAACAGTCAGTACACATATTGTTTTATGACATTGGTTAACAACCCCACAACATGTCAACAAGCTCCCTTCTCGGCCTTGGAGGACCTCTTTTTTTTTTTTTGGTGAAAATAAACATAGCCAAAGGTACACCATTTCAAAAATTTCTACATGCACAGTTCGGTGACGTCGATTACGTTCTTCCAGTTGTGCTGCTATTCTCACTTTAGATGAAGGTTTACAGAACAAAATAGTTTCTCATTAAACAGTACACATATTGCTCTATGACAATGGTTAAGAACCCCACTACATGTCAACACTGTCCTTACTCAACCTTGGGTTCTCTATCACCAGCTTTCCTGTCCCTTTCTGCCTTCTAGTCCTTGTCCCTGGACCGCTGTGCCTCATTAGTCCCAGCTATCTAATCCCCGGCTGAAGAGTGAACCTCAGGAGTGACTACACCACTGAGCTAAAGTGTTTCCTGGGGCCATATTATTGGGGTTTCTCCAGTCTCTGTCAGGCCAGTAAATCTGGTCTTTTTGTGAGTGTGTTAGAATTTTGTTCTACATCCTTCTCCAGCTCTGTCCAGAACCATCTGTTGTGATCCTGGTCAGAGCAGTCAGTGGTGGTAGCCAGGCACCATCTAGCTATGCTGGACTCAGTCTGGTGGAGGCCTTGGTAGCTGTGGTCCATTAGTCCTTTGGACTAATATTTTCCTTGTATTCTGTTCTCTTCATTCTCCCTTGCTCCCGAAGGGGTGAGAGCAGTGGAGTATCTTAGATGACTGCTCACAGCCTTTTAAGACCCCAGACGCTACTCACCAAGGTAGGATGTAGAACATTGTCTTTATAAACTGTGTTATGCCAGTTGAGCTAGATGTTCCCCAAGACCATGGTCCCCACAGCCCTCTGCCCAGAAATTCAGTTCCTCAGGGAGTTTAGATGTGTCTATGGATAAGCTCCACATATTTTAAATACACTAGGATTTATTGAAAAATGTTCAGTATTAATGGCAACAACTGGAAAACATCAGCATATGTTTGAAAATTAAGGTATACAGGATTTATATCTTTGGTTAGTAATAAGTCATCAGTTATATATGCAGCATCCTTTTGAAAGATAAAGTGTTTTGTACAGCTTGGATGTTTTGTTTTGTTTCTACAGGAATATAGAGTTTGAATTTTAGGTCTGTGCGTTGAGTTGAGACATCTTAGTATCTGAGGATTTGCCTGAATACATCAGATATATGGATACATCATCTTACTTTCTTTTGCTCTTCCTCTATTTCTTCACACATGGACTACATGGATTATTTTAAAAGAGGAGAAAACTTCTGTTTCACGGCCCTGAAATTGAATACACATAGTAGATAATTTCAGAACTGAGGAAAGTTCTGTGTTCATAAATGTTTTTCTAGAACTCCAACTTACAATTTTGTAATGTTTGTGACTTTTAGGTTATAAATACAGAGCCAAACACTATGTTTTGGTGAGTGTGCAAGTGTATGTGTGTGTGGTGGTAGGGGGGATGTTTTATTAGAATTAATTTCCTACAATTTGGATTTTCTGAGCATAGCAGGTAATTCTTCTCTCTCTTCCTCTTTCTCATTATAGGAACTGGATATGACATTATTTTGTAGGATTACTAAATTATAGATTAAATATGTTCCAAACATTTTTACTATGTCTATGATACAGAACAGACAATAAGTTTATTTCTACAGAAAGGATATTTCCACATTTAGAGATCTCCCAAACTGATGTCATATCATGCCATTCAGAGGGACTTTGTAGTTTTTTAAAGCATCCATAGCCAGACTTCACATGCTTTTGAAATTTCACAAATCAGTTAAGATTTTCTCCATCAAAATGCATTGCATACATCTTGCATTGCTGGGATATATTTTGTCCAGAAGTATGGAAGCCAACCATTTTAACTGTCATCTCTGAGTCAGTGTTGACTGATTAACACATTGTTCTCATTGCAACATATGGCTAGCTCATAATTAACTGAAAATAATTCAGTGGCCTTGTTTGGCTTTAAATCAAATAAAGTTCTACTTGAGGCAGCCATGGCTGACATAATTTACGATGGTAATAATATCGCACTTTAAATCATATCAGTTCATTTCCTTTTTGGTGTTCTTCTTGCCCACTGAGTTCCATTTCTTTAGCTATAGTATGCCACTAAACCACATCTGTGTTAGTATAAGTCACGAGTAAACTTTTTAAATAAGGAGTGCAGAATGTGTTTTTATTTATTTGAAAGATGTTTTTAGTTACCATTAAGTTCGTTGTTAGCCTAATGTTAGCAGCTTAAATATTTGAAGCTGTTCTCTGGAAACCAGACACCCATCCAAATTCTAAGAATCTAATAGATTCTTCATCTTATTGTGGTTTTCCAAAACAACTGTTGATTGTTTAGAGCAGAAGTCCCTTTGATGAGTACAGATTTGGTCAGAGTACAGTGAATGAAGCTCACTTTTCCTTGGAAAAAAAGGAGCACTTTTCCTTGATATTACCCAGTTTCCCCACTCCCAGCCCTCTCTTGCCATCTTAGACCTCTTCTCCATATACTACTGCCTGGTCACTTGCACATCCATCACCTACTTGGGTGAGTCAGTATTCTTATTCATGTCACTGGACCTTGCTCTTTGATATCCTTTTATTTTTCAGTCTAATGGATGAGTATGTTTTGAAGAGCTAGCTTCTTTGTACCCATTGCTTTATTTGGGGCGCTATTTCGGCTGTATTTGCAAATATAGAATGTCCTCCTTGTATTACTGAGGCTGGTGATTAATTGCAATGAAATATTTTTTCTTGTTTATGCTACACATACAAAGTGGGTCACAGGAGAAAGAGGGTGAGTTGATGCTCTGCTCTACATAATTACTCAAGAACCAGGCTGCCAGAAGCTCCAGCCTTCAAGGTTCATCCCAGCCATGAAGGGAAGAGAACAACTCCGATGGCCTAGAAATGATACCTGTCTCTTTGTTCGCAGTCTATTGGCTGGACAAGTCACAAAACCTTTATTTTACTTGAAAGGGAGACTGAGAAATGTCAGGGGGATACATGGAAGATTTTGTCAACATTACTATCTTGCCACAATTTCTTTGAGTAGTTTATAATCCTGTTGAAATAAGCCCATAAAAATGGCATTATCCTTTATTAATGGCTACTCTCAATAATGGACAGTCATGTTTTTCAAGCTTGGCTGATAATAATAGCTTAGTTGTATTCCTCAAAACAAGATTCCCTGGCTGTGATCGTTAAGATTGTGAGCAACTTGGCTGGGCCAGGATTCTCAATGGTTTGACGGTTATGATGTAGTTTGGCAGTTGTATGATAATGTGATCGCTTCCATGATGAGACTTGATATAATACGATCACCTCCATGACTGAATCTGCCATGAGTGGCCAGTCAGGTGAGAGGCAGTTTCCTTGGGGTTGTGGCCTGCATCGAGTATGAGTGGACTTTCTGGCAAGTCTCATGGGCTTTTGCTTGCTCTGGATCCTGTAGTTGGCTCCTGTTCATCTGAACTCTGGTTCATGGGACTTGAACTAGCAGATTACCTGTTGTCTTGCCTGCCAATCATGGTTTCAGCTGTCTTTGCAGCCTGTGAGCAATAGCCCTTCTGTCTGACCTGCCGATCTTGGGTTCACCAGCCCCTGCAGCTATGTGAATCAGGAGAAGCCTTTATCCTGACCCATGGACTTGGGACATTCTAGCCTCTACAACCTCATGAGCCATTTTCTTGATATAAATCTCTCTATATATATTTATACGCTTTACTGGTTTTGCTTCTCTAGAGAACCCAGCCTAAGACACGGGCCATACTTCAAACTTACTAAAGCAGAACCTTCTGAGTGGGATACTGGGAATCAGATTTAAAAGTTCACCATGTGGTTCTTACTAGACTACAAAGTTGGGAAAACAATGTTAACATACCCAAAGAAACACTACCGGAGTTGTTGTTCTTGTTAGGTGCCCTTGAATTGGTTCCGACTCATAGCCACACTTTGTACAACAGAACAAAACACTGCCAGGTCCTGAGCCATCCTCACGATTATTGTTAAGCTTAAACATATTGTTGCAGCTACTGTGTCAATCCATCTCTTTGGGCTTTCCTCATGGTGAAGTGTTTAAGAGCTCAGGCTGCTAACCAAAAAGGTCAGCAGTTCAAATCCACCAGCCACTGCTTTGAAACCTATGGGGCAGTTCCACTCAGTCCTATAGGGTCACTATGAGTTGGAATTGGTGGCACACAACTACGACTACTTTACCAAGCATGATGTCCTGCTCCAGGGACTGATCCCTCCTGAGAACATGTCCAAAGTGTGTGAGACGAAGTCTCGCCATCCTCACTTCTAAGGATCATTCTGGCTGTACTTCTTCCAAGACAGATTTGTTCATTCTTTTGGCAGTCCATGGTATATTCAATATTCTTCACCAACACCATAATTCAAAGATTGTCAATTCTTCTTTGGTCTTCCTTAGTAATCGTCCATCTTTCACATGCATATGAGGTAATTGAAAACACCATGGCTTGGGTCAGGTGCACCTTAGTCCTTAAAGTAACATCTTTGCTTTTTAACACTTTAAAGAGATCTTTTGCAGCAGTTTTGCCCAAAGCAGTGTGTCTTTTGATTTCTTGATGGCTGCTTCCATAGGTGTTGACTGTGGATCCAAGTAAAATGAAATCCTTGACAACTTCAGTATTTTCTCTGTTTATCGTGGTGTTGCTTACTGGTCCAGTTGTGAAGATTTTTGTTTTCTTTATGCTGAAGGCTTTATACTGAAGGCTGTGGTCTTTTATCTTCATCAGTAAGTGCTTCAAGTCCTCTTCACTTTCAGCAAACAAGATTATGTCATCTGCATATCGCAGGTGGTTAATGAGTCTTCCTCCAATCCTGATGCCTGTTCTTCTTCATATAGTTAAGCTTCTTGGATTATTTGCTCAGACTGAATAAGTATGATGAAAGGATACAACCCTGACGCACAGTTTTCCTCATTTTAAACCATGCAGTATCCCTTTGTTCTGTTTGAACAATTGCCTCTTAGTCTATGTACAAGTTCCTTATGAGCACAATTAATTGTTCTGGAATTCCCATTCTTTGCAATATTATCCATAATTTGTTATGATTCACACAGTTCAATGCCTTTGTGCAGTCAATAAAACACAGGTAAACATCCTTCTGGAGTTAGTAAGTAAATCATTTTATTTTTCTGCCTTAAGATGGGAAATCTTGTCAACCTCTGGAATGAAAACTATATTCTTATGTAAATAAATCTCTTGCTGGTGTCACATAATTGTACATGTGACATCATAATAAAAACTTGCACAAATATTTAAAATAGTATTAATAGCTAATGCTTTTTGAGCACTTCCCATGTACCAGGCTTTGTGTTAAGCATCTCTATGTTCAATAATTCGAGAAGTGAGTGACAACCACTTGACAGGTGAGGTACCAGAAGCTTTAGGGAAATGGCAATAAGTAAAATTTGCTCAAGGGGACAGGAAGTGGAAATGGATAAAGCTATTGGTTAAACAGATGTAGAATCAATTTCAGTCTCTTGCTTACAGTATTTTTATGCAAATAACGTGTGCCTTCTACTTTGCCAGTTGCTCCCTCCCCCCTGCAAGATATTTTCATAAGCTCTGTGCTGTGCCAATTTTTTTACATGTTGCTGTAAAATAAATTTGTTTTTAAAAAAGTAGTATATTGCACTTAAGAAAATACCTCACAAGGGGAGGGAGTTATTGGCAAACAAATTTAGAAGGTATGTGTTATTTGTGTAAAAATACAGTGATATCTCTCTTTCTCTCTCTGACAGACACACGCACACGCATGCATGCACACACAGACTTTCACCCTTCTCGAATCAAAGAGAGCAGATTCCTCATGATCTTTCTGAATGTATATACCCTCCTCTCCATGACGGAACCTTTTTATTAACATTAGTTATGAGAAATACATTCTCATGTTTAACATTTCTCGTGTTAGTACCTGAGTACAATAAACTTTAAGTCCTTTTTCTGTTCCTCCTTTGCACTCTCTTCCAGACATTTGAATCATTTCCCTGAGCAAAAATGTGGGCAATTGCCAATATAGTGAATTTTCTCCCACTGGCCTGGTATGATCTGAGAGCTGGCAGTGGCCAAGCTAATGGGAGACCTAGTAACTTGCAACACAGCAAATATGAGGAGCTCCCTTAAAATAATACATCTCACAGGAAGAAACAGATTGCCTTATTTTAAAGTACATTTGAAACACTATGGGTTTGAAGAGGCTGTAGAATTTTTGGAGAACATTTTCGTTTCCAAAGGAGGGCCTTGTGTGCCTGAATTTCAATCTCTGTCATCTTGAATTTGGTTTCACACCAAAATGACTAAGAGTGATTTCATTGTGAATGGAAATGCAAGATCAAGAGAGGATAAAAACCAGTGTCCTCCTGATTTTCCTGTAAAAGCACAAAAGTAATCTTTTATAAAAATGGAACAAAATAGCAGGTGTGTAGCACTTAGAGAAAAACCACATGTGGAAAGTCACACTCCCATAAATAATAAATTATGGTAATGAGCCTTCTAATCGCAGCTGATAACCAGATGTGTAGAAAAATAAGCCAAACATTGCCATAAATGACTCAACAAAGGATGTAAATCAACACATTGGTATCCATTATCGTCACAAAGCAGTGCTTTTAAATAAACCAAGGACTAGGAGCTAGCTATATATATATATGGGAAGATAAACCTATTCATAAGGAATAACTAAAAGCAAGGTGTTTCAAGAGAGAAAATTTAATCCTGGGACTGAGATGAAGTGACAGATAGAATTTAAATAGCTCAGCACGTGGAGCGAAACTCAAGCTATGAGGGAAAGTGGTTTCAGGCATTGTGTTTTCAATAACGTTATTTGTCCTTTGTGGTTTATAGTTAAGTAACTTAAACTCTCTGGGCTCAGACTTTTCCCTATTCTATAAAAAATAAAGTGAAGTAAAATGCATTGGGTGGAAATTTTAGAAGGCTATAAAATAGTATCTAGTGGTGTTCAACTATACTTTTTTATTTCACTCGAAGGTAAAATATGCATTGAAATGAATTTCATAAAAGGATGCATACTATTTGCTTCTGTAGCTAATTTAGGCTTCATTTTCTGTCCTAGTTTCCATTAAAAAGTGGAAATTTCAAAATAAGGATGTACTATCTGTAACATTAGCCCAAGTACTTTCTTAGCTCAGCCCCCTTCTATGGAAAAGGGGGACTCTAGAATGTTGGAAATCCTGCTACATGAAGAAGCCCACGTTCTGAAAGTGGGGCCACGGTTCTGTTGAGTTCTCAGGTCTCCATACTACCAGTTCATTGTCTTGTGGCCTTCTCCTTTTTCAGTTTAGAAGTTGGTCGCCTGCCTCCTGGTTTCCAGGTAGGTGGGTGTGCATGGCAGTGGGGTCCTCTTCAGGTTGGCCAGTGACTTCCCTCTACCCCAGCATGTGCTCTAGCAATGTGGTCTGAAGGTTGTAAAGTAGCCTCCTTCCATGTCTTCATTTCCCAAGGCCTTGGGCTATAAAATAAAATACAAGGGAGCAAGAGTAGGAAGAACTATCTGTTCAGTTTGTAGTAAATAGCTTTTTTTTTTTTTTCTTACAAATTTACTTTTCATCTTGGATTCCACTCTTGTCTTTGAAGGAGCTAGTATGCCTTGACTTTCTTCACTTGGGATATGGGGTGTACTGGTGAGGTAAGTCTGAATTTATAGGAGGTACATTGTTTCCCTCATTTAGGGACCCCTGACCCTTTCACTCCATCTCAGATTAATAATAGTTTCATAAAATTGAAGTGCAGTCAGTTCTGCTATGATGCTTGTTTGGAAAACATGTTTTTGTTTGTTTGTTTTTAACATTTTAACACAATTGATGTATGAAGGGGAAATTTGAGCATGATGTGAATTTTCAGTTTGCTTATATGATTTCATCTGCTAGAACCACAATGACCTTAATGAAGAAAACTCCACCCAACTAAATGGGCCCTGTCAGAAGACACAAAAGGCACATGAATACACACCCTCCAGCCAGGACCGGCCATGTTAGTTGCTGGGCCCGGTGTAAAATGAAAATGTGAGGCCCCTGTTTCAAAAATTGAGAATTTCAAAATAGCCAGAGTAGAACATTAAACTGTTATGGAGTCCTGCTGAGCACAGGGCCCTGAGTGACTACGCAGATCATACGTAGCCCATGAAGCCAGCCCTGCCTCATAAATCTATCAGCCACCTCAGTTTGCCACATATACTGTGAGCCACACTCTATCCATATCTGGTGTCAACAACTTTCCCTCCAATTTCAGATAACACTACTTCTTCCTCCACTTCACAGTAACTCAAAAGTTGCAACCTTTCTGATGCCCATTTCGGCAAGCAAATTCAGGTCTTTTTGAGGATAAAATGGCATATTTATGATAGTATTTATGTGTCTAAATTAACCATTTAACACATGCAAGACTGCGTTACTTCTGTATGAAGGTTCCTATCATTTTGTTTAGGAGTCCCTGGCTGGCACAGATAGTTCAGCACTGCACTACTAATGTAAAGGTTGGAGGTTCAAACCCACCCAGAGGCACCTTTTCCATAGTAAAATCCTGTGCCCTATGGAGTAGTTCTAATCACCATGAGTCACAGTCGACTCAAAGGCAACTAACAACAACAACAATATTGTATGTGTCTCTGATGAAGTTTCAGAGTGTTTTTTGACTGACCCCATTCTTTCCATAAGCCTTGTGGTTTTTATTGCATAATTTTGCATAGCATAGGATTTTTTTGAGCACATATTTTGAGTTAGAGTGGAACTGACAGTAAGTATGAAGAAAAGGAATACTTTAATTAAATTTCCCTCAATTTGTAAATAACATAGTTAATTGAACAACAAGCAACAGCAGAGATATTTTTAGAAGTCTAAAATTCTATATTTATCAGAAGAACTGAGGTCTCAGTGTTGTACGTGCACTGAGGTTGCTTCAAATAAAATGTGGCCCATCAGAATGTTACTGGAGTGGAGAGAGGTCCTCATGGTGCTGAGTGTTAATTTCAGTAAAGAATCATTGATCTACTTAAGAAAACTCAGCCTACACTGGGATTAGGTTATTGGTTCTTGTGAATGTGTCAGAGAAAAGGAGAGTACATTTAATTAATTTATTGGTTGCCTGAGCATAGGTGGCAGTATGTAGTTGCAAAGCACAGAAAGAAATGTGGAAAAAGAAACCATTTTAGGAGCTTGTAAATCAGAACAAGAATTTGCGTTGAAAACTGTTGTGAAATGAGAAGAGTGTTTGTTCTTTCTTTACTCCTCATGGTCATAATAACTTGTATAAAATCGTTTGGTGCAGAGGTGGGAATTAAATGATTTATCATAGTTGTAAAGATGTAATATAATTTTATTTAGAATAAAATTAAAGATTAGAAGAGCTAGATGATTTCCTAGGGATTGTTTAGCTCAGGTACTTCATTCTACAAATCAGAAAAGTGGGAGTTTTAGAAAGTCACTCAGCTAGTTGTAGGCTGAGTTGGATCCTGAACCCAACTGTACGGACTTGCAGTTGATGCCTTGGTAACACAACTATTCTGCCTTTCTGAACTATCTTTGGGTAGCTCCCAAAACAGAACAAACAAAAACCCACTGCCATCAAGTCAATTCCAACTCATAGTGACCCCATGTGTTACAGAGTAGAACTGTCCCATGGATTTTCTTGGCTATAATCTTTACCGAAGCAAAATGCCAGGTCTTTCTCTCACAGTGCTACTGGGTGGGTTTGAACCACCAACTTTTAGTTTAGTAGATGAGTGCAAAACCGTTTATGCCACCCAGGGTCCTTTGGGTAGCTAAGATAGATAAATTAAGCATGTAGAATGTTTTCCATGTAAATTTATATGATTCAGATAAACAAGATGCTAAATATCATTTAGGATCTGAACCCCAGGTCTAATATCCACATACATACAGGACCAGCCTCCTAGTTTGCAGGACACGGTGCAAAGCGAAATGGGCCCCTTGCTCAAAAATTAAGAATTTCAAGATGGTGACAGCAGACCATTAAACTAAGCACAGTGCGCTTATAAGCATGGGGTCCTGCGCAATTGCACAGATGGCATGCCTGTGAAGCTGGCCCTGCTTACGTGCACAAATATATAAGGAAGATTTTTCTTAGACACCCATTTTTATTTTCTCAGTCCCCTAATAATAATTGACTGTAAAAAGTCTGTAATAATTTGCCTTTTCATTTATTCATTCATTTTAAAAAGTTACAAATTTTAAATAGTTATAAATAGCACACGTACTGTATACTAGGAGATGGGCATATGGTGGTGAATAAAAGAGACCAAAATTCCTGTCTTCAGAAAGCTTGTAACCTGGCTCAGGAATTAGACAAAATGCAAGAAGATAGGTAAATTATAAAAAAAATATTAAATAGTGAAACTTCCTATATAGAAGAAGAAAGAAAAGAAAGGAGTAAGTAGTGTACGATGGGAACTGAGGTTTTAGATAAGATGCTGAGGCAGGCCTGACTACGCTAACAGTACTTAAGGAAACATCTGAAGGAGGCGAGCAAGCTGTGTGGAGGTCTGGGGGAAAAGCATTTCAGACATAGGGAACAGCAAATGCAAAGGAACTGAGCCAAGATTGCAGCTGATGTCTTAGTGGACAAGTAAGGAGATGAGAAAGAGCCCCAGAGCCAGGTCTCAGAGGAATGCTTGGGTGGACCTCAGCCACAGGCATCTATGCATCTTCTGTCAGATGCTCAACCATAACCATGGCCTAGCTGCTCACTGGATGTGTGTTTCTTCGTTTATCAACCAGCTATCTCACTTTCTTGTTTGTATATATGTATTGACTCCCCAGCTTCATTTTGTGTTGTATCTATTCTGTTTCAGTTCCATCTCAGATTTTGATGACACTTCCAGTTCTAAGAGAGAAGGGATTCTGGCTGCTTCATTCCTCTTTTTGCTTTTAGTCACATGTGGCCAGCTTGGGAGTGTCTGCCCTTGGTTCTGTGGCCTACTCCATGCTAAAGAAAGTGTATTAGTTTCCTAGAGCTGCTGTAACAAAGCACCACAAAGGAGTGGCTTTAAACTAGAGAAATTTATTCTCTCACAGTTCTGGAGGCTAGGAGTCCAAATTCAGGGGGTCAGCAAGGCCAACCATATTCTTTCTGAAGGCTCCACGGGAAGATCCTTTCTTGTCTAGCTCAGCTTCTAGTAACCCCAGCTGTTCCTCAGCTTGCAGCTGCAGCATAAATCCATCATCACATGGTGACGTTCCCTCTGTCTGTCTCTCTGTGTCTCTTTTCCTCTTTTATGAGAACACCACTCCAATGGAATTAGGGCCCACCCTATTCCAGGGTGACTTCATGTTGATTGATAACATCTTCAAAGACCCTATTTTAAAAGAAGGTCATGCTCAGAGGTACTGGGAGTTAGGGCTTCAACGTATCTTTTGGGGGACATAATTCAATCCATAACAGAGAGTCAGAGGACATATGGTCCACCACCATCCACCCTTTCACAGGTGCTGTAGGCAATGAGGTTTCACTTAGTAGCTACGTAAATGTTTTTTCAAGTCTTTCTCCAGTGATGGGGGGCTTTGGGTCAGTGCCGAGTCTCCTCAGTTCAGTAAAATAGGATCGTGCACTTGAAACTGGGTGTATACTGTCCATTAGCTGCACCAAGAGGTTGGCATTTATGCAAATAGTTATGACTCCACTTTGATTCTGAGCAGTGTTAATTTTTTGCCTCCATGCTTTTCCCAAGACCAGGGGAAGGAGAGCTAGATTTTTGATAAAGATCTTCAAATAAGAGCATCATTATAGCTTTTTGAAAAAATGTTTCAAATGTATCATTTAGATGAGGCCTAGATATTTAAAAAATTGGTTTTCTATCTCTTACTGACTCAATTTTCTGATACATTTTTAGAAGTGAGAATATTCAAAAGTAAAAAACCATGATAAATGAAGAGTATGTAAAAACCCAAGAATCAGGAAAGTAGCTATTGGCACAGGTAGATAGAGGAAAAAAGCAGAGGTAGATGGACAAGTAAGTCAGGCCCAATTTTGAGAAGTTTTTCCTTATTATATGAGAAAAATTGACTGGATTTAAAATGAGATGTAAAACTGTACTTCTATCCCAAAAAAAAGAAGTCTACTTTTAAAAGTCATCATTATTTATCACCAAGAATCCATTTGCTTCAAATGACTTTTTAAGTCTGACTAGACAGTCTTTGAGTTCTGCTTAGCAGAGTTTAAAGCCTCCAGGAAAAGGTTAAACACACTGTCTGTTTATGTTGGTAGTAAGTCTGGTAAATATATTGAAAATTGGAAGAGCATCGATTGCTACACTCGGACATTTTGAGATCTTTCACGCCATCTGGAAATTATTAATTCTTTCTTTTGTAGCCTGTTATGTCTGTTAGGAACATAGATATACAAACAGTTTAGAATGATCATACTTCTAATATTTGTAAAGAACACCATTAACAGAAAATGGCAACAAGATAGTGCACCTTTTTCTTTAAAAAAAAAACAGAAGCTCTGCCCAAGTTAGCCACTAAAACAGTCTCATTTTTGTGAAATATTTAAAAAAATATTTATGGCTCACGATTAGATCATACAGTCGAGCCAATTCAGTTAATAGAAAGTTAGAAAAGATTAAATTACCTTTAAAAATTGCATATTGTGTTAGACATGTAGTGATTGTCCGGACATTAGGTTAAGCCATAACAAAACCTGTTTTATATCTACGTCTAAAGACCCCAACTGGTAAAATTCAATAAAGTCTACTATTTAAATATAACAATAAATGAGACTGCTCTGCTGGATAATGTACATCTGAATAGCTGTGCTCTTAATTCGTTCATGAAAATAGAACAATGAACCACAAATTCATTGCACTATTCCCCCTGCTTAGTTTTTTCTTTCTTGATTGAATGGCATTAAGAAGAGGAGACATGACTATTTTATCTCTGCGACATTTGCCTTCTATTGCATTTGGTAATATAACTCCTGAAGCATAAGTATCTGCTACTGTGGCCGTAGGTATTTTAACTAAACAGTATAAGCCTCAACCTTCTTATCTACAAAAATGTCGATGACAGTTATACCTAACACAAAGGATAATGGTGAGAAATAAATCAAATGATGGCTATAAAGCACACAACGTTAGGTTTCGCCACAGGCAACGTGAATAAAAGTTAGACATTGTTATCAATATTATATGTTCACAATTTACTCAGTTCTTCTGAGTGATTGGATTGGATATTAGGTGAATTGATTGTGCATGGAACACAACTTTAGTTACTCAAGGGGCTTTGTATTCAGGCTACATCTTCTCAGTTCAATAATTCTCAACAGGTCCCCAGTGGAAATCACGTTTCATGGACTCAGCATTATATAGTGTGTAAGGCAAGCTGTGGGCTGAGATTAAAGATCGGATGCTAATTCTGGGCACCAGTATTCTCATCTACATAATGAATCAAGGATCACATCTTAGTCATATTTCAATTCCTTTAATGGAAAGCATTGCTAAGCACAGAGTAGTTTAATAAATGTTTGCTGAATAACTAAAAAGTTGAGTGCTACAGTCAATGATGTCACTTCTAGCTCTATAAACTAATTTTCCTTCCTATAAAAAAAAAAGTAGGAATTCTTCCAGAGACAATATTTATTTGTATACTTTCTTAAGAAGTAACCATTTATTTAGTATTAAAAAGTGATGTTTTGGTTTGATCCACACCAAAGAAGTATTTTATATGACTGGTAATGGATCATCTACAACAGCAACCAAAGTAACAATCTTACAATAAATAAAAATAAATACACCTTTATTTTAGTAAAATGTTCTAAGATAGTATCCTTGTTTTTAGCATAAGTTCCTTCTGATTTTCTGACTTATAAAAATTTATTTCTTCCCATCCAAACATTCTTCCAAATCCAATATTTTCTATGAAGCCTTAGAAGAAAGGCTTGGTGATCTACTTCCAAAAATCAGCCATTGAAAACAATATGGAGCAGAGTTCTTCTCTGACACACCTGGGTCACCATGAGTCTGAGTTGACTAAATGGCTTTTATTTTATTTGTTTTTATAATGATGCTGTTGTTGCTATTGTTGTTAATTGCTGTCCAGTCTATTCCAACTCATGGCGACCTCATGTGTTACAGAATAGAACTGCTCCATAGATTTGCCTTGACTATAATCTTAATGAAAGCAGATTGCCAGGTTTTTTCTTCAGTGGTACTGCTGGGTGGATTTGAACCATCAACCTTTAGATTAGCAGTAGAGCACAAACTGTTTGCACCACCTAGCCCAACCAAACCACATTCCTTCCACCTTCCACCAATGTAACTTATTTCCCTTAGTAGTGAGGATTCTTTTTCCAAATATATGTCAAATTAGCCTTCAATAAATGCAAAATCATTTATGTATTAAAGCAGCCAATCATCAAAGGAGTATTTATAAACCGAAATACTATTAACACTGACAATATTTAGTTCTGAATTCAGATAAATCAGAAAACCAAAATTTAATAAGCTCTTCAGGTCGTATCAAGTGAGGACACATTTGCTGGGTTGAATAAATTTTTTATTGACAATTTTTGATAAGAGTTTGGTTTTCCAAAATGGATGCCTGCCAAGTTATTTTCTTTGCCAATTTTTAATTTGGTAAGTAGCTTTTCTTATGCATTTGTTGAACTCTGCATTTAATGTGTTCTCATGGGTCATATTTGTGAGAACTGACTATTCAGTGAATTTACATGAGGAAGTAAATAAGAATGTTACTTTGAGGTAATTGAGTTTTATAAAGACAGTCTTTTTAGTTTCAGGATCAGGGGACCCTGTGACTTTTGTAAACTTCAAATTTTTCCCCAGCACAAGTTTTATAGTTTTTCTAGATAGTTCTTTTGCTATTGAAGAGGCAAGCTGGTTCCTGGCTTTAGCCAATCACCAAAATCTTTGCTAGCAAACTTAATGAAATTAAAAACAGCAATGGTGAGGGCAGAGAGTGGGAAATGAAAGAATAGCAAATCGGGTTATGATTTCCATTCCTTTGAGGATTTTAAATTCATGTTTTGAAATTTTTCAGCTGCTGCCACTGATGATTTCTACTGTATTGGAAAGGAATGACATCCCGGGAAGTCTTTAATCAGGAGTTAGGACTGTGCAGTTGAAAGAAGCCATAATTTCAAATTACTAAACACATGTGCCCCCCACCCCCAACCACTTCTTCTGGATTTAAAAGAGTTGTTTTTAAAATGAAGATGCATATTGCTATTTGGTTATAATAGCTTGAACATATTCCTTCATGTACTTTTTTATAAAATGATTTAGTAAACGTATACTTTCCCACAACTTCCCCAATCCAATTCAAAGGGGATATAAAGATTGCTTTCCTCTTTTAATTTAATTTTTAATTAATAAGTTTGATTTTAAATGTGCACCTTCTATCTTTGAGAGATCTCTAGAATATAGAATAGACTTTGTGATGTCTGTAACTGTATCGGGGCTTTCCAAGCGCCTCGGAACACCCAATGATCCTTGATCCGTAGGAGACATTACCTGTGCCTGCATCTGTTTTGAACATCTGCCCGGCCTCAACTGAAGACCCGTCTAATCTGTTAGGACAAACTAATCATATCCAAATTAAGAATGACCAAAGATCCTGGTAAAAGGTCTCAGGCTAATTTTTGAGTGTGGTCCCGTATACCTCTAAACAGTGAAAGATTGTGTTCAGATGCAAGTGATAGAAAAGCCTACTAGACAGTGGCATTTATTTTTCTCCCTTACAAAGAAGTCAAGAAGTATCCAGTTACAGTCATATGTTTAGTAGCTCAAGGATGTCTGGATAGAGGTGTCTGTGATTTGTCTCGATTTTTACTTCATGGATACAAAATGGCTTCTGAAGCATTTGCCATCACATCCAAGTTCTAGAGGTAGGAATGAGGACAAAAACATAGTAGATAAGGGAGAAGGAAGAGGCAGCATCTGTATCAGGAAAAGAGACTTTCCCCAAAATTGTTAGCAGTCATTTACTTATACCTTATTGGCCAGAACAATGTCACATGGCCACACATGGGCAATGGAGTATGGGAGAGTGAGTTCTTTCTATAGTAAAAAGAAGGCAAAGTAAGAAGGAATAAGAATAACCTTGACTAAGTGAAACTACAAAATCTGGCACGGGCTTACCCAGAGTTTGTACTACATGAGTACCAGCAAGCGCACAGCCTAAAGTAAGCTGTTTGACATCATAGCCCATTCAGTATCCATTCCTCTATGATGATGAATAACATCTACTCCAAGGATGGACACATGACTATGTGTGTATTCAGGGAAGAATGTTGGCTTTTCTCACAGATCTGAATCTAGATGAACATAGCCTAATGGAATGTTTTACCCCCAAAGCCCATCCTCATTACCCCAAAATTGCATACAAAACCTGAAACCATTATGAATTACCTCTTTATAGAAACATCCTTCTTTTATATGAGAAATTCATTATTTTATCTTTCTAGGTACTCGGAAATTGAGGACTTTTCATAACGTGGACATATTCTACCCAGAATCATCCTATGATAGAAAAGACTTCATCATGAAATAATGAGTTTCCCATCATTGCAAATGTCCCAACAAAACTAGGAGGTCAGGATTGCTGTGGAAGAAATCACTATTTAGAGTGGAGGATGGCTCTCTGAAGTTTCACCCAAATGTTAGCAAAAAGAAAGAAAACCTAGAAAAAATGTAAAAAATTGCAAACATGGGTTTGGATTCCTATCCAGAGCAAGCACCTGAGTGGTTTTGGAGATGCTGTGAGTGGTAGTTAAAACCAGCACTTTCTGTCCATTAAAGGCGTATTCAGAGCAACAGTGAGAACTATAACAATCTGTCTTGCATCAAAGAAATCCCACAGTGAGATCTGCCCAGCATATATTTTCCTGGCGTGGTGTAGTGAGATTCACTCTAAGTGCATTACTTCAGCTATGATATCACTAGGAAGGAACAAAACATATCTTTTCATAGCACCAAAGCTTTTTCCTGCATCCTGCAAGTGACACACATTACTGCTTCTCCATAGATGAGTTCCTGGGCTGACAGAGCCTGTGTCTTGTAGCATTCGTGGCGCAGGAAAGAACTGCCTCCTCTTTTTCTCTGCCCCCCCCACCCCCGCATGCTTCTAAGTTGAATAACCCATCTACTCAACTAGATTTCTTTCAACATGGAGACAAAAGTTTTGGCTCCACATTCCATAATTCTACTGCCCCTGAGAGAAAGAAAGGGTATACATTGAGAAATTTTCATGATGGACTAGACAGGTTATGTTTTGGGGAATTAGACTATGAGGAGAGTCAGAGTAGAAACCTAGAATAGTGTCCTAAAGAATGTTTTATTCAAAAGATGATACAGTTCGTTTATAAGTTATGACAACAAAATAATGATATGAAGTCTTAATTGAAATGCTAGAAGTTATATGTCCACATTAGTTTTGGACTTTCAGGTTAGTGGGACACTTATTCCACCAATGGTCAAAGCATTATTGGAAGAAAACAAACGATCGATCAATACTGGAAAACAAAAACTATTGAAATTCCTAACTTAAAATCCATTTTTGGACCTGCCTTCAAGCTAGTTGTGGAACATGAAAGAAAACCAGTATTTGTAGTGACAGAATTAATTACAAGGTGGTGTGGTAGATTGT
>NW_004443949.1:3661780-3663999 GCF_000243295.1 Trichechus manatus latirostris | reverse complement strand
CACTGTGATGCAGGCCCTCTGAAACTTCCCTTACTTTCCTTTCCCTTCACAACTCACTGAGGGGAGATTTATCATCTCAGGTTATGCATGTGAAATATAGTACAGATTATTTGCAGACAGTGTCACAAATGCAAAAGCCCCAGGTAAAGTTCTATAGGAAATGTGCTTCCAGGGGATATGCTGAGATTAAGCATTGCCATCTTATATGCACTTATAATTAAATAATAAAGCCCTCACAGGTAGTGTATTTCTCAATGAGTCTTTGTACTGTTGTAAGGCAGACTGCTAAAAATCATCAACATTTTTTGCCCCCTAAAAGTGAAATTTCAAACAGAAATGCAACACTAGCATAGATTGTTTATGATTGAAGAACATTTTCTTGAAATAAGGATAATATGCAAGCAACATGACCCCCATGTGACTGTCATATTAGAGATGGCAAACGGGGAAATTCCAGTGGTGTCCAGATTGCTCAAGTCATTTTGTGTTATGCAAGATGGAGAATTCACCTTAAAAACAAAGTCCACAAATTGCTGAGCTGAAAAAAAAAAATTTTCAGTAATGAAGTCAACTGTAACCTTCATCTAAACCCTAGAAATATAATGCCACATTTTAGCTTGTAGCTAAAATGCATCTGTTTTTGATTTTTATGAGAGTGTTCTTATCACACTACTGCAAAAAATTGCTCTGAAGTTGTCAGGTACCTCAGTGAAATGTGCATAATATTTAGTGATATGTAACTCCCTTGGGACTAGCATTCTATGTTGAGATATAGCCCTTTTATGTTTTTAATTATTCACAATGGTTAAAGTAGATTAACTGATTTTACAATATTTCAAATATATAGACAATAGACAGGTAGGTAGGTAGGTAGACAGATAGACACACAGATAGGTAGACAGACAGACAGATAGATAGATAGATTCAAAATCCTGAATTTTTACAAAAGTAGCAATTTCTCAGTGTGAATTTTAGCCAAATGTGTTTTTTTCACTTATTTTAGACTTTCTTTGTTTTGAAAACCCGTTCTAAATGTAGACCTTATTTAAATATTTGACTCTCATTTAAAACATCACATAGCATCAGCTGTCTTTGGACAAAGTCACACACATAGTAATGACATTCTTTCAGTAACACCTGTACTGTTTTTCCAAAGTACACCTGCCATTTTGGTTGAACAGCTCTAACAAGATCCTTTCATTGTCATCTGTGTCTCAGGCTAGCAAGCATTTTAGCTTTCATAGTTATAAAAAAGGAATCAAAGTTACAGTTGAAGTTGATTAATAATGACAAAAATATTAGAACCACATACAAAAACGAACAATGACAGTACTGTGAGAACAGGATTTTTAATATGAATCATGGAAGAAGGTGTAAAGTTCGTTTTTCCGTACATATAGAAATGTGTTAGAGAAATTAGCAAATTGTGATCTAAGTTCTGTTTCCCTAAGTAATCATTACTGATTTCAAAAATCTCCTAGATGATTTATAAAAACACAAAATAAACCATTTTTGAGATATATCTCTAAAAAATTATATATATTCCTACCACAATAATTTATTGTAGCATCCTTACTGGAAACTTGTTAGTTATCTACACAGCATTTGTAGCTATGTCCTAGAGTCATACCATTATTTACGATAGTGATCATTTAGAAACAACTTCGATATTCCACAATAGGGTACTACTTAAATAAATTATGGTACTTCAATGTTACATAACACTCATGCAGCCAGAAAGTATAGATTATACTTTTCAAGAAAGTTAATGAAATAGGAATATATTCACTATAGTCCATTGAATTAAATAAGCCTATAATGTTTTGTGTAAATAGTAGGGTTCCAGGGCTTTTTTTTTTACGGCAGAGAAATTAAATGGCCATGGATTGATTATGTTAAAATAACAACAATGACTAAAAAATCTGAGTGGTAAGATTATGGGTGCTTAGATTCTTTTTTTTTTTCCCAATATTATCAAATATTCCAAAGTCAACATATATTACTTTTGTAATCAGAGGAGATTTAAATAAATAATGGCCCAGAAGTAGGCTTTTTTTTCCTGCATTCTTTCCCCAAATTAAAGAGTTTGGGGTAATTTATGCAAATGCCATTGTATTCAGTTAACCTCCTGATTAAACAAAGAGCCAAAATTCTTTCAGGAGGCCATGGCATTCCACTTGAGAACACTGTAAAGCAACAGAGCAAACACTGGGATGGGG
>NW_004443949.1:3658326-3660039 GCF_000243295.1 Trichechus manatus latirostris | reverse complement strand
ATAAAATAGTTCGTGAATTAACTAAAGATAATCAGTCATATTGATTAATGACCTGAACTAACTTGCTTGAATTTAGTAAAAATTGTTAAAACAGTAGTCTCAAACTATGTTTTTCATTTATACACTGTGGATTCATTAATAAATATAAATTGAAGACATTTTCCACACTGGAAAAATGAAAACTGTGGATTGTTTGTAAACTAGCCAGCAATGTACTTTAGTCAGTTTATCTTGGCAAATTCATATTTAATGTCATCCATTGCTAGAAATCTGTTCCATAATGATGTCATCAACAATTTGGGATGAGAAAAAGCTAAGCAAAAAGCTAAAAGAATACAGATGGGAAAGGAATTCCAGTATGTTCTATTGACCATATGTTCCCTTCCTCCCCTCATCTTAGTTATTGGACTATCAAACTAAAATCCTCATTTTAATCTGATAATCCCTTAAGTTTTCATTTTTCCCCCATGATGAATTAGAAGGGTAATATTTTGTTGTTAAGCTGTTTAATTTAAATATTAATTGGTCCCTAGAACTCGTGAGAAATATGTTATCATTATATTGTTAGAAAGAACCACTAGATAGAAGTACTATAAGTTTAACTACATCCCTGGCCTCCTGTATCGTGATGTCTGTGACTCTGTAGGGAATTAATCAGGCTTTTTGGTGCCCTATTATCATGATATGAAAAAGAAAAACACTTGTACTTAAAAATCAAAGCAAGAGTGAAGCCCTCCTTGACATTGTAATGGCATTTATGCTAAAACACAGGACTAATGCCATGTCAACGTAAGTGTGTGTGACACTCCCATTAAAAAGTATTTAATTACTCTCGGGAACCACTGACTCATAGATTCTCTGTGGCATTAATGGGGTTATCAAGATATGGTCTTTGAATTTCCTTGACTATCCATCTAAATTTAATAGGTCGAACTACCCTTGAGTACATGTATGATGGGGGTTAAACAACTGGGTTAATTATGTGTAAAAAAAATGCAAATTTATATTTTATATGCAATACAAGTATGTATTTCCTTAAGGGTGAGAAACATTCTTATGTAACATAAATGTGGTCATAAAATATTGTTTTTATTATATAAATGTTTCTTCAATAAATACTTATTATTACCTACCTTATGCAAGTATGGACCAGACTTTGACATGTCTTCATTGAGGTTACCGTCTATAGGGAAGATAAACATGTGCTGAAATGATATTTTTTAGCTAGGGAAGATTGTTATATGGAACTCATGAGAACGCAGGAAAAGCTTTATAACTGAGGCTTACAAAGATTGGACATAATTTATAATCTGGATGAGTCTCATATACTTCTGAGGCCATTGTCTCCTTGTGTGCAGAGTCAGGGACAGATAACCCAGTGATGAAACCCATAAGCAATTGTTCACTAGGTTAGTAAGCTCAGGTAAGCCCGTGCTTACTGGGTCATCTGCCCCATCAGGGACTGTAAGTTAGAAAAGAGGTTTTGATTCTGTGGGAAGGTGCTGTGGGGTTGGGAGAGAGACAGATGCCAGCCATACCTAGCAGTAGAATCTTTGATGTTGTGAAAAAAATGTGAAATTGTTCACTGCAGATGATGCTTACCTTGCCTGTTGGATAATCCGCCCCTGCTTGTAGTCATAGTGTCTCATGGGGTCCTCTACATCATGGTGACTAAACTCCGTTCTGTGATTCTTTCATATCTGCATTCTCAAT
>NW_004443949.1:3654951-3657327 GCF_000243295.1 Trichechus manatus latirostris | reverse complement strand
AAATGTTTGGGCTATTACAGTTCAGCAAAGAAGATAAATGCATTAGCTTCTGACTGTGGTATATTCGGAGCCCTGGTGGCACAATGGTTAAGAACTCTGCTGCTAACCAAGAGGTTGGCAGTTCGAATCCCCCAGCTGCTCCTTGGAGACTCTATCGGGCAGTTCTACTCTGTCCTCACTATGAGTCAGAACGGACTCAGCAGGAATGGGTGGTATATTATGTTAGCTCAAGTCACTATGCCATTTACTCTAGCTCAAGGATTAATGTTGATTAAATAAATATTAGTTTGTAGCATAAACCAAAGTAATATAGATAATATACCCCAATATGTAGAGTCACAGGATTGGAAGTTGCCCAAAAGTAATGTAGTGACATTACTCATTGAATGCCAAACTTCTTCTGCTCACAGAGGCTCAGCATCTTTTGAATATGTTTATTGTTGAAAAGTACAGTACATTGAGGCTAGGTTTCTGCATATGGCAAAGTAAGTTATGTACATAAATTTATTGTTGACTCTTGGCATTTTTATTTTTCCTTTAAAGTTTTTTTAGATACCTCAAATGTTACACAACGAATTCACAGATAATGGGTGACTTTTATTCATCTCTCTGTATGTAATTAAGTAATAATAAATTGAACTGTATGAATCTACTATTTTCATAGGTAAAAATTGCCAAATATCAGCAATTTCATATGGTTCCACTTACTATGTTTTTAAAGTACCTTATCCAACTTTTTTTTTTTTTAACTTTTTTATGAATACTGGTATTTAAAAGAGCTTTGGTTCTTTTGGTGAAATGGAGTCTACAAAACACATGTTTTTTGGTTTTTTTAATTCGGATGCATGTACATAAAGTACAGAATGCCTTTTCAGAATTAATGAAAAAATCTACCAAACAATGGTGAGATTTTGATTCCTTGTTGTTTAAGACGATACTCAGACTCTTAGGCCAGTTTAAATCCTGTTAAGTTCTATGAATTTTCTCTTTGGCTTTCTTCCTCAAGGACTCCAGAATTACTCTGGAATGCAGATGAAGCATCACATACGTACATAGTTAAAGACAGCAGTCTGCTTCACTTAAAGAACTCTGGACAATTAAATTTATGCAGATCAGAAATCTATTATTACTGGAAGAAAAGGGAAACTATTCCTGCCGTGTGTTTAAAATGCAATATTTTAAGTATCCAAGTCTCTTGTAACTTTATTTCACAGTACTGTGATTCAGTATCTACATGTAGTCCTAATAAATGGATAGCCAGTTTCTAAGAGTTGTGTAATATCTTCCTTAAAAAGGAAATAATGAAGGCTTTAGGAAGAGATGTTGTTATGAAATTATTGTCTTTAAAAAAATAAAAGGGAAATAACAATACATGATGCAAAATTTATATTTTTCATAATTCTCAAGGATCAGGTTACCAGATACTTGGATCCCAAACTCCTGCTGCTACACTTCAAATACTCAACTGAACATTTAGTTGAATATGTCCATCCATACTGGAATCTGAACTGATGGAGGTTATCTAAGGAGTCTGAATTAATATAAGGTGATTTTCTGTCCTCACACCTGTAAATAGGGTTTTCTGTCACAAGTAGCTTTCTATAAAGGAACCTGAGAAATATTATATAATTGGGTTTCCAAAAAAAAAAACCTTGCCATGCAGCTCTTTGCTTTTGAAAGGAGCTGGGTTTCAGGAGAATCTATTATAGACTTCTTAGCCAATACCAGTCAATTAGGGAAGTGCCAAAAGGCTCTTTCTGAGACAGCCCAACCTTAGAATAAAGTTCCACTGTAATCATATTCCCCAAAGAAATGGAGAAAAAAAAAAAAAGATGTGAATTTAAGAAGAATATTAACATTCTAAAGCACTAGGAAGACAGAGAAAGAAAAAAAAAAAGGTTTTCAGTTTGTTGATAGAAAGAAAAATTTATGTGAAGGGATACAGACATAGCAAACTTCTGACCATAATATTTGGAAACAGAAGTCTTTGATCAAAGCCGTTTTCCAAGACTATCTATAGCTGTTGACTACTAAGATAAAAGACCATATATGCTTTTCATTTTTTTTTTTTTAATATTCCTAGCGAATTCAATAATCCGTTAGGGTTAATAGGCATTTGAAGTATCTTAAATTCACTCCAAATACCTGAATATATAAAAGATGCTTGAGTGTACCTTTGAATGATTATATTCTGTTCTCAGACCTGTCATCATTTCCCTAAGAATCACATTTTTGAACCTGCCCCTGTGTACTCTGATGATATACTGTCAGCACTGGTAATTGTGGGTGAGCAGATGTTCCTGCTTGAAGACTTCCTTGAAAATGTGTGTTCATAAAGAAGTGTTAAGTATATGTGAAAAACCAAAGAAGCCCACA
>NW_004443949.1:3652214-3653279 GCF_000243295.1 Trichechus manatus latirostris | reverse complement strand
GCATTCTAGAGGTAACTACACATGGGTAAGTTGGACCCCTATTGTCTCCCTCTATATATTTCTATAGGAGAAACTGAGTTTAAACTTCCAGGAGTGATTTTCTTTCATCTTCTCCCATTCCCCTTAAGCCTTAAAACCCTCTTTTTTCAAATGGCATGCTATGTCTGAGTCCTATATTTTGGCAATAAGTAAGTGTGCAACACTATGGATGTTTTTGCTTGTTTCAGGAGATAATCGCTACAACTGAATATCACACTTTGTGTATGCACTAGAATACATTATTTGACTTTTGATATAAAAATACATCTGCCAAAGGGGGTGATTTTCCTCAGCACAGTTAAGTACTTAAATTTGGGTTAGAATAGCCTACTTTTAAAAGTATAACATTTATGTTTCTTTATATGCAACTCATAATATTCAAGCACTTAAGAGAAAGTGCTGGAATACTGATTCAGGAAGACACACTGCTATCCTGAAATTGTGTGTATGCACCTGGTGCATTTACACACAAAGCAGCGGCTCTTAGAGAATGAAGCAGGGGCTTTATTTAGACAGTTGTTGGAATATGATGAATGAGGTCAGTGGTTTGGTAACCCCGGTTCCTCTCCTGACGGCACCACTGGCTTCCCTGAGAGTATCCTATAGTTATCAGTATCATATGCAAGTTGGTCTGCTGTATGTCTGTGAATCCTAGACTGTATTAGGCATCTGGAAGAAATCCTATACATGAAAAGAAATCATACATGCAATTATAATCTTCCCTAAATAAAGATATGGTTAAGAGTAAATAACATCAGAAAGAAAATTGAACTCTAAAAACACACAAGTACACGAGTTAATCTCGAGTTCTAGCAACTCACCATGCCATTTAACATGCATGTTTTTATCTTCTTAATGACAAATCTAGGTATTTTGCCAAGTACTTTATATGAGTTTTTTTTAATTTCTTTTTTAATTTAATGATCTCAATAGTTCCATGATGTATATGGTTATATATATACCACATACCTATGATTTTCATACATATACCATATACATATGATTTTCATATATATATACATATGT
>NW_004443949.1:3641125-3651737 GCF_000243295.1 Trichechus manatus latirostris | reverse complement strand
TTTTTAAAGAAAAGGAAAGAAATCTATAATTTCTATAGATGGAGACATCTAATTTCTCTACATAGCAAATGTGTTAGGCTAGGTAACTTTACATTTTGTTCTCCCAAATAAAATACAAACATGCTTTCATTATCAAATGGAGCTTAGAGGATTCCTTAAATGCAAACTGCCAATGTGAATCTTGATATGCTACTATATCCAGATATTTTATCAGCCAATGTGGCTTTGAAATCCTGTGCTTCTGTGATTGAATATCTGGTAACAGTTTTCTTTTTTACCTAAATATATGAACACAAGTGCTTCCGTCTGGCACATATACCCTTGTCCACAGTTCGATGACTGAATTATAACTAAATCATGCATGTGCTGAGTTTTAGCAAAGTATTCCTGTAGGATCCAACAAGGATAAAAATTGATGTCCCTCTTGAAGCAGAGTGGTACAGATGGTGCAGCTTTATAGCTGTCTCCAGATACCAAATGCCAAACTGCTTCTTTGACAAGGCAAGAGGATGTAAAGGTTTCCATACAGCCTCTTGGTGGAATCTCAGTGAATGATGGATCGCAGTTACAAGTATACCAAAATCTTCTCTGTTTAAACATTTTTTACAACCATGGTTGTGGAAATTCTGTATCAGGCAAATTATGCACAAGGGAGAGAACACAAAACCCACCTTGAAAATCTATGCGTATACCAACAAATCATCTAAGTTTGGGGGGAACTGACATGCTGGCAGCTAGTGAAGTCAGGTTTTCTGCCAACACCTGCCACAAGTGTTGCAGACTTCCGTCTGAAAATTTTATGTTAAATCCAGAAAAGTTATTTTTATGTAACAATAACAAAAACAAACAAAGAAAAAAATGTCTAAGATTAGTTTGCTGTCTTTATGGAAGATTAACCCATTGCCCCCTTGAGTCGATTCCGACTCACAGCATTCCTATAGGACAGAGCAGAACTGCCCCATAGAGTTCCAAGGCTGTAATCTTTACAGAGGCAGACTGCCACATCTTTCGACCAAGGAGCATCTGGTGGGTTTGAACCTCTGACCTTTCAGTTAGCAGCTGAGCGCTTTAACCACTGCACCACAAGGGATCCCTTTATGGCAGATATAAACAAACTAACAAACAAACAAATCCATTGCTGTCCAGTCAATTCCGACTCATAGCGACCCTATAGGGCGGAGTAGAAGTGCATCACTGGGTTTCCGAGGATTGGTTGGTAGATTTGAACCGTTGACCTTTAGGTTAGCAGTCAAACGCTTAAACCGCTGTGCCACCAGGGTTCCTTTTTGGCAGATAGTCTACCTAAATGTCAAAATGTTGATCATATAGTACAAGAATTGCATTTATGTCATACTTATGTAGTAAGTGGAGCGCTGGTGGCACAGTGGTTAAGAGCTATGCCTACTAACCAACAGTTTGGCAGTTCAAATCCACCAGCTGCTTCTTGGAAACCCTGTGGGGCAGTTCTGCTCTGTCCTTTAGGGTTGCTCTGAGTCTTAACTGACTCGACGGCAATGGGCTTGGCTTGGGCTATGTAATGAGTGGGTATTTTGATAATTTTAGCTTACAAAGTGTGTGTGTGTGTACTTGAATTGTGTGTGTGTACTTGAATTGATTTATTTTCAATACAAATGCATTGCATTCCTAAAACATAAGCATACTGCTAATAATGATAAATACTTTTACAGTTTACCCTAAGGGGATGAACAGTAAGGAATAGAATTATAAATTCTTAAAGACCTTGTCCTTTTTCCTGTTAATAAAACTGGTTAGGGGCTATTAGGAAAAGTAGAATTATATAAAACAATACACCTATATAAAATAGTTTAGAACCTTCAGAAAATTCACTAGTTATTTGATTAAAATTACTTCAGCTAATTTTGAAATAATTGTGACAGGAATATATTAAGGAGAAACTCATTTAACATATGTGATGTCTGCAAGTAAATTAAGACAACAAAATCATCAAATGATCTTAAAAGATATAGGTAAAGATTATGGATTTTTATAGCCAAAATTAAATACATATTCTACTTTATTAAACCATCCCTTTATAGTAGGTTTATAAGCGTACAAACGAGAACAATGTAAAGAAAGGCGTGCTTATTTTATTCACACTGTACTAGCTCTCCTCCTATACCTGAGTATTGGCAACAATGTACACATAGAAACATCTAAGGGCAAGATAATGTTATAATTATATGTATGATCTATTCTTTATCCAGATGGTTTAATTTTCAGAGGCCCAATTACTTGATTGGAGCCCTGGTGGCATAGTGGTTGAGACCTTGGCTGCTAACCAAAAGGTTGATAGTTCGAATCCACCAGCCACTCCTTGGAAACTCTATGGAGCAGTTCTACTCTGTCCTGTAGGGTCGCTGTGAGTTGAAATCGGCAACAAGTTCTAATTACTTGATTGGCCACCGTTTGGACTCTTGTCTCTGCTTTATGAATCACATAGACTTAACGATTCCAGAGGATATGGATACCAGTATGAACTGGGAAGACAGATTTAACAGTGTTGTAAACCCAGATAAATAACCCCAATCTTATTCCTTACCCCAAGTTAGTGGAATTTTAAAAATTCACTTTATTATGATTTAATTTACTTAAAATAAAATTTAGGTATACAATTTAATAACTTTAGCAAATACGTCACTCTTGTAACCATCACCCCAATCGAGATTTAGAACATTTCCATCACCCCTGAAAGTTTGTTTGTGCCCATTTTCATTCATTCCTCACAGCCTCACCTTAGAAAACCACACAATTCTCTTAATTTGAAGAATAGTTGTAAAAAGCATCCATGAGGGTTAAAACATAACATAATGTAATGGAGGGAGGGTAGCAGTGGTGATTCAGTAGTAAAATTCTCCCCTTCCGTGTGGGAGACCCAGGTTTGATTCCCAGCCAGTGCACCTCATGTGTAGCCACCACCCATCTGTCAGTGGAGGTTTGCATGTTGCTATGATGCTGAACAAGTTTCAGAGAAGCTTCCAGACTAAGATGGACTAAAAAGAAAGGCAGACAATCTACTTCTGAATATCAGCCAATGAAAGCCATGGATCGCAATGGTCCAGTCCACAGTGAATCATGGGGATGGCAGAGGACAGGCAGCAGTTTGTTCCATGGGTTGGGGACCAACTCAACAGCAGCTACGAACAATAACAACAACGTAATATAACATAACAGCCAACCTTTATTGAATGGCCTGTAATGCTCCAGACTCGATTCTCTTTCAGGAATGCATTATATATATATATATATATATCTTACTTAGTTCTCACACAATCTTACCCTCATTTTTTCAGCGAGTTAGCTGAGGCACAAAGATATTAAGTGATTTGGCCATGGCCTCTAAACTGTGAAGTAACAAATTTCCTTTAGGCGGTCTGACTTCATTACATGTGCTGGCACCCACCTCCGTTTTTCTACCTAAGGAAGTATCTTAGAATAAACATCTATTCTTCTTTAACTTTAATTATTTTTTAGAAGGAAGAAAGAATATATACCAAATTCACAATGTAGATTAATCTTGGGAGTGTGAAATTGAATTGGGGTTAGTGGCAGGGGGTGTATCTGTTTGTTGAATGTTAGGTATTTAAACAGTTCTCTTTGAATCACTGTACTCAGAATGGTATTACTTCTGTAATTCAAAGGACAGAAATATGAGAAAATAGTACTTTCCACTCTAGAATGTAAAGTATTGTACCTATTTTTATTAAGCTAAATAAAGTGTCCTAAGCTGGAAAAAAAAAAAAAAACAATATAAACTCAAACATTTTCAAAAGCACTGAGTTAAAAATTCTCATTTCCAAAATTTAAGAAGTAAAATTACTTATAAGCCATTTTACCAGGCTGTCAAAGTTATTTTTTGATCTTTGACTTTTCCTCCATATGCATAGTTTAAGGGCCTGTTGAGGTAGGTATTTAGAAATGTAACGGCTTGGAAATGACCAGGAGCTCATAGAGTAACATGTGATGGTACTTCTAACTGAATGGCAGTGATTAAAGTGTTAAGTTGTTTATTGTTCCCTCTTAATGCAATAAGACTTATCATAAAAACACTTGCAGAAAACTCAGATTGAGTTATCTTAGTTTAACAAAACCATCGTCCTATGAATCTGGTAGGATATATAAATTCAGTCTTTGTCCTTGAGAGTCAATCTGCTTGTTCAATCTGTTCACATTTTGTAGTCTTTGCTTGCAATTTACATTTTACAATTCACCTCTAGGAACCTCTTCTGTTCTTTAGAGTTGTCTCTAGATCTGGAAGAGAAATGCTAGAGAGAAATGTAAATCCAACCATTGCTGCAAAAGTCTTTTGAACTCATTAAAGGCAGTCTTCTAAGAGATCACCTTCATTTACTTGGGAATCTTTTGAGGGAACTTGATGGGTGCTGCTTCTATTTATTCTTCTTCTTTAAAGTGGAGCACTGGCAGCAAGCTGTTAGCTCTTGTGACATAGCTCATAACCTACCTGAGATGAGTGAGAATAGAGGCTACTCTCTCTTCTGTGGGAGCAAGGCTTGGGTTTCACTGGGGGGAAATACAGAGCACAGGATTTGCAATGAGAAGACTATGATTTGATCCTGATTATACTGCATACTAGCTGAAAAAATGGACTGAGCTTCTCTGAGGCTTCATAAACGCTTCTGTACTATGGGAAAACAGGAGTACCCACCTGAGAGAATAGTAGTCAAAATGATAGGAGATAAAGCACATAACAAATGGTGCTGTATTAACTACGTTTTTTCTTTTTCCATCTGCACGTCCCACAGTTTGAAAGGTTACATCATTTATTCAAAAGAAGTCATTTAGCGAGGACTGGGACCTTGGTCTTGCTACAAAGCTCGAGGAAGGGCTGGGCGATGGAAAGAATCATTTTTCTGAAATACTGAGAAAGAAATGGGTCAAATTTTAATGCTGTCTCTAGGGAGAGTTATGCCTCATTTTGCTTTGTAGTGAGGGACTCATTTCATAAGTGGCATAGGAATATTCTAGTCAAGGATTTATGGGGTAAGGGCTGAAACTCATTACTACAGATTGATCCTCTTACAAAGGGTTCTATCTTGTGGACCTTTATCACAGATTGAGCTCAGAGGGTGTGTGGGAGGGTGTGTCTTCTAATGAATTTGCTTTAGCTTAGCCTTCTTGGAGGAAGGGAAAGAGGGACCCTACCTGTATCAGGTGAACACAGAGTCCTTTCAGTTCTGAGCCAGCAGACCTTGGAGGGGTTCATTATTTTTCCAGGAGAATGAGACACATGGATGGTAGTCATGTTTAATTGCTAAGCTCGAACTTTACTTTGGCTTACCTTTTGGGATATTGCCAGTCCCCAAAGTTATTCCAAAAGCCATCTCTGTATATTCTGCTTATTGGCCTGACATGACTGTGTGTGAGGCAGAAGTCTGCCATCCAACCATGCGTCTTCTCTAAGGCCCCAGGCTTTCACTAATGCTCAGTTCCTTTGAATTAATGTGTGTTTCTTTCCTCATTTCTCCTTGAATCTTCCTTTGAATTTAATGTATGTTTCTTTCTTCATTTCTCCTTGAATTTTCCTTTGAATTTAATGTATGTTTCTTTCCACATTTCTCCTTAAATCCTTAGTCATTCATAAATACTTAAGTAACAAGATTGACCCATGGCATTTTTCTTGATTGCCCAGACTAGTGAGTTATCATTGAAAGATAATTGGTACCTTACTGGGAGGTGATGGGGTGATTAAAAATACTTCTATATTTAAAGTTAAAACTTTAAATTGAAATGTCAGTTTGGTTATATCTTCTACCAGGGATAATGTCTCCTAAAAAAATTCCTTATTTGCTTGTGTCTTGTGTAACATCTTGAATTTGATGTCCTTGTAGGAATATCTCTTAAAGAGACACAAGAATAATCAAGAAAATAGAATCAAACTGAGATAAAAAGCAAAACAAAGCAAACCTAGGCCCATGCCCTGATCAATCAAACCTGTTAATCAGAATTTTGGTGGGATTGGGTGATAGCATCACTATTTTTAATGTTGGTCAGGTGATTCTAATGTGCAGCCAAAGTTGAAAATCATTGTAATAGACAAAACATTTAAGAACAACATTAGATAAAACTATTCATTCATCTTGAGCCCTGGTGGTGCAGTGGTTAAGAGCTCGGCTGCTAACCAAAAGGTTGGCAGTTTGAATCCACCAGCAGCTCCTTGGAAACCCTATGGGACAGTTCTACTCTGTCTTACAGGGTCACTATGAGTCGGAATGGACTCATCTAGGCGTTCAACAAATGTTTTCTAAGAAAATATTTTATGTCAGGCACTGGGTTACAAAACTCACCCTCTGTTTGAGGTACTCACAGACAAACAGTACAGAGCAGAAAGCAAGGACATGAAAGGACTCTAAGGTATTGAAAAAAGAAAAAACATGGTATTTAGAACTGGAGACTTGTGATGATGCTTTTCCTGGTAAGTTTCATAAAGCGATACAGGTTATTGCAACACGGAACTGGTCAGTTCATGAGGTCTGATCACTCCTTTGCAGTAGGATCTTTGAGTTCAGTTGAATAGTCGCAAGCACTGCACCTTGGAGAGAGGAAGACTTTCCAAAGTATTTTCCAAGTGAATGGCCATATATGAAGTGATTTTTCTTTCATACTAAATTTTATTTTAAAAAAAAGATAGATATTGAGACTTTAATATAGATCAGTTAAACAGACTGTGTGTGTGTGTGTGTTTTAAGCCTTTCTATATACCTCTTCTCTGTCTGATTAGCTATATCTACTTCTAAGACAGATATGTTGTTGTTAGGTACAGTCAAGTCAGTTCTGACTCACAGAGAACCAAACACTGCAGGACCTGCACCATCCCCACAGTCATTGTTATGCTTGAGCCCATTGTTGAAGCCACTGTGTCAATCCATCTCATTGAGGGTCTTCCTCTTTTTTGCTGACCCTCCACTTAACCAAGCATGATGTCCTTCTCCAGGGACTGTTCTCTCCTGATAACCTGTGCAAAGTATGTGAGACTGAGTCTCACCATCCTTGCTTCTAAGGAGCATTCTGGCTGTACTTCTTCTAAGACAGACTTGTTCATTCTTCTGGCTGTCCATGGTGCAGTCAATATTCTTCACCAACACTGTAATTCAAATGTGTCAGTTCTTCCTCTGTGTAATGTTGGAATAATAATAGATGGTATTATTTCAAACAATTGCTTTGAGGATTGCTTGAAATGTTTGTAAATCACTTAGCAAATGAAAGACATTTGGTAAACAATCAAGATTGACAAGTATTTTAGGAAATGGCAATGCATTATATATTTTAACTTCTTTTAAATTAAAAAAAAAAAAAAACCTTGAAATAATAATGTAGGAATCAATTCTCAAGCCCTAGAGTATGTAAGAACCACCTTGGCTGATTATTCAGGCATGTAAAGTGTATTTTTATTTTCAAGGACGTCATACTTTTAAAAACACCATTAACTGAGCCACAAACCTGTACAAAGCCCATAGCATTCAGCAGTCTTTTAGTTTTCTTTTTTAATTTAAGAAAGCCATGTGTGCAGATGTTTGTCTTCAGGTAGACTATTGAAAGTTTGTGAAAATTGGAATATTTCCCTTGTTATGAGAAACTGATTTTGGCAATTATAGGAGAGGTGGATGAATGTTTAGAAAACCACCAGCACGTGATAGAAACAATTCGGTAAAACATTCTTAATGTTTCCTGTATCATTACTACGCTGAATGTTTCTATCCTTGTTGCCACTTTAGCCACTACACACTGTTCTTCAGCCACTTTTCTGAAAATTTTTAGTTTCACTTGTATTAGGTAATGCCAGGTATTCTGAATTAGAACGTTCTGTTAAAGAAAATCTTATTACAGGAATTAGAGTGAATGTAACACTAGTATTCACTTTTTAATCTACCATATTAGCAACAGGTGAAAAAGTTGTTATTCTCAGTGCTGGCAAGAATGTGGAGAAACCTTTGTGGACTGTTCTTTTCAGTGAAAGTAGCATTAGTATTTTTAGTGGCCATTCAACTATTAAGGTAGATCTACCCCCCTAAACTCCCAAACACAGTCTTTGATTCAGGAATTCTACTTTTAGGATTTTTTCCTAAGCATACACTTGCAGGAATATGCAAACATTTAAGTACAAGACTATCTATTGTAACATTCTTTGTATAGCAAAAATCTGAACACACCTTAATTAATCAAGGGAGAGAATGGTAAATAAATCAGGCTACATACATGGAATTCTGTGCAGCCAAGGAAACAAATTCTAGCTGATTTGCAAAGAGGTTCTTGATACATTGATAAATATGAAAGTCAATTTGTGAAAAAGTATGCATAATTAATCCCCTTTGTGTTTTTAAATGTGTGGAAGTGTTTTGTTTATATATTAATATATATGCATAGATAAATTTACAGAGATATGCTTGAATATACACAGACATTTCTGGAAGGATTCCAAGAAACTATTAAGTGGGGTGTGTGTGTGTGTGTGCACATTAACATGTATTTGTTTAGTGAAGGACTTTCTGCATTTCTTTACTATTTGTTTTGTATTTTTTATAATAATAATAAAATAAGGCATAAAGAATTAAGGTACTATGGAGCACATTAATAAAGAAATATTAGCTTATAGTCAAGTCATCGCCATTTTGGATTGCTGGAGAACTGATGCAATACTTTTCATGATGTAAAGATTTAAGTCTTGTCATGTATGTGAGTCAAAACATAAGGGGCAATGCTATTTCATCCTATCTTTCCTGAGCCACCTTAACAATATATGATAAGTAAGGCCTGCCTACAGTGTGGCTAAATAATAAATAGTATTGAAATATTACTATGTGCTCAGTACTATATCCTCAAGATGGTCTCCGCCTAATACTTAGGCAAGTGACTTACTCTCTAAGGATAAAGATTAAATAATTAAAGAGGGAGAGAGAGAGTAGAGCATTAAGCTTAGCACTGCACCTGGTGGCGCAGTGGTCAAGAGGCTGGCTGCTAACCAAAGGGTCAGCAGTTTGGATCCACCAGCCACTCCTTGGAAACCCTGCGGGGCAGTTCTACTCTGTCCCATAGGGTTGCTATGAGTCGGAATCCACTTGATGGCAGCTGGTTGGTGTTAGCATTTTTTGCTTTTCTACATGGCTTCACTTACTGAACACATGTTGATTTTTTGGGAAGGGATCAAGTGATGGAAAAAACATTTCCCTTATTATACTTTTAGGGAGAAAAAACTATGTGAAGGGATTGTTTTGTACAAATCAATCCTGAATGCTGGTATAAGTTACAAATCCCTTTGTGAACACAGAGACTCTTGACCCCAAATTTCTAGGTGTATATGTATCTTCTGTATTGTAATCCTTTTGTTTCTCTGAGCCTTTGAATTTGATTTTCCTTTTATGTGATGTCCTTTCTGTACCCTTGAATGCATTGTCAGTGTTTAAGACGATAATCATAGTTATATCTGATAAAAACAAAAATTAAAGATTAAATAAATTCTGAATGGTAAAGCTGGGAATTGGGATTCATTGGTACTGGGTTTGAAGCCTAACTGGGCCAGTTGCAATTCTCTCTGCACATCCACTTTATTTTCTGTAAAATGGAGATAGAAATGCCTGACTCACAGGGTTGTGGTGGGGCAGAATCCTTCAGTGGCGTATGTATACAAAGCGTCTAGCAAAGTACTTCTTATTTAAAAAATGATAGCTGTTTGGATGATAATCGTGTTTGAGATGAGATACAGTTTGAAGCAGGAAAATGTAATTAATAAGTCTTTTAGTATTTTGCTACCATTTTCATTAATAACCAGGTAAGAAACTAAGTAATTCTTCCCCACTATAATCAGCATGTCACAGATCAGCATTATGTTTCAGAGTTATATGCTATCAACAATAGACATATTATAAATCATTTTTACGAGAACTCTGACCCAACTCAACGTGCCAGCACATTGTGAGTTTATACTATCTGCTGACCTTTAACTCTGTAAATTTAACTGTGGAATTCTGCTTAAATTATTCATAGTTATTTTGTTTAATAATTTATAAGGATATAACTTCCTTTTTAAGACACTAGAAATATGGAATAATGGAGTCACAATATTCAAAATAAGTTTTTAGCAGTAGTGATATATTTAAAAAAAATTAAGCCATACATGTGAGCTCAGTTTTCCCCATGGCTTCTATTCTGTGTATACATCAAGCGTAAAAAACTGACTAAAAGATGGTTTTCGTCAAAATGTAATCTTTTATGGTCAATACCTAAGAAAAGCATAAATAAAAAGCTACTTGTCTCACTATAGCTAAATATTTCTTACATCCTACAGGATTATTGAAATGTATGCAGGAATTGATTTAAGCAAAGAGGTAGTTTTGTTTTGTTTTGTTTTTCAGAAGCCATATTATATAAAAACTATTGCTAGGATACATCAAATTCTTAATGAAGAAGCCCAGGCAATTCAAAGTTGCATAAATCAAAGAGAGAGAAAAAAAAATGCATCATTTAGGAAAATATTACTTACAGCAATGCTTGCTTATATTAAGATGGGTTCTGCTCTTTTTCTTTAAGGTCTGAATTTTGTTTATTTACTTACTTATATAGGTGGAGTTTTTATCTGAGC
>NW_004443949.1:3638338-3639373 GCF_000243295.1 Trichechus manatus latirostris | reverse complement strand
TGGCTTCAGCAAGCTCCCAAAATAAAGAATCTAGAAATTTTCCAGAGGAGGAAAATTTCTTGGAATTACCAGAGGCAGAATACAAAAGATTAATATACAGAACTCTTCAAGAAATTAGGAAGGAAATTAAGCAAAACGCAAAACATGCAATACAGGAAATTAAAAAGATTAGAGAACAGCATAATGACAAATTTAACAGGCTGCAAGAATCCGTAGAGAGACAGCAATCAGAAATCCAGAAGATTAAGAATAAAATTTCAGAATTAGATGACTCAATAAAAGCCATAAGAGGAGAATTGAGGCAATAGAAGTCAGAATTACTGAGATTGAAAATAAAGCACTTGACACCAACTTATTTGAGGAAAAATTAGATAAAAAGATTTGAAAAAAAAAAGAAATCCTAAGAATTATGTGAGACACTATCAAGAGAAATAACCTATAAGTGACTTAAGTACCAGAATGGGGGGGATAACAGAAAATACAGAGAGAATTGTTGAAGATTTGTTGGCAGAAAACCTCCCTAATATAGTGAAAGAGAAGAAGATATCTATCCAAGATGCTCATCGAACCCCACATAAGATAGATGCCAAAACAAAGTCACCAAGACATATTATAATCAAACTTGCCAAAACCAAAGATAAAGAGAGAATTTTAAGAGTGGCTAGGGATAAACGAAAATTCATCTCCAAAGAAGACTCAAAAAGAATAAGCTCAGGCTACTCAGCAGAAACCATGCAGTCAAGAAGGCAATGGGATAACATATATAAAAACTTGCAGGAAAAAAACTGCCAGCCAAGAATTATATATCCAGCAAAACAGTGTCTCAAATATGATGGCAAAATTAGGGCATTTCCAGATAAACAGAAGTTTAGGAAATTTGCAAAAATCAAACAAAAATTACAAGAAATACTGAAAGGAGTCCTCCAGTTAGAAAATCAGTAACAACAGATAACAACCCAAGACTAGAACACAGGACCGAGCAACCAGATATCAACCCAGATAAGGAAGTCACAAAAGTAAATCAAAGATAAAACA
>NW_004443949.1:3631560-3633610 GCF_000243295.1 Trichechus manatus latirostris | reverse complement strand
AGACAGAAAGGGCCACATTAACCACAGACTTCATCAGCCTGAGACCAGAAGAACTAGATGATGCCCGGCTACCACCAGTGACCACCCTGACAGCAAACACAACAGAGATTCCTGGATAGAGTAGGAGAAAGGTGGGGTGCAGAACTCAAATTCTAGTAAGAAGACCAGACTTAATGGTCTCTCTGAGACTGGAGGTACCTCGGAAAACATGGCCTCTAGATTCTCTATCAGCCCAGAACTAAAACAATTTCTGAGCCCGACTCCTCAGACAGGGGTTGGACTGGACTGTGGGACATAAAGGGGTACTTGTGAGGAGTATGCCTCTTAGCTCAAATAGATACAAGAGACCAAATGGACAGCTTCTGTCTGGAGGTGAGATGGGAAGGCAGAGAGGGTTAGGAGCTAGTTGAATGGACATGGGGAATCAGGGTTGGAAAGGAGGAGTGTGCTTTCACAGTATGGGGAGAGCAATTAGAGTCATATAAACATATATGTATAAATTTTTGTGCAGGAAAAAATTTAAAAAAAAAAGAAATGAGAAGACTCTGTGGCCCTCACTGAAAATTTCTGCCCAGTGTGGAATTTTGAAAGAAGCTCAGCCACGTATTCTTGACTCCAGCTCTCAGCTATTAGCCATTTTTAACAGGCTTCAAGTCAGTTTCATTCTTTGACTTGGTATCAAAAGAGCCAAATGAAACTTGCTTTTTTTTCCTTTTTCTTTAATGAAAGTAACCACCATGTTCGTTTTAAAAATAAGAAAAGACTTCTAAAAAATATATACTTAATGCTATCGGAAATACATTGCAGTAAAGAAAAAATATTTTAGTTTTTGAAGTTTAGGTGATGATATTAAATATATTATCTGATAATGTAGTGTGCTGAGTGGATATATGTCTATGCCCTCACCCCTGGAAGCTGTTGGTATAGTCTTATTTGGAAAATGGGTCTTTGCAGATTAATTACATTAAGGATTTTAAGAGGAGATCATCCTGGATTATCCAGGTGGGCCCTAAATCCAGTGACAAGGGTCCTTATAAGAAACAGAAGAGGAGACAGAGGAATAAGGAGGAGAAGGCCACCTTAAGATGAAGACAGAGATTGGAGTGATGCTGTTACAAGGGAAGCAATGTATGGAACCACCAGAAGCTGGAAGAGGCACGGAAGGATTCACTCCTACTGCCTTGGGAGGGGATGGGCCCTCTCGCAGGTTGATTTCAAACCTCTGGCCTCCAGAATTGTGAGAGAATGAGTGTGGTTTTAAACCACCAAGTTTGAGGTAATTAGTTACTGCAGCCATAGAAACTCATACAGACGGTAAAAACAGACTGTTTTCTTGTAAACACATGGATGCATGTAATGGAGTTCAGCCAAAGACCAAGGTGACAGAATGAGAAGGATCCCTTTTTCCTTGTAATTAAGTGAAAAATTAATTCATTTGGAGATGATACAACCCTGAGTTATCTTACAGTTTGGAGATGTTTTTACTCAGATTGAGCCTTGACATATGACATTATCTTGTACACAATTATTATTTTCTACATCAATCACCACCTTTATATAAACGAGAAAGCTGTTTACCAAGAGTCTGGAAAAATCACACAAATATTTCTTAGTCACAAATGCAAATGGACTTCAGAGTAACCTGTTCTAGTACCACCAAAACCAAAAACCAAACCTGTTGCCTTCGAGTTGATTCTGACTCATAGCGACCCTACAGGACAGAGTAGAACTACCCTGTAGGGTTTCAAAGGATCAGTTGGTGGATTCGAACTGCAGACCTTTTGGTTAGCAGCCAAGCTCTTAGCCACTGGGCAACCAGGGCTCCAGTGCCTCCATAAGAAAACCTGTTGCAGTCAAGTCAATTCTGACTATATCAACCCTATACGACAGAGTAGAACTGCACCATAGGGTTTCCAAGGAGCAGCTGGTGAATTCGGACCGCCAACCTTCTGGTTAGCAGACAAATGCTTAAGGCACCAGTGCCGCAATAGCAGGGAACAAAATAAGAACATAGAATAAGAGGTAAAACTATCTGGTATTTCTTCAACAT
>NW_004443949.1:3624270-3630746 GCF_000243295.1 Trichechus manatus latirostris | reverse complement strand
GCCGACTGCCACGTCTTTCTCCCATGGAATGGCTGGTGGGTTCAAACTGCTGACCTTTTGGTTAACAGCTGAGCACTTTAACTGTTGCACCACTAGTTTCCTAAAACATGCCTAGCTAGTCAAAGGCATTTAGCAGCATATTCGCATGGTAGGCTGTTTTTAATTTCACAAAGGAAGGGCTGTGGTTACCTGATTTGTTGTCACCAGCTTCAGTAGTTGGAGCTCTCTCTTAGAATTCACACAATGAGACTAAATTGGAAATGTAACTAACAGGTGATCCATTAAGGACTTGAGTGCAGTTAAGTTTTCCTTTGGGATGTATACTTTTACAGCCAATAAATCCAGCCTTACTAGCTTCTAGTCAGTTTGCTTGCCAATAATAAAAGCTCGTAATGTAACAGAGTGACACCCAGTAGAGGCCGTCCTCTTGGGTTTCCTCTGTCAATATTGACTCTGCAAAGCCTGTTTAAAAGGCATGGTGTTCAGTATCCCACCAGACGCCCATCTGAGGCTCAGAAAGAAGGTGATGATATGACTGTCACATTTTAGTGACATTATTTTTTTTTTAAATGTTGAAATCATTACCTGAAATGAAAGAGCAGTCACTGAATGGCTTTCAAATTTGTGTTCAAATATATTAATCCTCCAGTATAATAATGTATGTGTATTGCTAGAAGGTAGATCTATGCTTTAAATCCTGACCAACTGATTGAAAGGTCATGAAAATTACATCTAGGAGTGAGAATGACATTTGCCAGCAAGATACAATGTTACATAATAGATTGGGCAGCTAAAATGAAAGAACCATGGTAATCGGCATGAAAGATAATCTAACATTAATATTTTAAGTATATTGTCATTTTTAGGGAAGCATCCCAAAATGTAGTAAATGCTTTAAAGCACTGTATCTCTGGTATTATTAGAATAGCTAATACGTCTCTGCCTCATTATTAAAGAAGCGCCATGTACAGGGTGCCTTAACAAGGACTAAATGCACTTAAAAGACCAAAATGGTTGTTACTCGTTTGCTGCAATTGTTTCTAGATAATTATGAAATCAATTTTTAAATTATTATACTTTAGATGCATGTTCTGAAATGTCTTAGAAATCATTCCCTCTTGCTGTCTAATTTTAAAGAGCAAAGCCTCCTTACCTGTACTCTTGGTCTCTTCCCATCCATTTTCCCACTGTTAGCAAAGTGAGGGATTGCTTTAAAGCTATCTGCTTAAAATTTTCTCAAAGGATTCTTATTACGTATAGCAGCATTAGCCAAACTGTGTTCCATGAACAACTAGTTCTGCCTGTTATTCATTTACATTGTATTCAGAATGGATTCCACAATCACATGTGTTTTATCAAGCTGGGTTAAACCCAATCAAACATTTATCTTTTCTGCAGGACTTCTCATATGATTTTGTAGACATTGTTGACCAAACTGGTTCATACACAGAAGCTTTTTTTTTTTTTTTTTTCCTCTGATCATCTCCTGGAACTTGTAATACAAGGAATGCCCTACCCTTTGACAAACACCACCTGGCAAAATAAAGTTCACGGTGCTAATCATGAAATGTCATTCCTTCAAGATTGACCCTACCTTTTTGTTCAACTTCGTATCTCTATGTTCAACATTTAGACCCTAGATCACAGGTCTAAGCAACTAAACGAAACTTTTCAGGAAAGTCGTTTTGCTGCATCCTGTTTTGGGGATATGTCTCCTGCTTTGTTCATTGCTTCCTACTTGGCCTTCACAGATTCAGCTCACGTGTGAAAGCCATTCTTTGTTCCCTGTCCTGTGTTACCTGCCACTTACGATGGCCCAGAGCACCCTGGGCTCATCTCCCGTTGTAGCTAATTGTCCAACTGGGCTTTCTTCCTGTTAACTTGTGAGTCTCATCTACCAAACCCCCTTATCTTTTCAGTCAGGATCTGCTTCGTCATCTTTGCCAGCATGTTGCCTAGTATGTTTCTAGCGCTCATTGTGGACGTAATGGAGTGAGGAACAGTCAGGTGGCAAGTTGAGGTTGCATGGATGCATGGTGTGTTTTTCATGCCAATATTGGCTCCCCTGCCACTGGTGGCACAGTGGTTAAGTGCTTGGCTGCAAACTGAAAGGTCAGTGGTTCAAACCCACCAGCCGCTCTGCAGAAGAAGACGTTGGAATCTGCTTCTATAAAGATTACAGCCTTGAAAATCCTGTGGGATAGTTCTACTCTGTCCTGTAGGGTCATTATGAGTCAGAATCAACTCGACGGCAGTGGGTTTTACAGGCTCTGTGATGACCTACAGACATTTAATCCACAGTGCATCAGAAAGAGATCCAGGAAGACGGATCTATGATTACTTTAGCCATGCCCTCAAGGAACCTGTAAAAATATATTTTTGAAGCAAAGAGTAAGGAACCCATAAACTTGTTGCCGTCAAGTCAATTCCAACTCAGGGATCCTATAGGACCAAGTAGAACTGCACCATAAAGTTTCCAGGGAGCGTCTGGTGGATTTGAACTGCTGGCCGTTTGGTTAGCAGCGGAGCTCTTAACCACTGAGCAACCAGAGCTCCAATAAGGAACAGCTTTTAGTGGGATATAACTATTGTGTCTGTAGTGTCTGAGGCGGCTTTTTCAAGTATCCAGGAATCATTGGAAATGATTTCGCCATGGATATTAGTTATCGGGCCTCTGCTGGTGAAGCTGCTATTCAGTAAAGCAAGCATGTGAGTTTACTGAGAGACGAATTAACGTATGTTTTTTTGATGATATGGAGAAAAAGAAAGTAAAGTAAGGAGAGTGAAAATTGGATTTTTCCTCTAAAAAATGTATGGGGTCCCCTGTGCTATCTACCTTTTTCTATATGGCACATTAAAATGGTAAATACAAATTGAATTGGACCTTTCACAAATAGAGTTTTCTCACCATCTGATATATATATGTGTGTGTGTGTATTATATGTATGTACACACATAACACTCAATAGACAGTGATGAAATGATATATGCTAAGGTTGGTTAAGGAAACCCTGGTGGCATAGTGGTTAAGAGCTCAGGCTGCTAACCTAAGGTCAGCAGTTCGAATCCACCAGGTGCCCCTTGGAAACCCTATGGGGCAGTTCTGCTCTGTCCTATAGGGTCGCTATGGGTCAGAATCCCACTCAACGGCAATGAGTTTGGTCTTGGTTTAAGGGTGGTTAATGTATTTTAGGGGGAGTACATATTATAGGCTTATGATGAGTGCTTCTTCTCAAAAGTTTACCCCAAAATATTCTCAAGGAGGTAAATTCATTAGACATCTTCCTGACTTCTTTGTGCTCTGTTCCCAGATATTCCCAGAAAGAAGCATTAGGAAAAATGGGAGATCTGTCAGTAGTCACTTATTAATGTGGCTTTAAAATAATAATTTGCATGAAAAATATAAAAATACTTTCGAAAATCTAACAGAGAGGCGGTTTACAAAAACAGCTGTAGAAGGGTAGAGCTAGTAGAGAGTCTGGGGAATATGAAGGCAGTCCCACGGGGAAATCACCAATTCAACAGGCCAGAGGAAGGGGGCAGAGAGTGAGGTGCCATGGTGGTGTGTCCTAACACCAGGCGGTGAAGATCAGAGTCCAGTCTCTAAGGGAAAATGTAAGGTGGGTGTGGGAGTTTGAATTCTAGGTCGTTTCTCTCCTGTTTTGGCTGGTTGTTTAGTTCACAAAACCACATTGTCCCTGGCCTTTTAATTTTTCAGCTTGAAATAACAGAGAATGAGGGGCATACAAAAGGGTTTGTAAAGAGGACAGATTTGTATTCCTCCTGGGCTTGTTGCATCATTGCCTGTCCCTAGGCCTGAGGGTGGGCTGAATGCGCTCTCAAAGCCCCTTCCAAATCTAGTAAATACCTCCCATTTCTCGTAAAGTGAATTTTTATTAAATTCCTAATAATTTCTTTTTTTTTTTTTTTATTTTTATATTCAAGCATGTTGGTTATAAGGAGCACTGATGTCACCGTGGTTAAGTGCTCGACTGCTAACCGAAAGATCGGCAGTTCGAACCCACCAGCTGCCGCACAGGAGAAAAGATGCGGCAGTCTGCTTCCATAAATATTTACAACCTTAGAAACCCTATGGGGCAATTCTACTCTGTCATATAGGGTTGCTATGAGACGGGATCAACTGGATGGCGTGGGTTTGGTTTTTAACGGTGGTTATGTTCATAAAAGTTTTCCCGACACTATAAACAGAATATGAAAAGAAATAAGCATTTCCAAGTTTCTTCTGACCCTTTTCAGGTGACGTATATTTAACTTTTTCCCTTTTTTTTTTTCCATGAGAACATTTTTTCCTCACACCCTGGGAACAGTTGTATCACCACATGGACTTGGAAATATTGGAGTATTCCAAATCCATAAAATATTACAGTTAATTATTTACGTTTGGTCTGTTTTGTAAATTTCCTTCTGTGGATGTAGGTGCAGTCTTTAGGGGAGGAGGATGGTTTGTTGGGCAAACAAATCTTAGAGGAGGACTGGCAGGCCAGGTGTGACGCAGTAGGACAGGAAGCCTGCATGATGGTGGAAATGGAGGTAATGAAACATTATACCAGCTGCTATTGAGTCAGCTCCAACTCAAGGCGACCCCATGTGTGACAGAGGAGAACTGTGCTCCATAGGATTTTCACTGGCTGATTTTTCAGAAGTAGATCTCCCAGGCTTTCTTCCCAGGTGCTGCTGGGTGAACTCAAACCGCTAGCCTTTTGATTAGCAGCCGAGTGCCTTAACCTTTGGCACCACTCAGGGCCTCCAATGAAACATTATACCCAAACCAAGCCAAACCTGTTGTCATCAAGTCAGTTCCTACTCACGACCCTTTAGGGCAGAGTAGAACTTCCCCACAGGGTTCCCAAGTTGCGGCTGGTGGATTCGAACTGCTGACCTTTTTTGGTTTGCGGTAGTAGCTCTTAACCACTGTGCCAGCATGGCTCCAATGAAACGTTATAGTCACCCATATGTCAATCAGAAGTTGAGTCATCAGGCTGAATATGGGAGGAAGACTTTACTTTTGTTTACTAAACCCTAATTTGGATGTAAAGATTGACTTTAAACAATGCCATACCACGACTTCAGTAATCTAGTTGTCTCACAGAAGTCCTAAATCAGAATTTTCATCTGAAATCATATTTTATTTTATTCTTTTTGAAATAGATCCCTTCCCATCAATTCAAGATGGGCTTAATATTATGTCCTATCTTTGGATTTAGTTTTTGTTAAGTCTATTAAGCTTCACTCTTTCTGATTAAATGAGCAACCAAATAAATGCCATCTTTTCTTATCTGGTGCTTATTAACTACAAACCACACTGATTTAAGATATGAAGTGGTTTATGGAACACTAAATTGAAACCATCTTGGTTAAAACACATTTGAAAGACACAACACAGGCACGTATCATTTTATTTCCATTTCCGACTGTCAGCAGAAATTGGAGGCAAAACCCTTTCTGTTTGATTATTCTATTATAGACAGAATGAGGAGGGCTGGAGACGTACATGCTGATTTAGTGTGGGGCTGATGAAACCACTCAGGTTGTGTGATGTGTCATTTTTCACTGCGGCCTTATCAAGGTGTTTCAGCTGTGCCCAAACCAGGCCTGGTAATTGCTTTAGTTGCTTGTGGCAAAGTTATGTCAATGTCAGTCACTAAACGACTTTTGACTGCTTCATGGCAGATGTTTCCTCCAAAGAAAGACAGGGTGGGGGAGTTTTTATACCTAGGTATGGGTGTTAATCCAAAGTCTTAGCGGACAGGTCCTTTTTTTGTTTTGTTTTATTTCAATCAGAACTTAAATGCAAATACTGTACCATTTTCTATGTTAAAATGGAGGGAACAGAATTAAGGTTATGGTTCACTTCAGTGTTACCTTCTCTGACATTGACATCTTTCCTTCTTTGGTCCTAAGGGGAAATGCAAGTCAAGTGCAGCATTGAACTTACACAGTATAATTATGGATAGGTTGTTAGATGTGCTCCACTGTGCAATGTCTGCTTCAGACGTTTTTCTAATGTTTCTACAAGGAGCTCTGGTGGCAAAATGGCTAAGCGCTAGACTGTTAACCAAAAGGCTGGTGGTCGGAACCCACCCAGCCGGAGAAAGAGCTGGCAATCTGCTTCCGTAAAGATTACAGCCAAGAAAACTGTAGGGTTCTACTCTGTCACACGGGGTCACTATGAGTTGGGATTAACTGAACAGTACCCAACAGCAACAACAATATATGTACAACTCCAGTGCCTTCTCCAGACTCTTTAAAGGTTTTGTTTTTTTATTATGAACTTTTGATTTGAGAGGAAATATACAACTAAAGTGATTGCCACTGTAAAACATCAGCATCTACAGCTTCAATAGTTGGTTTACATGTTGATCTTGATTAAGATTCAGTGGAACATAGAAACTTGGCCACTGCTTATAATATTTTACATAAAAAAGAGAATATTTTGATATTCAGGAATGTGGAGA
>NW_004443949.1:3621981-3624152 GCF_000243295.1 Trichechus manatus latirostris | reverse complement strand
TATATATATATCAAATATATATATATATATATATAATCAAAGTCAATGTGAATTTTTGAAAGTAACCTCTGTATGATTATCTTTAAAAAGTATATTTTCTTAACTAATTCATGTTTGTTGTAGGAAAATTAGAAAACACAGATAATGATCAAGCTCACCCCTAGTAAAACACAAATGATTCTATCATGCAGAGATATGGAAATTTTGATATGTCTTCTCTTTGGCCTTTATAGATATACATATTTGTATACCAGTGGCCACTGAGTCTGCTCTGACTCATGGTGACCACATGTATGTCAGAGTAAAACTGTGTTTCATAGGGTTTTTAATGGCTGAGTTTTCAGAAGTAGATCACCAGGCCTTTCTTCTAAGGTGCCTGTGGTTGACCTGGAACCTTCAATCTAGTAGCCAATTGTGTTAACCCTGTATACCACCCAGGTACTCTAGATACATATATGGACTATTATTATACACACTATACTAGATCACTGTGCTTTCATTCAACAATCTGTTAATATTTCTATATCACTATGTCTTTAGTTATTGTAGAATAGACCACTGTATTGATAGGCCATATTTAACCTGACTCCTCTTACTGGGCTGTTTTTTTTTTTTTCTCTCTATCCATGCTATTATAAAAAGTGCTGTGATCATTGTTGTACCTACATCATAAAATACTTGTTGAAGAATTATCTCAAAATTTATTTCTAGAGGTATATTTATTAAATCAAAGGGTATGCCCATTTTAAGACTTTTGAAAGCTATTGGCAAAGTTACCCCACCTCCAGGATATTTCTGCCAACTTGTGTTCTCAGAGCATTCAGGACTGTTGATTTCCCTGTCTTAACCAAAACTGGAGATTAGGATGCTTTCAAAATTTTACCAATTTAATGAGTGGAAAAAATTGCATGTCATGACCGTTGGGTTTCTTTGGAAATGAGTGGGAAAAAACTGCATCTCATTACCGTTGGGTTTCTCTGGATAGAAGTGAGGTTGACTATTTTTTTCTAAATATTGTGCCTATTTCTAACGCTATAAGATTTCAAACAAAAGACACCGATATATATGAAAATGGATAGTGAACATTTGAACTGGGCCTTGAGGAATAGGGTCAGAGTTGACAGCAAATGCAGATACCTACAGGAGCTCCCAGGCATACGAGGTGAAGCCTTCAAGGGTGGGATCTGTCAAGAACTGCAGAGCACGTACACCAGAGAACTGGGACAGCTTCCTTGCCCCAGCTAGTGATGACACGCCTCAGAATGGAGCCTTACTGTGGTCAGATCTTCTAGTTTTTAAAGAGAAGCTTGAAATCTGGGTCTTTATATATGAAATGTTCTGATTTTCAAATGTTGTCCACATATTTTGCCAAAATCCATCTGCTGGCCCTATTGACTGATGGGCCGCCTCTGTTAACCCACTGATTTCGGTATAATGGCACTCCAGATAAAGAGATAAATTTGGGGGAGAAAAGAGTTGGGAAACCTGGCAGGAGTTTGATGCAGAATGAGACGGTCTGTAAATCTAGATGGGACAATGGATGAAGACGAAGGCAGGGGTTTTAGGGAAGTCAGGGTGGAGAGAGTGAGGATGTAGAGGGTTTTAACATGCAAACAGAAGTTTTTGCTGAGTCTAGTTTAAAATAAAAATAAGATTGCTGTTCCAGATGTGTTTTGTTTTGGCTATGGAGGAATGACATCAGAGCTGAGGAGAGAAATGTAAGAAAAAGAAGTTCACAGAGGTTGTTCTAATATTCTAGACAAAATGTGATGAAGCACTGGAATTAGGTGAAGGTCTTAGTCACAGAGAAGTGGGGACAGACACAAAGACTCGAAGGAGAACTCACCAAGATGTGACAAGCTATTGCATAAAAGATGCCCTTTCATTCTTATCCCTTGTGTTTTTAATCTTTTTCAATTTAAATTTTATATCTTTCCTCTTATAGATATAGCTATCCCTATGGGGGACAGACTCTGTAGGCAATAGTAGGCGTTGATAAATGTGTAGTATGTTCTTAGCCATTTCTAATTTAATTATAGTGTACAATAATGATTGGTTACATGTGACTGTTAATGATTAAAGAAGAGCTTGGTTTATATTACTAAAGCTTTATAAAGTTATTAATAATATATAATAATTTTTCCAGAGCCCCTCTAAATAACTGAAGATAT
>NW_004443949.1:3616513-3617684 GCF_000243295.1 Trichechus manatus latirostris | reverse complement strand
TTCTTGCCTGCCTCACCGCTCACCCCCGAGCTGCTCAGGCCTGAAGGGCTCAGGCTCTTGCAGGGTCAGGTCTGTCAACTCCTTGCTGCTTCCAAACCATCTCTCCCTCCTCCTGCCACTTAGTCTGGTTCCTCAACTCTGCCTTTGATGTTCAGGGCTCCCAGATTGCCAAATAAAATCAATTCACTTGTTTTTTCAGGTCTTTGTTGTAAGAGGGTCCACTGGAAGATTCTGAATACTCCACTATCTTGGCCCTGCCCCCTAAAATGACATCTTTTGCTGCAGATTTGCTCAATGCAATGTGTCATTTGATTTCTTGACTGCTGCTTCCATGGGCATTGATTGTGGATCCAAGTAAAATGAAATCCTTTACAACTTCAATCTTTTCTCCCTTTATCATGCTTATTGGCTCAGTTGTGAGGATTTTTGTTTTCTTTATGTTATATAATTGATACTAATCACAGTAGTCTTTGCTCTTCATCAGTAAGTGCTTCAAGTCCTCTTAACTTTCAGCAAGCAAGGTAGTGTCATCTGCATATTGCAGGTTTGTAATAGTCTTCCTCCAATCCTGATGCTGTGTTCTTCCTCATATAGTCCAATGTTTCAGATTATTTGCTCAGAATACAGATTGAATAAGTATGGTGGAAGGATGCAACCCTGAAGCACACCTTTCCTGTTTTTAAGCCATGCAACATCCCCTTGTTTTGTTCAAATGACTTCCTCTTGGTCTATGTATAGGTTCCCCACGAGCACAATTAAGTATTCTGGGATTCCCATTCTTCATAATGTTATTCATAATTTGTTATGATCCACACAGTCAAATGCCTTTGCATTGTCAATAAAATAAAGGTAAACATCTTTCTGGTATTCTCTGCTTTAAGTCAAGATCCGTCTGACATCAGCAATGATGTCCCTGATTCCACATTCTCTTCTGAATCCGGTTTGAATTTCTGGCAGTTCCTTGTTGATGTACTGCTGCAACCACTTTTGAATTGTCTTCAGCAAAATTTTACTTGTGTGTAATATTAATGATATTGCTCTATAATTCCCCATTCTGTTGGATCACCTTTCTTTGGAATGGGCACAGATATTGATCTCTTCCAGTCTGTTGGCCAGGTAGCTGTCTTCCAAATTTCTTGGCATAGCCGAGTGGGCCCTTCCAGGTCTGTAT
>NW_004443949.1:3614346-3615833 GCF_000243295.1 Trichechus manatus latirostris | reverse complement strand
GGCTCTCGTGGACTTGTTCTAATTTTCTTCAGCTTCAATTTCAACTTGCATAGGAGCAGTTGGCAGTCTGTTCCACAGTTGGCCCCTGGCCTTTTTCTGACTGATGATATTAAGCATTTCCGTCATCTCTTTCCAAAGATGTAGTCAGTTTGATCCCTGTGTATTCCATCTGGGAGGTCCACGTGTATAGTCACCATTTATGTTGTTGTAAAAAGGTATTTGCAGTGAAGAAGTCATTAGTCTTGCAGAATTCTATCATAGGATCTTCAGTGTCGTTTCTATCACCAAGGTCATATTTTCCGACTGCTGTTCCTTCTTATTTCCAACTTCCGTATTCCAATCTCCATAATTATCAATGCATCTTGATTGCATGTTTGATCAATTTCAGACTGCAGAAGTTGGTAAAAATCTTCAATTTCCTCATGTTTGGCATTACTGGTTGGTAGATAAATTTGAATAGTAGTCTTATTAATTGATCTTCCTTGTAGGCGTATGGCTATTATCCTATTACTGACAGTGTTGTACTTCAGGATAGATCTTGAAATGTTCTTTTTGATGATGAATGTGATGCCATTCCTCTTCAAGTTGTCATTCCAGGCAAGGATGTGTACATACAAATAATTATTATAAAAGAATAAAATGCAACCTATGGCCAAAGTGCAGACATCTCAAGGAAGAGAATGTAGCTTCCAGATGAATACCAGGAAATCTGTGTCATGGAAAAAGATGTCCTTTGAGTTGGCCCTGAAATGATGGGTAGGGTGTAGATATGAAGGAATGGGAATAAGGATCATTTTGGACAGAGAGAACTAAGCCAGGGAAGTGTGGTACAGGGTTGGAGAGGAGGAGATTGGTTGCAATGTTGAGTGCCCATAGTTGAAGATGTGTCTGAAATGGAAGTTGAGATTGTGGAGGGTCTTGGAAGCCAATACTATAGAACTAGGAATACAGAATAAAGTCCCAAAGCAATATGACACAAATGACAGTGATAATGTTCATATGGTCCACTGAGGTCATTGGAAGAGGCTGCTCTCAATGGAAGGCAATTAATCCATTCCCTTCCTAGATGCCCCATTTCCCACCTTGTCACAAATAGGACTGAGAGGATCAATATGTCCAAGCTTCTGTAATCCATTTATGACCGCCCTGTTCAGAAACTTTGCAGTAGGTAACAAAATCATTGAAAGTTTTTGATCAGCGGTGTGACACAGTAAGAGCTGTGCTTAAAGATAATTAGCTTGGATGGATTGAAAGGATGCCAGACTGGGAGCAGTTGCAATAATCCAGGTAAAAAATTAGGGCAACAGCAGTGGTGTGAGAGTAGGGGTAGGGCTGTGCTTGTCTCCAAATTATTTTAGTCTTTGATCTTTGGTAGGTTTGTTACCTTTACTGTATGATGTTTTCTGTCCATCTTTGTCTTTCTGATAAATGAGGAAGAAGAAAGAGTATGGTAGAGATAGAATTTCAATCCTCTTTTTATGAGATTG
>NW_004443949.1:3612157-3613392 GCF_000243295.1 Trichechus manatus latirostris | reverse complement strand
TAGACAACTGGAGTATTGGGCAGACAGCAGTAACAAGGAATATTCCAAACTCATTTTCTTAAGAGGCTTTCTCCAGGGAACAGATGCATAAGATGAAAATGTACTTGCAGTAAGTTCATTGGGCTATGTCCTCAGAATCAATACTCGTTGGGGAAGTGGAGGAAGAACCATTGCAGAAGGAAGAGTTGAACTGTGATTCAGTCAAAACAAAGGCCTCAGCTGCTCCCATGGGGAGCTCTCAAACTGGAATGGCCCTTCCAGCTTTGAGGCAAGAGGGCTGGGTCTCGTACCTGTACACTAGCTAGTCATGGCTGTTGGGTGGGGAATGACCTTGGACATTCCCTTGAGGTTTCAGCTGCCAGTACTCCCAGTGGTTGGGAAATGAGTGCCTTAGTCCTGAAGGAGGGATCATAGTGGCATACTACAGCATCCCTACACTCAAAGTTATACGTGTCTAAAAAACAACGTTTTTCAGAAAACGAATTCAATTTTAGATATTAAACATTCCTTAATATTTGCAATATTTGGTATTTAGAAATCTTTTTTTTTTTTAGCACAGGCTGCAAATTTATAACTTTAGAAAATATTGTATTTCACAGTTTCTTTAGAAAACTGAGAGGAAATGATGTTATCTAGATATCAAATTCTTAACTTCCATCTGACTCTCAAAAATGTGATTTAATAACATTGATTTAAGTGGCCTCTAGCAGTATGATAAATATCAGTGAAATTCAGGTCTTTTTTCTGGTAGTCAAGGACCAGGTATCTAGCTCTGTTCATTAACATCCATAAAATGATTATTAATCATTAAATAAGTCAATATAGGAAATACTTAATATAATACCAATATTTTTGTATTTCCACTTTAAGATTAAATCACTAAAATGAACTATCTTAGTCACAAAAGTCTAATTTCTCCTTTATTTGAGACTACCTGTGTGTTAGATTTTCAGATGGTCTGCAGTCAACAGCAACAAAGCTCTCAGGCCATCTGATGCCTCTAGTAGGGCTGAGAGCCTCAAAACTTTGGCTGGTTCAGGTGGGATAGTCCTGTGCCAAGAGCACCTGAAAGCCAGTGTCAGACCTCCCCCTTTGTGAAACAAGCCCATTGCAGCTTGGTTGCCAACTGCCTTCGATCCTAACCGTGCATAGCGCTGTTCCAAATAATCAAGGCAGAGACATTGCAGATTTACCTTTACCCTTCTCCACACAGAGTGCTGGTTTTTTGGTTTTCC
>NW_004443949.1:3605576-3606914 GCF_000243295.1 Trichechus manatus latirostris | reverse complement strand
TTGCTCAGTGCTTAGAAGTCTCTGTCACATTTCATTATAAAATCCAGTAAGATTTGTTGGTTTTCCATGTTACAGAGTCTCTGAGACTCAGAGAAATTCAGGGAATTGGTGAAGGGAATCTAGAGCATCTCTGCTTCTTTCTTAGATACTATTTCAATACTCAAATTCATTTCAAAGTTTTATTTTCTCCACAGTTATTTTTTTCTGAAGTTAGCCTAGCTCAGTGGAAACACACTGAACGCTCAGGTTGCTGTTTAAGAGTCCCTGTGGTGATACAAGAAAAGAAGAAATTAAAATTAAAACATCATTTCTAAATAAAAAGCTTGCTGAGGTTAGCCAGTAAAAATAATTCACAGAGCTTTTATTGATTGACATTGATGTACCATTTCTACGATATAATTTTTGTCCTCAAGGAACTTAGAGACTGGTTGGAGAGACAGACTTGTCACTTAAATGTTTATCCTGTAAGTAAATGGCAAAGTTATATAAACAAAGTCTGTGTCAGTGCCAAACAAGGAGAATTCATCACGTTAGGAGGGCTCAAGGAAGTTTTAATGGAAGGAGTACACTTGACTAATGTGTGGAATTTCAAAAAGCAAAGTAATGTGAGAAAAGGCATTCTAGTTCAAAGGGAGAGCATAGGCAAAGGCCCAGAGTCACAAAAACCTGTGGCATGTTTGCAAATGGTACATAATCCTATTTCCCATTTTTCTATGCCTACAAATATATTCAGAGCAAAAAGCTTAAATAATAATGGTATTAGACTTGGCATTTAGTATATTTACTTTATTCTCTTTTCTAAATGTTTTTCCGTTTCTGACTCAACTCCTTCTGCATGTATCCTTTTTATAGGTAGGATATTGACTATAAGTAATTTAAATACAATTCCAGTTTGTCTTGAATCAGTGGCTTGCTGCCAACCCAGCTTAGGCAGGCCTCTTAAGTAGTGAGTTGTATCTTTGAGATTGCTTAAGCATTTATATGAGAATAGCACCTAGTGATCTTTTGCCTTCAGTACCATGACCTTCTAATTTCTTTGAGAATCATTATTCCTGTTTCTAACACTAAACCTTTACTATACAATCTTTCATGAATTAGTGATTTACTCTCAGAGAAAAAAAAATGGACATAACTGAAGTATATAGTACCACTGCTTATCTGCTTTTACAAGACTCCGTATACTTTGCCAGATTTTCTGCTAGTTTGGTTTTAAAGAAGATAAATCACTTCTCTTCAGTGAGCTTGGGAGAAACTTTGTTGAAAAGTGCATGTGCAGACGCCTCTTTGCAATAATTTTACCATCCATTTGATAAATAGCAATAATCTGGAACTCCTGTC
>NW_004443949.1:3601793-3603230 GCF_000243295.1 Trichechus manatus latirostris | reverse complement strand
AGAGAGGAAGGAACTAATATCTTCTGAGTAGTTACTGTATGTCCAACTCATAGTGACCCTATAGGACAGAGTAGAAGTGCCCAGTAGGGTTTCCAAGGAGTGGCTGGTAGATTTGAACTGCTGACGTTCTGGTTAGCCGCTGAGCTCTTAACCACTATAGGGTCGCTATGGGTCGGAACTGACTTGACGGCAAAGGGTTTTTTTTTTTTTTTTTTTAAATGTATATCCATTACAGTAGAGGTTGACTTATATACAACAGCTAATTAAATCCTTAAAAATTAAGTGTTCTAATTTAATTATTATTCCTAATTACCTTTGTCATTTATATAAAGTGATGAAACTACACTTTTAAGTTTCTACTCAGAGAGATGAAGTAGTGTGTGTAAGGTCACCCATTAAATTAAGAAGCTACAGTAAAAACCTAGGTTAATCTGATACTAAAGTCTTATGATTTGTCTACTTCACTATGTTGTCTTTTGCCCATGGAGGAGGATGTATCCTGATATTAGATTTCTGTGTTCTGAGTTAACTGGATGCACTGTAGTTCTGAAAATATCTTCTAGATTTATTTTCCTTAACCTAAGAAACTTAAAGTTCAGTCAAATGCATGTGATGATATTTGAAATCATTTTAGTAAGTCACTGTTTGTTTGCAGGGTGTTAAAATCACAAACACCATGTTTGAAGAAAAGTAAACTGTAATTTTTTAATTAAATCATGTAATTATTTATATGACTACAGTTAAGTTGACAATGAAATGAGACAGCATTGTAATGAATGCCCTTAACACTTGTCTCTTACTATTTGATCAATTAATATAGATAAACTAAAAATAATTTTTGGAAACTTGGCTATTATTACCTTTGCTTCTATAGAAGGATAAAGGATATAGAAATTTTCCTTCCACCATCTTGTTCTTTATTCCTTATATTCTTACTGTTATTTCTTTTTCTCCAATGCATATTTAAGTAAGGAAAGCTTCTCTGTTGTTTTGTAGAATTTATGGAGACCAAGTTGGAACAAATATTTGAAAATTTGTATCCAATTTGAAAAAAATAGATACTATGCCCAAGACGTTGGTTTTCTCTGTATTTGTGTGATTAGTAGCTCACAGTTTGCTCTGTTTACATCTCTATTAATTTAATTCTTTAGCATTTGAGTGATAACTGCACTATACATTTACATGAAAGCAACTTTGCGTGGGATACTTCATTTTAAAAGCAAATTTTCGCAGATCAAACATTTGTTCTCTAGCCTGGTTTCCATAAATTCTGGTAACAATGAGGAAACTTTTTCACTAAAAAGTAGATTTGAAAAAACAGTAAGGAAATAAGTAATAAAGAATAAGATGGCGGAGGGAATATATCTGGCTTAGCTTTCCTCTTAGATTATTAACTGCTTTAAGGCTGGGTATATGTTGCTGAGATAATCAATAGTG
>NW_004443949.1:3599327-3600382 GCF_000243295.1 Trichechus manatus latirostris | reverse complement strand
TCATCATTCTTATTGAGTCCTTGACCCAAATCCAAACTTGTTCCCTAGGAATTTGTTCCATATGGGAAAAAAAAATGTACATGCCGGCAAAGGAAAAAGTCATTCTTGTAATTCTAATTGTGATCTTCTCTTGAGAATGAAATGCTATCATACTATAGAAGCTTTCTAAGCTGTCAAGATCAATGCAAACATTAGTTAAAATCAGTGCTAAAATAATAATCTAAGCTTTTCCATTTTTGTTGTTGTTATAGTTGTGGTTAGGTACCGTCAAGTCGGTTATAACTCATGGACACCCTATGTACAAAACAGCACCCAGTCCTGCCCCATCCTCACAATCACTGCTATATTTGAGCCCATTGTTGCAGCCACTGGGCCAATCCATCTTGTTGAGGGTCTTCCTCTTTTTCGCTGCCCCTCCACTTTGCCAAGCACGATGTCCTTCTCTAAGAACTAGTCCCTCATGATAAAATGTCCAAAGTAGGTAAGACAATGTCTCTCATCTTCACTTCTAAGGAGCATTCAAAATTTTACTTGCATGTAATATTAATGATACTGTTTGATATTTTCCACATTTGACTGGATCACCTTTCTTTGGAACAGTCACAAATATGGATCTCTTCCAGTTGGTTAGCCAAGTAGCTGTCTTCCAAATTTCTTGGATGTCAGAAGAGTCTCTGAAACTTGCCCTTAAACATAGAGTAGCTAAAGTGGATAGCAGAAATGATGAAGTAAAAGAGCTGAACAGAAGATTTCAAAGGGCCTCTTGAGAAGACAAAGCATTATAATGAAATGTAAAAAGGTCTGGAGTTAGAAAACTAAAAGGAAGGACACACTGAGCACTTACCAAGCTGAAAGAACTGAAGAAAAAATTTAAGCCTCTAGTTGCAATATTGAAGGATTCTATGGCCAAAATATTGAACGACACAGGATGCATCAAAAGACGATGGAAGGAATATACAGAGTCACTGTACCAAAAAGAATCAGTTGACATTCAACCATTTCAGGAGGGAGCATATGATCAAGAACTGATGGTATAGAAGGAAGAAGCCCAAGCT
>NW_004443949.1:3597125-3597964 GCF_000243295.1 Trichechus manatus latirostris | reverse complement strand
TTGAATTCAGAGTGTTTAAAAAGATTTAAGATGCTAATATCATGTAGAAAGGGTTTTTATAATTTTTGCCTTTGAAAATATATTCAGATATATGGAAATACGTGTTTTCTGGTTGAAGATAAAAGTCTTTCTGAACATGTTGTAATGAGGACATAATCCAAGAAAATGTTACATTTCTATGCTTTTGATCTTTAATATGGCTTTTCGACTGGCAAATTGTGGTAAATGTGCTTGATAAGGCAGAAAGCATCATTTGAATTGATAGAAATTTCCTTTTCTCAACTTCACAAACTATGAATAATTCGAGTTTTGGTTTTACTTTATTTTGTTTTTAACAAAAGTAACACATGAATAGGAAAGAACAATTCATACACCAAAGATATAAAATGAAATTTACCTATCTCTTACCCTGAATCTTAGTCCACCTCCTATTTTCTTCTATTTTTCATAGCCCCATTTCTTGTTTCATCTGCTTTTAACGGTAGCTATGAAGAATAAGCAGTTAACTCATTTACCGTTACCACTCTTCTTATGGATTTTTTTTTTTACATCCACATTTCATTTAGAAGTAAAATTTAAAAAAAAAATCAATAAATAAAAACCAAATTGGAAGAAGAAAGAGGAAGGGAAGAGTGGTAATGGTAAATGAGTTAACTGCTTATTCTTCATAGCTACTGTTAAAAACAGAAGAAACAACAAATGGAGCTATACGGCACAACTTGTACCAGGAAAGGTCATGGAAGCTCCATAGACACATCCAAATTCCCTGAGGGACCGAATTGCTGCGTGGACAGCTGTGGGGACCATGGTCTTGGGAACATCTAGTTCAATTGGCATAT
>NW_004443949.1:3592624-3593933 GCF_000243295.1 Trichechus manatus latirostris | reverse complement strand
GTGTTTTGAACTATTAATTAAGCCAACTGTACTTTATCTACTGGTTGCTTCTAAAAAGTGAACACCAACAAATAATGTTTACAGTGTCATGAATATATAAATATTAGACATTGCAGAACCCTGTGAGTATAATTGAGTCTACAGAGAAGGACACAGCACTCTGGAGCTAAATCTGTGCAGCTCCAGAAGAATGTGCCAAGCTTTAAGGCCAAATATGCCTATTTTATAATCTATCAATTGCTCAAAACAATGTTGTGTGTTAATTTTTATATTTGTTTTATGATTTTCTTATACAGCTTTTATTTCCCATGGGATTTACAACTGCATTTCATTTATATTGACAATTACATGAGTGTGGTCAAGCATGTCTCTAAGATAATCTGATTCTTGATTCTATTATTTGTCAAACATCCTAAATTGGAGAAACTTTCTTTAAGGCATATTCTGAAGTTGCCATCATGGGATTTTGTTCCATTAAATTCCAAGGTTAATTCTTCTCTTTCTTAAATCCTTCAATTTCCTCCTTGTTGGATTCTTTCTTTGTTTTATTCAGCCAGTGTGCCCCTGAGATATGCTTTGAGTTCACATACATCTAATAATGTCTTTATTTCCGGTAAACATGGCAGATGGTTTGCTTGGGTGTGAATTATATTTTGAATTCCTTTTCCCCAGACATATTATTCATTGTTATTAAGCATCCTGTGTAGAAAGTCTGACACCAATCAGATTCTCGCCCTGTGGAGGGCTGTTTCGTACCCTGCATTCTATAACTTTTCATTTGTTTTTATCTTTGGAATTTCATGAACATGTTTCTCGGTGTAGGTTTTACTTTTTTCGTTTGTTTTTATTTATCCTATCAATATTAGGGTCTTTTTTATGATCAGAATATATATCTGTGTGTGTGTGTGAGTGTGCGTGTCCACGTGTGTGTGTGTGTGTGTGTGTGTGTGTGTGTATTGGAAAACAACTTCCTCTTATTTATTTATTTTTAATATCTTCTCCTTTCCATCTTGTCTTTTCTTATTTACTGGTTGGAGTAACTTTGGACATTCCTGGACTGATCCTCTAACTCTTGTAACATTTCTGGTTTTCGATTTTCAAATCTTCTTGCTGTACTTTCTGGGAGAAGTCCTTTTATACATTTGTGTACGTATGTATGAGTGTTTATTTGTATTTATTTATGGCTTTTCCAAATTTCACTTTTATATATTTAACCTTCCATAATCTCTCTCTTCCTCGTCCTCCTCCTCCTCACCCTCCTCTTCCACCTCCTTCTTTTCTGAATGTAATTTTGGAATGCATGGTCATA
>NW_004443949.1:3588895-3590674 GCF_000243295.1 Trichechus manatus latirostris | reverse complement strand
GTTACCACTAACTTTTGAAATCCAGAGTTGAACAAATGATTCAGAAACCTTGGTTTGAAGAACATGATGCTTATACTGAAGTTTTCTGAAACTGAAGGTATCATTAAGAGACTTCAGCTATGCTCTTAATGCAAGTGTTTGTTAAACAGTCGCATATCTAACTAATGTTGGGTCATGTAGCTCTGTGTTGCTTTGTAAAGAAACTTCTCCTTCGGTTTGTTGTAAGTGATGTAACTGAAAATTGGTCTTACATTTAATCCACTGGAAATGTTGCAGCTACGCTATGACCAGGCAGGAAAGGAGGAGACAAGGCAGGTAAGGACTATGTGGACCAAAACATTCACCACCCACATTCATGCAGACTTGATGAGTGATATTCACTGTTTATTGAGCCTTCAAGTGAAAAGTTATTGCAGAGGTCATATATACAGGTAGTCCCCGATTTATGATGCATTCAGGTTATGATGAACCACACTTAGAACCATCTTTTTTTTTTTTTTAACATCTTGTTAATAATATATACTGCATACAGTGTTAAAATATATCTGTAAATTTCTATGTTATGTTTCCAGCCACTAAAGACAAATAAAGATCAGATTTATAAAGATACTGATAATAAAAGGCAATAATAATGAAAACTAAAAAGTATTCAACTAACTTCAGAACGGACTTATGACAGAGTAGTCAGCATGGAACTCCGTCTTAAGTCAGGGACTACCTGTAAAACAATTTACACTTGTACTGATTAAAGAAACAAATGTAAATGTTAGAAATTATGTATCAAAAAGAGAATATTTTTTTAAAAGTTCACAAATAATATGCAATGATTAAGGCCCTTAAGGATCTGACTTACAAGCAGAGCTTATAAAAGATGTACACATCAGAGCATTTTAATGAAAAAACACGAAAGGAAAGAAAGTTGGTTATTATAGTGTTCCTCTATATAATATAATGGTCGAAATACATTCTGGAAACCTGAATGAAGCAAACCAAAAGATTTTATTTTGTTCTGTCTCACTGTAATGGCAAATGAAGGAGTAGTAAAAATAACTAAAGTTATGGCAAGGAAAAAATGGGAATTGCTAAAGCACTCTTAGAACTATCCACTTGATGACTTGAAGTTTGGGGGAAGGGTAGTATTTTGAAGACTTATCCCTATGTCTATGATTTTATGGAATAGATGAAAAGAAACTCTCCACTTTTAGCAGCCAACTGCTTAATGTCAGACAGATGTTGTTATAGTCATGATTATAGGATTTTATTTAATTCACAACAAGAGTATCTGGGTCTTATCTTGGCATGAGAGCTGGCTTTATAATGGTAATAGAACACAATTTAAACATTATACTAAGCTATCCATGAATATTCAACCAAATAGAATGCTTAATTAGCCAATAATTTAGGGAATTGCTATTTTGGGTGTACTTTTTAAAAAAAAGATTATCTCTTGCTTCTCTGAGGCTTAGCCCAACATTGTCTATATTTATTGTTTTCCATGTTATACATTCTCCCTGGTGCCATTCTGATTAAGTTAAAATCAGTTCACTCTTCTTTTTCCCATTTAATGGGCATACTTGTGGAAGTATCTAGAGTTTATTAGGATTCTAGAATATCTTTATGTATATATTTGAATCAGCTATGGAAAATGAACTCAAAAGTAAGACAGTATTTGTTTTGCTTGACTTCTTTTTGAGCCACAATACAAAGTAAAAGCTAGCAGAGGAGAATCACATTGTAATTAACTAAAATAGGATGTTAAATCTGTCTTGGAAGAAGTAC
>NW_004443949.1:3586126-3588098 GCF_000243295.1 Trichechus manatus latirostris | reverse complement strand
GGAACTAATAATTTAAAATGCCCTTGTATTTTATGTCTTTTTCCCCCATTGTATTTTTATTGTATTTTACGGGTATCATATTGTTTTGTGACGTATGGGGGAGAATTTGGTCTCTCAGCACAGAAAGCTTGAGAAGTGCTGGGCTAGATTTAAAGCAGCCAGCAGGAGACGAGAGAGAAGCTGGGAACATTTAGCAAGACAGATGAGCCAGGATTGAATTAAGCAGTGATTCAGATAGTTAATGGATGTTGAGGATGAGAACTATGGCCTGGTCTCTCCTAATGCATTTTCGTGTAATTGATTCTCCAGTTCCCTCCCCAAGTCACTGAGGCATACGTTCAGTAGATGCCCATCATTCTCTGAATACTTGCCAATAATGGGCGACTCATGCGTTCCAACAGTTCTTTGCATGCTTGCTAAGAGTGAGTTGTTTTTAATCCCAAATGATTGTATGCCAGTTGTAATTTTATTGTACTTATGTAATTTAATGAAATGTTGTATACCAGTACCTGTTACTGCTGAGTTGATTCTGACTTCTAACAACCCCATGTGTGTCAGAGTAGAACTGTACTCTGTAGGGTTTTCAACAGCTGTGACTTTTCGGAAGTAGATCACCAGGGCTTTCTTCCGAAGAGTCTCTGGGTGGATTTGAACTGTCAACCTTTTGGTTAGTACCCCAGTGCGTAACAGTCTGTGCCACCCACAGACTCCTAAATATTATATAAACCAATGAAATATAAAGAAAGATAGCTGTTGTATCCATGAAAACTAAGTTGAATACATTGGATAAACACAATCAAATCTAATTGCTAAAAATAAATAAATAAATTTGGTAATGGTTAAACTGTAAAATTTTGGAAAAACAAATCTTAAAGGACTTTGCACAAGGATTCCTTCTTAATTATCTTTAAATTCCTGTTTTGCCTTAAACAAATGAAGTGGGAAATTGTATAGAACTGGTGTGGTTTATATAAGATTATTGAAAACTGCAATTAGTAGACTTCTACTTTAGAAACGTAAAAGACCTCTTCCTACATAAAAAGATTAGGAAATGAATATCCATATCTTTTTTTTTTTTTTTAATTTGCCAGGTTCAACTAACATTTTCAGTTAATTGACCAATATACATCTAATTACATGAGGTGAAAGGTCTGGTATATTTGTACTTAAGTGTTTGTATATTTTTCATACTACCTTTCATCAAGATATTTATTGATTAGTAATTACCTGTATGTAGTGGCTTTAATAAAATGTTTATTTTTTAATTTGTTACAAAACAAAATTTGATAGAAATCGTGACAAATTCTTGGTTCAGTTCACTACTGCTATGAAAAGCTGATTTGTTCAGATAAGGTCATAGCTTTGATTAAACTTTGGGCATTTTATAATGAACTGTAAGTGTCATGTAGGAAATAAATAGGCTTATGGAGAAACAAGTTGGTTTGATTACAGCATTTAGAGAGTACAGGAGGTAGTAACCATTCGTTTATCCATTCGTTAGTGAAATAATTGAGAACTTAATATTTGCCAGTCAATGGAGTCCTAGTGGCACAGTGGTTAAGAGATTGGCTGTTAACCAAAAGGTTAATGGTTCGAATCTACCAGCCATTCCTTGGAAACCTTCTGGGGTAGTTCTACTCTGTCCTGTAGGGTCGCTATGAGTCGGAACTGACTGGATACAGTTCTTGCCCTTGAGGAGCTTACAGTCTAGTGGGAGAGACACATAGATTACTTAGAATATAAATGGGCAAGATATGATATAAATACTGTTCCTTGGGAGTATACAAACGCAGGGCAGAGTTGTGCTCATTATGTGCGGTTTATTGGGTCTTCTGTAGTGAGATAGGTGAGGTAGGTGTGGAGAGTTGAGAAGACGTGGCCAGGAGCTTGTAAAATTTATTTCTTCTACTTTTGTTCTCTTTTATTTTCCTCTTATATCATTCCTTGTGAAAGGCTTACAGATAATTTTAAT
>NW_004443949.1:3559034-3585949 GCF_000243295.1 Trichechus manatus latirostris | reverse complement strand
CTTTCTTCTAAAAAGTCTCTGGGTGCGCTCGAACCTTCAACCTTTTGTTTAGCAGCCAAACAGGTTAACTGTCTGCCCCACCCAGAGACTCTATGAACATCTATAGTAATGACAAATCTAATGTAGTGCTTCCACCCCTGAGAAACAAAATAGCCTCACCCATCCACTGCTAAGGCAGTCTGGTCGGTTTGTAAGTCCAGTTGTTTCTAAGACAAGAGAGGATTGCTCTGCATAACAAGGGTTTGCTTGAAGTTAAAATACACTGATGATGGAAGAAATTTAGCATCTTGCAGTAGATGTTGTTGTTAGGTGCAGTTGAGTCTGTTCCAACTCATCGCGACCTTATGAACAACACAACAAAACACCGCCTGATCCTGCACCATCCTCACAATCATTACTTTGCTTGAGCTCGTTGTTGCCACAACTGTGTCAATCCATCTCACTGTGGGTCTTCCTCTTTTTTCACTGACTCTTTACTTTACCAAACATGATGTTCTTCTCCAGGGACTGGTCCCTTCTGATAACATGTCCAAAGTATGTGAGACAAAGTCTTGCCATCCTTGCTTCTAATGAGCATTTTGACAGTAGATACCATCCTTTTATATTTTGTTACTGTATTTTTTATGTTCATAGTTTTTTAATATATAAAATGTATGTGTATTAATACTTATTATGTATATATATAATGGATTATAATAATTATAATATGGATTATATTTTATTAGATGGTATCCTCTTTATCATAGATGACCTGGTGTAGAGAGGACCATATAATAGATGGGTACTTCTACACAGGTTCTTTGACAGCCACACTTCTTGCAGCCTTCGGCATAATTCTAAAAGACAGTTAGAGGTCTGTAGCCAGTAACTAAATCATCACAGGGAAACAATATATGGCATACAATGTGGGAAGCGGTTTTTTGGGAGCAGGATAATGATATAGCTAAAGTCCAATTCTTGTTAATTTTGATGTTAGCTAGAGTATCTTAATACTACACAGAAATATTACTAATAAATCATGTTAAAGAACAAACATCAAGTAACACTTGTATTACTCATTTAGCAGAAAACACTGTAATTATTTCCAATGTGTGGTTGAAACCCCTCTAAACTCCGTGAGCTAGTCTTTAATTATTTACAAGATTCCCCTTAATTAGATAACATATTTGTGGGTGTTCTGTATATGCACATAAAATATCCTATTTTAAATACAAAGCATTTCATGGCATAAGCATGCCGTATTTTTTGTTTTGTTTTTACTTTTCTTCTAAAATTTCAATATACCGGCGTATCTTTTTTTGTCCCGGGGCTGTTTGAGAGCCTGTTTCTGGCAATTATCTGCTGAATGAGAATCGCATTTGCTTTACTTCAGCCCCTCAGGAAAGACAGCAAATACTCCAAGTGTCTCAAATGACACTGTGTTCAGTTTATTAAATTTTCTTGTGTTTCCCTTTAGGGATTTCTAGCAGCAATGGTGTTGGACTTTTCGTCAGCATTTGAGGTTTTGCTGTTCTCCTCTGATATTCACTTATTGAAGACTTTGTTGTTGCTGCTAAGTGACATTAAATTATTCCTCCTTATGAGCGTCCAATTTACTGTGCATATGTGAATTTATTTTCTCAAGTTGTATTTGTCATGAGTATTTTTGACAGTCAGTGGCATACAGTTGTACTAATGTCTCTGTAACAATAACAAATATTCAGCCTGAGTTAAATACATATTTATGGTGTGCCAGGCCAGGGGTGGCAAAGTGGTTAAGAGCTCAGGCTGCTAACCAAAAGTTTGGCAATTTGGATCCACCAGCCACTCCTTGGAAACTCTATGGGACAGTTCTACTCTGTCCTGTAGGGTCACTAGGGGTCAGAATTGACTCGATGGCATACAACAACAACCGGCCAGTAAGCTTAACATTTTGTGTAAAAAAAAAAAGAAAGAAAGAAAAGATGTTGCTGTCCTCCTGGAATAAAATCCATTTAGGGAGATGAAGCTAAAAACCAGTGATGGCAACTTACCCTTGCCAGGCATTGTACTGGGCTTATCCTGTGTTTCCTAATCCTTGGAACACATCTGCAAGGTTAAGTAACTTGCCCAAGCCACATGGTTGTAAGGGAAAAGGGCAGAGTTTGGGTTCGTAATTTTCAAACTCCAAAGCATATCAATATATACTGTGTATTGAGGGACATCATGCATATTAATTGTCAGAGTAGACCCACGTCAGATATACAAGTGGGAAAGTTGTTTAATAATCAGGAAAATCCTTCCCATTGCTGTTTTTAGCTTATTACTATGTCACTAAAGTAAATGCTCCAAAAAAGCAAGTAAGAAACAAGCTTATGGGGTGAAATCTAGCCTGCCTTTCCTCCACCTAAAGTTTCTTGGATAGATAAAATTTAATTAATCTTTAAAATCCTGTTCACATCTTTACTTCTTAACCTTTCCAAGACTTAATAACCTTCCATGTGTGTCTGTTCTGCCATGTCTCTAACTTACAGACAGCCTTTCTTTATAGAGATTGAGAACATCTGGTTAACACCCTTTTGGTAATAACCTTTCATATTTTCTTGCTTTTAAAGTAGAATTAGACACCATTATTCTTAGAAAGTGACATTTTTATATTGAAGTTCCTTTAGCTCCATGACTGTTGAATATACACTTCTTCTGTGGCGATTAGACATTTCCCTCTAAAGAGGTTTTCATAATTCTGAAAACATTCCTTCTTTCTACTGAAATTCTGTTGTCAATTATTTTGTTTGTGCAGCTGAGCATAATTTGTCCTAAAATGAATACAGGAAATTCGGGGACAAATTTAGTTTCTTAGGTGTTTCATCTTTACTGGAATAAATACACTGTGCATTTCCAAACCATGATTTGGAGTTCACTCGACAGTTAAGTGTTAAAGGTAAATAGTGTCTTGAAGTACCTTCCTGTGTCAGGCCTACTTTGGATGTGAGTGGTTTTACTTATTTGAATAGAGAAGAGATTCGAGTAGCTTACACTTGGCTATTTATAACACAGATTCCCACTGGGAAGTGCTAGTATATTTTTCAAAGTATTAACAGCAGATATTTAAAATAACAGTTTAGGTGTATGAACAAACATAAATGAAAGCACACTGAGAAAGGCTCTTCTTGCTTATAAAGTATCATTGGATATCAATGTTTTCAATTTCTTTTTGAGTGGAAGACACTCAAGGACAGAATATTCCAGAAAAACTAAAAGGAGGGTGTTTTTTGTTCAGGCAGTTCTTGTCTTGAATTCATACTTTGAATCACATGAATGTTTGAAGTAATTAAAATAGATCTGTTGAAGAGAAAATTTATTAAAGTATTCTTGAGCAAAAGTAAATGTGTTACTAATATTCTTATTGAAATCAACAGTGTTGCTATTAAAGCTAGTACCTCAAAAAAAAACGAACAAAACAAACCTATTGCTGTCGAGTCAGTTCCAACTCATAGCGAAACTATAGGACAGAGAAGAACTGTCCCACAGGGTTTCTAAAGAGTAGCTGGTATATTTGAACTGCTGACCTTTTAGTTAGCAGCTGAGCTCTTAACCACTGTGCCATCAGGGCTCCAAAGCTAGTATATATATTATCTATAATTTATAACATTTTAGGAAAACTTTAAATGATACAAGTGTATCATAGAACACAAAAAGTGAGAAAATTTAATTCTTGTATTTATACATCTATCCTGCCAAATCTGTAAGTAATCAAGCTTTCGAAACTATCACACGTTTTCTAGTGAATTAGGCAAATATGATCCTTCTGATGCATACAGAAATCAATGCTGGTATGTGTAGAAGGGAAAAACATAAATGGATGTTCCATGAGAGAGAACCAGCTCCCTTATCTATTAAGAATCTTATCTGTCTATTGATTCCCACAAGTTTGCTGATGGGGAGGGGGCATGATTCGATCAATCAGCCCTAGGTAATGAGGATCCAGTAAAAACTATGGATATGGAGATTCCATGGGCTTCCTGGTTAGTGAAAGACGTCAGTCAAAGCTTCACATTGGGAACCTTCCCAGACCTCTCCCAATATGCTTCTTCATTTGTATCCTTTTTACTATAATAGAATTTTTTTACTATAATAGAACTGTAGTGGTAAGTATAGTGCTTTCCTGAGTTCTATGAGTCGTTCTAGTGAACTCTCGAAACTGAGGAGTGGTTGAAGCTAGCAGATCAGAAGTGAGGGAGACTGAAGTCCTCCGAGCTTACAGCTGTCATCCTGAAGGGGTAGTGGAAAAACTTCAAATTTATAGCCAGCTAATCAGAAGTGAGGGTGTTGTGAGGACTCCCTAGCTTGCAGTTGGGATCTGAAGTTTTTGGAAACTTGGCCTTTTAAAGGACTGTGCCCTTAAACGTACGTGTAAGGTCTGATGGAGCTCCAGGTGGTTGGGGTCAGAGGAAGAAGTGCTTCTTGTGCAGCTGGTGTCAGAACAGAAGTGGAGCGGAACGGAATTGATCCTTACAATTTCGCATCAGAGAAGTGAGATGTGAAATTTGATTTTCCTGTCAGGACCTATTTTCTTAAGTGATAAGTGTTGGATCAAAAGGTGCTTTTGCCTATTGGATTTGCCTGTCTTTTTCTGTGTGCACACTTTGAATAGCGTAGGAAAATATGCTCCTTGGAAGTGTGATAAAATTCACTTATAAAATCATTTGGTTTGGGTTCTACATGGAGGGCAGTTTTTTGACCACCATTTCTAGTATGTTTTGCCCTGTTTGGTCTTTCTGTCCTAATTTTGCCTTCTCAATTTATTTTTCTCAGGGAAAAAAAAAAAAAAGCATATATACATGTATATGTATATATATAAAGTATAAATTCGATTTGTGATTTCTAGAGTATTAGGAAACTATAGTATATATTTCTGATGATGATAGGACATTTACAAAAATTGCTTAAATACTAAGCTACAATATAACAGAACTGCATATTCATTTTTTAAAAACTAGCCAATGATCTATCTATCTGTCTGTCTATCTATCATCTAGCTATCATCTGTCTGTCGTAAAAACCTCTTAGCAATTTAAGATACATATCTAAATGACTTTTTGATTAAGGAGTAATTCAAAACAGAAATTGTAGCTACTTTTAAAATGAAGATATAAGACACTATTTACCCAAACTATGGGATTTAGTATTAAGTGAAAATGTTTAAGAATAAATGCATGTAATAGAAAACACTAAATACTAAACATAAGTAAGCTAAGTATTCAACTCTAAAAGCTAGGGAAAGGGGAAAAAAATAGAATAAAGAAAATAAAGATAAAAGCAGAACTAAATGAATAGTAAGCAACAAAAGTCAACTTGATAATAAAGCAAGATCTGCTTTTTTGAAAATGCAAATAAAATTGACAAATGACTGGCAAGACTAATCAAGAATTAAGACATGAAACAAACGATTTCAGTGACAAAATAGGGGAGATGAAAAAGTACAAATACATTTAAATGGAAGAGAAATTATGTCAGTGTGCCTTTTTTCCTTTCTTTAACATAGGGTTGTAGTAAATTTTCTGCATATGTTACTTTAAGAATTCTTAATACATTTTTCCATCCAATGTATATTTTATGATTTTATATGATTATTAAGAAACAAAAAGCCTCCTAGTATTGATTTAAGAGTAACTTTCAGTTTTATATTTAGCAATATTAATCGCCAATTTCCAAATAAAATGAGCTGTTTAATACTACTTAATGTAAACTTCATTTATATATATATACATATATATATATTTATTTATCAGCAGAACTTACTCTAGAGCATCTGTGCTTCAGGTATTATCCCAGACTATCACCTGGAAATGAGTTAATAATATGCAATTACAAGTCCCACCTGGTCCTACCAAATCAGAAATCACCATTTAATAAGTTTCCCAGGTGATCCATATACACATTGAAGTTTGAGAAGCACTGTTCTAGATAAAATGATTATTTTCTTAATCAAAAAGTGAATGTATAAATCTAGAAAAATAGCTCTCTTCTAATGTGGATTGTTTAATATGATTGCCATGGTTAACTTACAAATAAAAAATCTAGTTTACCTTCACACTGGACGTCAGCATATTTCATTGGTTTATTGGACCTTATTCTTTTTTTTTTTTTTTTGATTTAAGTGTAAATAAGTTTGAAAATACATACCTATGTAAGGGTGGAGGTAAAGTATATCTAAAAGCCCTTGAATGTAATTACAATATTATGGAAGTGACTTCTCAGCAGGTAACCCTTGCCACTGAGTTTTCAAAAAGAGAGGGAGAAAAGTCACATGGAACAAATATCTGTGGTTAAAAATCTCATCATCTGTTAAACATATGCTGAATAATTGCTGGAATTTCTTTTATAACCTGATGCTGCTTTAGTGTAGTATATGGAAAAAATGATAATTTTATCATTATTTAAAGCAACAACTTTAATTACTTTAAGAATAGCTGATTGAAGTCAAACTAGAGAAGTAATGAATATTGTTAGAATTTCTCCTTTAGACATGCCACCGCTTTATCCATAATGAGAGGCAAAATGCAAACAAGGATTTGCAGATGAGATTAATGAAATAGAAGGCATCTATAGAACTAATTAAAATTAAAAAGGATGAACAGATGGTCTTTACACAGCTGAAAGTATTCTGATAAAATTCAGCCCATGTGTTTAGTAAGGGAGCGCTGTTGCAAGAAAACACACCTGTTTACTTTTCTATCTGCAAAAATAGTAATGTGGTTTTTATTTACCGTTACTTAGGCTGTTAAATCATCCCTTTGTCTTTCAGGCTCTGTTGTATCCAGATATAATCACCTTTACGTGACTTATTAGTATCCGTATATGTTCCCTGGGGTCCAGGACTATAAATCATGATTTCCCGATAGCAGGTGATCTTTTCCTACTTGCCCAATCTTTTTTCTACCATATGGCTAAAAACACCCCTGGAAAAAGGTGAAAAAGAAAAATAATATATATCAGAATATGCATTTATTTTAATAGATTCTAAATAAAGCTTTAAGCTCTTTAATATTTGAAATCATTCTCTAAGCCTTACTCATTATCAATATCTTGAAATTTGTAATATATACAGCAGATAAAGTTACTTTAACTTAGCTTCATTTAAATGGTAAATAATTTTTAAATAAGTATTTTATTATTTCCCTCCTAGAAGTAATAAATACTTTAAGAAGAAAGTTCAAAGATAAAGTATAACGATTTTTAACTTTTGGTAATTCTTTCAGTGCATTTTTCGGTAAATATTTCCTAGTGTACATATTTGTAATCAGATTGTATGGCTAATATTGTTATTCTTCTCGTTACTATTTAATAGGCAACTAAGAAATTATTGAGGCATTATTATTCAAATTGGTATCAATCCCAAACAAGTGATTTGACAAATAATTCCAAATTTTACTCGATTTTTATGTTATTTAAATGTAATTTCTCATTTAAAGGAATAAACTGATACATATTAGCCCTTAGTCCTAAGTCTTACTGGTGCCCACGTACTCTTTCTCATTTTAATAACTTTTATTTCATTATTGAACACTTGTGATGAAGCTAATGCAAAGATTTTGTTGGAAATATAAAAGAAGGACCAGGACAGATCCATTGAGTTAGTTTTACTTCTTACATACACGTTTATATTTGACAACACAGAGCTCAATGGCATACTCTTGGTGATTACTTGTTTGATATAAAGGTGCTCTACATTATTTAAATATTTATTTAACTTTAAAACAGTCGTTTGAGGTAGGTAGGACTGATAATGCTGTTGGTTTTACTGATTAAAAAACCATAGCATCGTTTGCAAACAGCCAAGTGTTTTTGCTGAGCATCCAGAACCTACATCTTGTGTTGTTTTGGTGTCCAGCCTCCCCATAGCAGGCACTTTCTGATATGACTCCCATGATCCCCATATCCGGGTATTTCAGCCCTTGCTTAATCCCCTCACTTTGAGTGTGGTTGGACCTAGTAACTGGCTTCTAAGAAATAGGATGCGGCAAAAGGGATATGATTTTAAATTAGTTTACTAAATACTGTGACCTCCATCTTTCTAGTGCTCTTTGCGGCTTACTGGCACTCTCTTGCACTCTCGCTTGCTCTGAGAGGAGGTGACTGCCCTGTAGTGAGATGTTCTATAGAGAGGCCCACATAGCAAGGAACAGAAAGGTGCCTTCAGCCAATAGCTCATGAGGAACTGAGGCATCAATCAAGTAGATGGTGAAACTCTTAAGTCCTGCTAACCACCATGTGAGAGCTAGGAAGTAGAGCCTTCCTCCTTGAGTCTTAAGATGACTACAGCTTTGTTAGAAACCCAGAGTCAGGGAACCCAACTAAACCACACTGGGATTTCTGACTCACAGAATCTGTGACCTAATACATGTCGTTGTTTTAAGCCTCTTCATTTTGGAGTCATTTGTAATACAGCAATCAATACCTAAGACATTTTCTCATCCACTTCTACATGCTAGCTACTGCTAGCAATCAGCTAAAGGCTCTTGGTATAAAGGTGCTACTTTCGAGCTTTTTTTCTAACCGGATTCCATCTTTTTTCTAGTGTTGGTGGAGAGGATAGTGGTATATCCGTAGAATAGAACATTAGACAATGAGAAGGAGGTAGCGAGAAGAATTTGTATTTAACTATAAAAATCCTGTGGGGGAAGTAGTTCGATTCCCAGTCAGTGTACTTCAGGTGCAGCCACTGCCTGTCGGTGGAGGTTTGTGTGTTGCTATGATGCTGAATAGGTTTTAGCAGAGTTTCCAGACTAAGACAGACTAGGAAGAAAGGCCTGGAGATCTACTTCTGAAAATCAGTCAGTGAAAACTGTATGGATCACAGAGGTCCACAACATATCATAGGGATGGTGAAGGACAGGGCAACATTTCGTTTAGGTGTGCATGGGTTTGCCAAGAGTCAGGGCAGACTTGATGGCAGCTAACGACAAATAAAAATCCTCTCTCCCTCCTGCCTGGCAACTCAGATTAGCCTCTTTAAAGCAAAAAAAAAAAAAAAACAAAGATATACTGAACTGTTTGAATGGTTTGTATTCAAGTGAAAATCCTATGATTGAAACCAGGCAAAGTTTAGGTCACAAGATATGATTAGGAAAAATTAAAAGAAACATTGTAATGGTATATGACAATCCTTTGCTTGTTTAGTATGTGTTTTCCCATTATAAATAATAATTTATATTCATAATCATTTCCCAATGGCAGTCAGTATATTGACTAAAATTTCCCCAACTGGATTTTCCCAACTTGGAGCAGTTGTTTCTTATAGTAGATTTTGGTTTGTAGCACAGGTGTACATTCAGTTTGAAAAATATAGGTTTTGGTGAGAGGGTGTCACTGACATTCTCTTTAGTTCATCATTTAAACAAAATGAAAATGTATAATTTTGTTGCTTTGATTTCAGTGTTACTGTCAGAAATAGCTATTTATTGATGATTTCTGTTGATGAGGATGGTCATCAAATCATGTGGTTAGGCTGTTCATCTATGTCTCATACTTTGAAATGAGATTCTATTTCAGAATTCAAAAAAAAAAAGATCATTTTTCATCTTACACTTTTATTTTAAAGAGGAGTTTCTAAATAAAATTCTCAGTACAATAAACCAAAAAAGCCCCTTGTCATCTAGTCGATTCTGACTCTTAACAACCCCATAGGACAGAGTAGAACTGCCCCATAGGGTTTCCAAGGAGCAGCTGGTGGATTCGAATTGCAGACCTTTTGGTTAGTAGCCAAGCTCTTAGCCACTGCGCCACCAGGGCTCCACTCAGTACAGTAGGGGGGAATTATGTTCCTATCATGATCTCAGAGACATCAATTTTTGTTATCATCTGACTTTAATTTAGGGTGTAATTCTCCAGTGGTTAATGACCAGATTTAAAGATAATCTCAGAAACAAAGATTGAACACATCTTTTTCTAATACTCTGCTGTGTCTCTTTTTCCTGATACATTCTGTTATACTTTTAAGTCACTTAGTAGGATTTATTTACAGAAAATTGTGTGTCCTTGGTAGAGCACTGTAAAGTTGCAATCATTGATGTTTAATTCATCTTAGTTTCATGTAGGTGTGATAAAAATTCATCCCTTAGGGATGTTACCAAAACCAAAACCCGTTACCATCGAGTTGATTCAAACTCTTAGTGACCCTATAGGACAGAGCTGAACTGCCCCATGGAGTTTCCAAGGCTGTAATCTTTATGGAAGCAAACTACCTCATCTTTCTTCCTGGGAACCACTGGACAGGTGAAGTCCCTATAAATGCGAATGATATTATCCCCTTCCCCCAAAAATTTGCTCTCCGAGCAGGCATAGAATTAAGGTGCCATAGAGATAAGACTAATTGTATCTCCATGGAACCAAACATTTAAAAAAAAAGACTTTTGTGCACTCAAAGACAAGTTTTGGTAGGTAATGCTGTGTCCTATAGAGTTCAATGCTAGGTTTTAAATCTGGTGTTATTTAACATTTTCTCTGAAGAAACATTTATTTTTAATTAACTCTAAAGTATGAAATTACCTTGAAGAGTAGAATCAGACTTTGTAACGTTAGAAAACCTAGTGAGTGACAGTCTAACAATATTTAGTGAGTTCAAGTGTATCTTGGTTTACCAGTACTGCTATAATAGAAATACAACAAGAGGGTGGCTTTAATATTAAACAGAAATTTATTTTTGCACAATTTAGGAGGCTAGAAGTCCGAATTCAGGGCACTGACCCTAGCGGAAGGCTCTCTGTCTGTCTTTTCCCCTCCAGTTGTACTTACTAGCTTCTGTGCCCAATCTGCTGTGTTCCTATCTCAAAAGTGGTTAGATTGAAGACACACCCTCCACTGATCTGGCTCATTAACATAACAAAGAAAGCCCTCTTCTCAACTGGGATTACATCCACAGGTATTGGGGTCAGGACACCAACCCACATTTTTTGGGCACAAGGTCGAATCCTTAACAAAGTGCAACTGGCATTTTTGAGTGGCGGGCCGACAGAGCTGTTTTGTTCATTAGTTTGTTTATTTTTTAATATCAAACAGACCAAAGCAATCTGTGATCTTGATGCTCTTAATGGATTTCCAGTTGAAGATCGTAAGGCCCTAAAAAAGATTTATCAAAGGCCAAGATAACAAACCAACCACTTATTTTGAAACCCTGGTTAGTTTGCCGACTACTTGTCCCTAAAAGCAGAATCGAAGAGGAAAAAACTGGAAATGAAATGCAGGAAGTTAGGCAGACCCTTTCTAAACTGCCAGGTCTAATGATGGAGCTTGAAATGAAAGAATGAAGAAGTTCAGAGGAGATTCCCCAGAGGGCCTCCACGCCTGTGAGGATTTGGTAACTTCATCTCAGTGTGGTTTATAGGTTACCAGAACCTTCTGCTTGTGCATTATTGCTTATTATGATTAGAGTCATTGAGTCATTTGCACTTTATATTTCCTCTTTGTCCTTACCCATTTGCTAGGAAAGCATCCAGGATGTGTTTAATCAATGATTCTTTTTGAAAATCCGACATTAATAAAATTTTAAAAGAAAAAGAAAAATGAGTAATTTCTACAGATACATTATTAAATAACTTGATTAATGTTGAGAAATTACTTTTGAAAATAAAACAGGAGTCCATTTCATTTGTTTAGACAGTTTATCATCAAGCAAATCAGCAAATTTTGGGCCCATAGAAAACTTCACAGAATGCAGACATCAACCTGCAATGATTAGAATACTTGCATTTTGTTCTGCTGATAACTGAATGGCCGGACTGAAGTCTGATCTACTTACATATGGATATTCAGGGCTGTGTTCACTTCCTGAGGGACAGACAGCAGAATCACTCAGAGGCAAAATCAAGACAATTCTCTCTATACGTTGTTGTTGTTGTTTTAAACAAGCAATGCCCATTCAAGGAAGCGGTTTATTTTTTTTCTCCATAGCTCTGTTTGAGCCCTGTGATTCCAGTGAGGAATACGGTGACATATTTACATCTGTGAGTTTGTGTCCAAACTTTAGGAGCTACTCCCTCCTCCGTTCCTCCCAGATAGCTTGAAATAGCTCTTTGTCAGTTTCAGTTCACACCCATAAAATTGGCTTCAAGTTTCCAACTTGATTGAAACTCCTTGGCCAATAACCTCCCTAACCCAAACCAGATGGGGAAAAGTTCACCCAAACAATTTTGAAATGTGCTGACCTTGTCCACATATTGCAGAGTAGAGGTTTATAAAACCTAATCTAAAGTCCTGTTTTTCTTTCCCCAGGGTATGTCAAAGAAAAATTCTATCCCCATCTAAGGTCACATATATGCAGATTGGAAAATCTGTAACATTCCAATTCCCCCACCCCCACCCTTTATTGTAAAGTTGACTTCAGTTTCTTGGGAGTCACCCACCGTCCCCCTCCTCTCAGGTCTGTGAAGATGTGCGCTAGAGTGCCTGCCCCCAGCTGCATTCTTCCTGTGGTTGGCAGAGTCGTTTCCTTCCTGTACTTATTGTCCACAAAATGGCCTCCGTCTCCCCACTCATCAGGAGTCACACTCTTCCAGTACACGGGCAACTACCCACCTAGGACAAGAATCCAATCTCTTCCACCTTGAAGAGGCTGTGGTCTGAGTGAGTCCTCAACAGCATGCTCAGTGTAAGGGGATCCCCAAATGGACTTGCTCCCTGATAATTTCCTTTCTTTCAGACACACATTGATGAGAGAAAGGTCTTGTTTGCAAAAGGAAATCGGAGCTTGTATGTTGAGATTTTCATTTAGGTAATGCTCCTTTTATTCATTGCTTTAGGCTTTATTTGACATTAGGTACAGTATGGGGGAAATGTTTTAGGGAACGCATTTTACTGCCTTGGTAACACTAAAAAGGGAAGGCAAGCGTTTTACCTATTGGCATGCGGTTTCATTTCGTGGTGCACCTGAGTGGATTACTATAATCAGGGAAGTGTGACTTTGAAAATAATAGTAATAATATTTTCCACTAAAATATACTGCTCCTACCATATAAAGATGCCCAAAACCCACTGCCATCAAGTCGACTTCTGACTCATAGCGACCCTGTAGGACAGAGTAGAACCACCCCATAGGGTTTCCAATGCTGTAAATCTTTATGGAAGCAGCCTGCCACATCATTCTGTGGGTTCAAACTGCCGACCTTCTGTGGTAAGCAGCCAAGCGCTTTAAACCCTGCACCACCAGGGCTCCCTTATAAAGATGAAACCTTTCAAACATTGACTCTATTCAGCATCTGGAGAAGAGCATCCGCTAACTACTGGTTGCAGAATGTTGCTTTTTTGCCTCTCCCTCTATATACAATTCTTCACCTGTTCGTCTATAACACACTCTTCCCAGAATCCATCCACATTTCATTACCTCCGCTTACCCTAATCTAACCCACTATTATCTGTTACCTGTACTTCTAAATCACCTACTGAGTGGTCTCCCAGCTTCCACTCTTCCCCTCTCCCTTTGGTCTATGCCTCCAAGAGTAGCCATAGTGAACTTTTTACGGAGGCACCAAACTTTTTCTTAAGGGTCCAAAAAATAAATATTTCAGGCTTGCAGGTCATGAAGTCTCTGTCACAACTATTCAACTCTGTTGTTGTGGTATGAAAGCAGCCATAGACAATACATAAAGGAATGTCCTTGGCTGTGTTCTAATAAAACTGATATAAACTGATGGCTGGCCATAGTTTTCCAACACTTATTTAAAACTAAGTTTTAGAAGGTGTCACTGTCCTAGCTGAGGCCTTCCTTGTTTGGCTGTTTACTTAGGATAATATCTGAACTCCTCCCCATGGCCTACAAAAGCTTACTTCTCTGTACAGGCAGTCCCTGTGTTACAAACGTCCGACTTTCAGACAACTCGTACTTAAGAATGGACTGCCATAAAGCCTATTATATTAAAAATTTGAGTTGAATACATACAGTGGTTTCTAATAACTAATGTACACGCTGCTTTATAACACTCGTGAAAACACTGTGCAGTTTGGAAGTGTTTCTTAAGTGTTTCATATGCATACCAAACCCACTGTCTTTGAGTTGATTCTGACTCATAGAGACCCTATAGGGTTTCCAAGGCTGTAAATCTTTACAGAAGCAGATTGCCACATCTTTCTCCCGTGGAGTGGCTGGTGGGTTCGAACTGCTGATCTTTTGGTTAGCAGCCAATATCTTTAACCACTGCTCCACCAGGGCTCCTTTTATATGCATAGAAAGGTAAAATATATATTATATATTAAGACAAACATTTGCCTAACTGACCCTAAATAAGAACCAAATGTACCTGTTCTGATTAACTACGAATTTGACTTAAAGACAGATTTAGGAACAGAGGTGGATCATCCAACAGACAAGATAAACTCGGTGCTTACCTTGTTTACCAGATGGTCGGTGGTGAGCAATTTCACATTTTTTCACCACATCAAAGACTCTATTTCTAGGTGTGGCTGATATCTCTCTCTCTCCCAGTCCCACAGCACTTTCTTACAAATTTGCAGGGGAAAAAAAGAAAAAGCCTCTTTTCAAATTTACAATCCCTGACGGGTGGATGACCCAGTCAGCAAGGTAAGCATGGGCTTAATTGTGCTTACTTACTAATCTGTAATGAACAATATATACCCAACAAAAATATGTACGTATATGTCCCAAAAGATGTGAACGTGAAAGTTCATGGCAGCACTATTCAAAACAGCCTAAACCAGAACAACCCAATGTAAATGGTGATGTATTCAGTCAGTGGAATACTCCACAGCAACGGTAACGAACAAACAGTTGCTACATGCAGGAACATGGATGCGTCTCATAAACTAATGGTGAGCATAAGACACCAGACACTAAAGCGTCCATTCTGTATGAGTTCATTCATTTTAAGCTCAAAAACTAATGGGGTATGATGATTGGGAAGGGGCTTTCATGGCAGTAGTAATGTTGTATTTCTCGCTGAGTGATGGTAACACAGGCAGTTGACTTTGTGACTGTTCACCTACCCGTATAATCATGATATGTGATCTTTCCTGTCTGTAAGGTATGTGTTAATAAGATGTTAACTTCAACAATCCTACTTGCTCATTGATTTCCCTCACCAACTCATTTTCAAATCGCTTGAGGACAGAGCTCACATCTCTGTGTTTAGTTTCCTTTTCCCAAACCCTACAGGGTCCTCTCCTACATCAGGTGCCCAATAAACACTCTTAGGATAAACAAGACAGATGGATGTATTAACAAACAGTCCAGCTATCTTCTAATAGACCTGGATGGAAAATAACAATCTGACCTGCACAAATCACACTCAAACTCTCACTTTCTTTTCAACTTTCAACATAAAATTTCAAAACTGTACAAGTGTTCTTGATGCCATTTCATTGTGTATTAGTTCCTGAATGGTTTGATGCTAATTCTTATGCCTCCCCAGCAGAGATATTACTTGGTGCTGTCATCCCTCAGAGGCCACCCCCTGCTCTGTGCCATTTATTGTAACTAATTGGCCTAAACTGCATGAGATCTCATCTAACAAAACATTTGACGGCTCCTCCGGTTGATATGTGCTCCAGAAAGCTCCCTAAGGGTCTAAGGTTTTCATTAGTTTTTAGAGCACACTGAGTTAATCATATCGTGCACTGGGTTTTCAAGTTGAACAGTCAGCCCGAGAAAGGAGTAAACATGGAGATGCTGGAAACGGGCATAACACCATTTCTTCTTTTGGCAGCCTTCAAGCATTACCCTCAGAACTTGAAAGACTTTAACTGCGGCCTTTCTCTAGGCGAAAAGTTGACGACCTGGGAGTGACTTACTAGATCCAGGTGGCCCTTACAAGAAATAAAACAGGACCTCACCCCTTGCTGGAATGTGTAATTTGTGGTAAAACTTGAGGGGGCCATTATGATATGTTGACAACATTCCTTCTGGAAAGGTCAGGATAAAATGAAAGCTAAAGAAGCAAACCCAGTTTAGCCTTTGCTGTTGTTCCTTAGTCTGCAGCGCTTTGCCATGGACGAGCTGGGGATACAGTGGGGGAAAAAGTTCTCTGAAGATTGTAGTGGTGTACATTCTGTGCACCACAGCACTGGGAAGAAAACAAGAAGATCCCTTTTCTAGAATCAGTTGTAGTGCTAGGACCGATGAAAGAGGAGGTGAGCTTTTATGGCTGTGTCCTGATCTGAATTCCTGTGTCCGACAGGAATGTGGTAACCACAGTACATCATGAAACCCTTAAGAGTTTTCTGGGTATTGTCAGACTGCTCCTCACCACGGCAGTGGTGTAGATGGGAAGAACCTGGAGAAGGCCTGTTAAGACCTTTAGTCCTCCACAGTGCGCGAGTTTCCGGGTGGAAGGCTGGTTGTATGGAGTGTTCTTTTACTGCCAGCCATTAGCCCAGTGGCCTTATCACGTTCATGAGCCCAGCATTGCATTTCGTTTCTATTTACAGGACTCTGCAGGCCATGCATCAATTCTAAGGAAAATTATACCCACTTTATTACCTAGACCAATGACAATTATTGAAGTATTCCTTTTTTCAGGCATGTATATGTGGTATATATTTTAAGTATGGCGTAGAAGGGATTATAAAGTTATAGATGTAAATTATTGCTATAGCTATAGCTGTGAAAATGAATATGGATTATATATATGGATATAGATATAAATACTGCATTAGCTGTTCTCTTTACCTGAAATGCTCTTTATGCCCGTCTGCACAACTTGACTGGTGTGTTTTCTTTTTAATCATTTGGGGTCTGGGCATGGATTTATATATGGATATGGAATACATATATACGTATATATACACACACACATACATTCATATATATGCTGCATATATAAAAACAGAGTGAAAAAAGAGTCATGTTAGGTATTCTGATGTTAAAGCAGGTATGCCTTTCCTTAACAATCCTGAAGATCAATTCTAAAGATCTAAGTATTTTAGAAAAAAAGACTATATATGTAAGAATTATGAAGTTGGTGAAGAATATTGAAATACCATGGGCTGCCAGAAGAACAAACAAGTCTGTCTTGAAGAAGTACAGCCAGAGGGCTCCTTGGAAGCCAAGATGGTGAGACTTTGTCTCATGTAGTTTGGACATGTTATCAGGAGGGACGAGTCCCTGGAGAAAGACATCATGCTTGGTAAGGTAGAGGGTCAATGAAAGAGAGGAAGACCCTCGAAGAGATGGACTGAGACAGTGACTGCAACAATGGGCTCAAGCATGGCAATGATCGTGAGGATGGTGCAGGACCGGGCAGTGTCTTTACACAGGGTCGCTACGAGTCGGAACCTACCTGAAGGCACCTAACAACAACAACAACATACATGTAATAATAAAAGTGACTTGGAGAGTGAGCTCCTTGAAGGTATTATCTCTTTATCCCTAGCACCTGCCACATAATAGATGATAAATAAGTGTCTGGAGAATGAATGAATGAATGCAAGAAAATTAATAATCTTTACATTTATCCTTTCTAAACAAAGCAAAAAAATAGTCAGACTCTATAAACTTTTCCCTTCCATGGACAGACACGGCATGTCCAGCTTACTACTCGGAAAAAAAATGGCCCCTCCCTTGTTCTATAGTTTCCCAAAGTAATGGTGCGGTATCCCCTTGAGTTTATGACTGGCAGGGGGCCAGCTCACTTCCCCAGCCCTGGAGTGATCTCAGTAGGGTAGGATAAGAGACTTCACAGCAGGAATGTTTGCAGCTGACAGCCCTATCAACAACTGCAGCTTATTACAACCACAGCAACAACCCAAAACAAAACAAATATTGGAGATGAATGTAAGACAGATGATTTTGTTGATCTCAAGCGAAAAAGACAAGTAATGAGACCCCTGGGAGCCCTGAAATGAGAAACTTCTAGAGCTAATTGAGATATGATTAAAAAGATTGCTCTGCGTTATTGCCAGCAGTCATTGAGTTTTGTCATTAGGTTTCCCCAGTGTTGGAGCAATCAAATCCATTATTACTGCTTTCACAGGCAGCAGAGTATCTTTTGGTATATATATATTTTCCATAAAACAATAACTTATTAAAGCCATAAGTGGAGTTTCTGAAACAAATTCAATAAACATATTTTAAGAAACTGCTCCCTTGCTGTCATTTATCATAGACTCAGAGATGTCACTTGAATTTTGTCTTCATCTATAGCTGTGCTGTCCAACATAAATATAATGCAAGCCACATGTACAATTTTAAATTTTCTAATAGCTACACCATAAAAAGTAAAAAGAAACAGGAGAAATTACTTTTACTAATATTTTTACTTAACCCAATATATCCAAAATATTATCATTTCAACATGTACTGAATATAAAATTATTAATGAGGCATTTTATGTTCTTTATTTCATACTAAGTCTTTGAAACTGAGCATGTATTCTAGACTTACAGATCATTCAATTTTGTTTAGCCAAATTATGTTCGATGGCTAGTGGGTACCATATTGCACAAGGCAGACTACAGCTTTGCCTTTACTTAGCTAGTATAAGAGATAAATTAGGTAGGCTACATCACATCAGCTATGCCACCTGAAAATTACAGGGTAGTACTTTTTAGTGATATCATCTTTGCTGATGGAGGAAGATTCCCTTTCTGCATTAGCCTTTCTGTGGATCAGAACTTCCAATATGTGAAAGAATGGTTTGATTGTCAAGATTATATCATAGTTTTCCAGGAAACCATTAATGAGTGCTGTTATTTATTTTAATTATATTTTGAGTTTGTCCAAAACTGTTATTCAAGCTAAATTTCAGGGTACAAATTATTCAGCTATTATATGTAGTTCGTGACAAGTTGTTATATATTGAAAATCACTACTGAAGAAAAACAGCACTACCATTCACAATATTATCTTCAGAAAAAATGTTGTTGCACACTGAAAAAGTCACTTTCGTATTCATATCATCATGTAAAACCTCTGTCCATTAAATTTTTCTTATTTTAAGAATTTTTACATTTATCAGTATGCTACACATCATTTTTTTTCTGAATAGCATCATCAGATTAGTATGTTAGAAATACAGATTATAGAAAACACAGAAATCCTTTTGGATAGAAGTAGATTATTAAACTTACTTAAGAGCCCTAGTAGCGCAGTGGATAAGAACTCGGCTGCTAACCAAAAGGTCAGCAGTTGGAATCCACCAGCTGCTCCGTGGAAACCCTATGGGACAGTTCTACTCTGTCTGATAGGGTTGGTATGAGTCAGAATTGACTCGAGGGCAACGGGTTTGTTTTTTGTTTTTTATAAGGGTAGATTTTTTTAAATTTAATTCTTCTTTTTCCTAGTTCTGTATACTATAATAGTTTCCAAGGTATATTCAGAAAGCCTTGAGCTATTTATGGAAATCAAGACCTTGGAGGAAGGGGAAAGCAAATGGAAGGCTGAAATGTAGTTTCTACTTGCTGCTTGGAATCATAGCTGTGTATAGAACTATGTGTGCTTTTGAGAACTCAGAACCACAAATATGTCGGCTAAGTAGGAAAGAACTTTGTCAGCCTGTCTTCCTAAATCTCTCTTTCTTTCTATTACTCCTTCTACCTCCCCCTACCTTTCATCTGCTTTTCTCCTTCTGGAAGCAAGACCTACAGATATGAAAGAATAACAACAACAACAAACCCAAAACACCTACTGGACAATAGATGCTTAAGACAAGTATGAAATAACTTGGTACTGTGTTTGGGCATAAAGTACTAAAGGAATACAAAATAAGACTAACACCCCATCACACATGGAGTTTATATTGAAAAAACTTCTGGTAGGGAAGATGTCTTAATTGTCCCTGAAGAGTTGATTTGAACTGATGGAAAGATTGGAGACCATTTCATAGCACCATTAAATTAGCTGGTTCTACGCATGGTGTCACCACGAGTTGGAATAGACTGGAAAGCAACTAAGAAAAACAACAGCTAACCCAGAGTATTTCCACTGAGATCACATGCAGAGCAGTACAGCAGAGAAGGAATACTGGCAGCAGCACACTCATGACAGAGCTGGGAGCTCTGTTATCTGGCATTGCCTATAAGTGAGGCAAGGAAGGGAAGAGATGATTGAGAGGCATGTCTGTTGTCCTGAGGTACTGGTGAAATGATGAGGGATGTTTTCTTTAGCTCTCCTTCTTAGTTGATTTTGACAATTGATACAAATTTTACATCTCTGCATTTATGGCCTGTAATAATAAGATGAGGAGCCCTGGTAGTGCGGCGATTAAGGACTTGGCTGCTAACTGAAAGGTCAGCAGTTTGAATGTACCAGCTGCTCTGCGGTAGAAAGATGTGGCAGCCTGCTTCTGTGAAGATTACATCCTTGGAAAACCTATGGAGGCAGTTCTACTCCATCCTATAGGGTCGCTGTGAGTCAGATTCCACTTGATGGCACTGGGTATTTTGGTTTAATAATAAGACATCAACACCCACGTAGTTTAATGGCCAGTAAACCAAACCCATTGCTATAGAGTTGATTCCAACTCATAGAAACCCTATACGACCCTATAGGACAGAGTAAAACTTCCCCATAAGGTTTTCAAGGGGAAGCTGGTGGATTCGAATTGCCGACCTTTTGGTTAGCAGCTGAGCTCTTAACCACTACACTACCAGGACTGTTTAATGGCTACTAGCCAACCTTAAAGTTTAGCCAGCTTAAAATAGTTGTTGTAACTCTCATACTTTGGCTTCTACAGAAATGGAAGAATGTAATTCATAGTTTTAGGCTCCAAGGAAACACAAGTTGAAAAATGAAAGTGTTATTGTTTTAGTAGAAAACAAAAAAGTGTCTTGGAGACTGGAAATCTCACAAATAAGCCACAAATTGTACTAAATATGAATGAACCATAAAGCGCTCTTCAGAACTCAGATTTGGAATCATTAAAATGGTTTTGCATTTGCACTGCTTTTGTTGATAATTAAAACATGCTTGCAGGATCTCACAAGTGGGAACAATTACAGAGTTACTGTTTCACAATGAAGTTAACACATAATTTAAACAAAAACTGAAACAGAGGCAGACATGGTAGAACCTGAGCAATATGAGTGACAGATTGATTTGTTCTTCCATTTATCTGGGTGGATAGCATTTAACAATTATTCAACTTTTGAGGACTTGGAATTTTGTTCCCTGCTCTATTATTGCAATACTGATTCTTAACATTTACAAATATTTAATTTGGAGATAAAATTTTCATTGCTTTCTTTTTCAAAGCAGAATATGTTTGTGTATTTCAAATAATTTATTTGAATAATGTCTAGATAGACTACATCAATTTAAAAATCAACAAATTGTACCTTATGATATTGTAAATCTAAAAATAACTAGTCAAAGAATATATTAAAAAATAGATATGGTAAAATTAACTCTGATGCAATTAACATTTTTTTTACATAAATAATTGCCTAATTATAGAAATCACTAATGTTTTCCTTCCCCATTCACCCCTATGGAGCCCTGGTGGCACAGTGGTTAAGAGCTTTGCTGCTAACCAAAAAGGTCAACAGTGCAAATTCACCAGCCGCTCCTTGGAAATCCTATGAGGGCAATTCTACTCTGTCCTGTCGGGTCGCTATGAGTCGGAATCAACTGGATGGCAGTGGGTTTGGTTTGGTGGTTTATTCACCCTTGAAAAAAGAAAAACACAAAAGCAACAAGAACAAAACTGCAAAGGAACCCATACAATGGATAATTAGTGATGGCTCATTATGGGTCACGAGCCGTTTCTTCCTGAGATTACAATACATAATAAATAAGTAAAGCACTAAATTACATTAACCCAAAGTACCAACTATAATGATGTCTCTCCTGATGTATTTAATTTAGGGCAAAATTTAACATTAACATGTAGTTTGTTATTGTAGGCTTGTACTGTCCGTATGTGTATGTATATTTACCTTTTATTAACAAGTCTCAACTAGTAGTAATGATTTAAAAAAAAAACTTCCCTTGTGTATTTTCTACTATAACGTAAAAAGTAAGGGACTGACAGTAATAGTTTAAGAGAAAACAGTGAAATATTCCATACATGTATAGTTTGTGCACCCTGGAAAGGAGATGACTTTGAAAGTTGACAGACTCATATGAGCTGGAAATCCAGGGATGTACAAAGAATGAAGAAGGAGAGATGGCAATCTACTTTGAGAAATTTACCAGAAGGATCATAAAATTTAATTCATCTGCTCTAAAAGGCTAGCTACATTTCCACTTTGTCCTTTCTCTCCAAAGTTGAATACTTGGTCAATTTTTAAAAATAAAATAATAAGCCCTGGAAGCGCAGTGGTTAAGCGCTCCGCTGCTAACCGAAAGGTCGGCAGTTGAACCCACCAGCCACTCTTCATTAGACAGATATAGAAATCTGCTTTCGTAGAAATTACAGCATTGGAAACCCCATGGGGCAGTTCTGCTCTATCCTGTAGGGTCGCTATGAGTCGGAATCAACTCGATGACAACGCGTTTGGTTTGGTTACCGCTACCTAGACTGACCTGGTACACTAATGTGAGCACCATTGTATTACAGTAAATGTGAATGTCTGGAGTTGTGTAGTGCACATTCTGTACAGTTGACCTGGTGTACCTGATCCAGTTCTAGGCTGGAGATTTCTATTTATTGACTAGTTCATTCATTGGCAACCCTGAAAAGTTGGTAATCTTTTACCTGAAGTCAAATGACTTGCCCATGTGTCTCCTTCCCTTTGCTTACAGAGGTGAAACTATATGGTCTGTAACTTCTTTGCAATTCTACCATCCCCATAAAATGAACATTACGAGGAAGAAGCCTGCATCCTGACGTGGATTTAAATGGAAAAAGGGTGCTGAACTTGACATTCTCAGCTCTAAGACTGCATGTGGATTTAGAAGAGTTTGTCATCTCTCTAGGACAAAAAAAGAAAGACACAGAGCATATTATTGTGGGCTCTCAGGGGTCCAGGCAGTCATAAGTAAATGAATATAACCAGACCCTGAGGAAGCTGAAAGCTCCCTTGAAGCTAGAGATAAATGTGAGGAATTTCCAAATAGCTATATATCAAAACTTTAAGTCTATGGGAAACTTTTGCAGCAATTTGTAATCTCCTAAATATGTACAAAAGCAACACTGACATCCTTGATCTGTGAGTAATAAGATTGATATTATGTCTCGCTGTATATACATACATCTATTTTTAATATGCTAGAATATAATTTTCAGTTCAAGATAATGCATGCCACTGCTCTGTAATGATAGTGATGAATAGAATATTGATTAGAAAACTGATTAAGTCTGAATAACAGGTAATTGATGGGGTGAGGGAGATGTGGCATTTTCTGTCTTTGTTTTTACAAAATAACTACAGATTTCCCAGCTGCAATAATATATATCAGGCATAATATGTGAATTAATTTATATACATATAATAATTAATTTTATAATTAATAATAATTAAAATAACTAATAATTAAAATTACTGATATATCAGGCATAATATGTGAATTAATATGTAACATGTGAATTAATTTTTTTAAGTTAAAAATGTCCGTTGCTTAAAGTAAATACAGTCTTACATATAATTTGGCACTACAGATGAATTTGATTCATTTACCAGTTGAAGGGAAAAAAGTATCATTTGCATAGGGAGATAGGGGATACTGATTAGTGTTTATAGAAGAAGTCTTAATGTATCTTTCAGTTCATTTCTTGAATGGAAGGTACATGCATTTGTCAAATCATATAACATTCACAGAAATTCACCCTTACAATTCTTTACTCTGACATGTATTAAAAAGACTCAATGGTATGGAAAATGTCCACTTCTCTTAGATAAACCCAGAAAGGTACAACATTTAATATGAGAGTTTATATAGTTTTCTGAGAAAGCAAAGATAAAAGGGGCAAAGGAAATGAGCTAGACGTACCTTCTCCATCTTCCAAGATGCCATCACTGGTGTTCTTTTTAACCCTGCTTGCTGTTCCTCCTGGGAACTATAGTTGTTTCTTTTTTTACTTCTTGCCTTTTGCTTTGAACTTGTGCTTTAGCAAGCCCTGCATATATTGCTATGTCCATCACACTGTGATTGGCTCCCATAGGTTGAATATTCAACTGTTTGTAGAAGACTAGAGTCCGAGTCAAGGATTTTTTTCAAGCCAGAAAACCAAAATGGTCTTTTAATGGCCTTTTCAATGGCCTAGGGCACCTGTAAAATACGAAGCTGCATTACTCATTTAAGTGAAGCTTTGATAAAAGTGCTTGAGATGTTTCCTACATCTGTGCTATATTTTCTAATCTTCTAAAGTGCATAAGCATAGCTTCCATTTTCAAAAATATTTAGATTAAATAACAATAGCATCACTATACTCCTTTATAGCAAATACTTGGAAGATGAAAAAAGTAGTAAAAGGAAGACAAATCAAAGTTAACTACTCATTTATTTATATTTAGAAAATGCAATGTACTTAATATAGTTTACCTGCTTTAACTAAATCTTGAGACATTCAGGAATATCATCTCCTTGATAATCCCCTTGATAATTGAAGATAAGAATGGATAACATTTTCAGGGAAAATTATGTTTCTTTTTCTACAAAAAAAGCTGGTGCTGGCACTATTTCTGGAAAAATTAAATGAACAAATCAATTATTTTTTTACAAGTGTGTCTATTTTGTGAAGGTGTTGATTGTGTATATGGGCTGGAAAACCGCTCTGACAAAGCGTTCATCTTTCAATTTTCATCTGAAAGCATTTGATGATGTTACTAATACAGAAGCTTTTTCTGAGATCAGCTTCCTCTTCATCCTCAAACGGACGCATATTAAAACAAACAAACGAGTAACAACAACAAAACAGAATTATACAACCTTAGAACTGGAAGCAAAACCCAAAACTGACCTGAAGTCATGTCCACTCCAACCTCCTACATCTTCAGACTAAAAATGTCTGCGACTTATGCTGGGCTATTTTCCCCTTTGCTTCCGCTACAAAGCACTTGACACCTTATATGATATTAGTGCATTTTCTCTTTTTGTCCTTTGCAAATATCAAGAATATCAAGACAATGCAATCTAAATTAAAGAACATACCAATGGCTCACATAACATGGCTTAATGCCTGCCAGATAGTGGTCTTTAAATAAATATTTGTCACAGAGGAAATGTCTGTGTGAATATAAGCCTAATAATAATAACAATTATTATTATTAGGCTTTCCAAGCTACCGTCATGCAGTTGAATACCCTTGGTTCATGACTTATGGTTAAATAAGAATGGTAATATTGGGTTTTGGCCTTGCAGACTGATCATCCAAGTTTTCTGTAAGCAGGGTGACTAGAAACCAGTGATTTTGGTCATTTTCATGCTAGTTTTTCCCATACATTGGTTTCCAATAGCCACTAAGTCTTTTGAGGCTACAGCTTCTCATATTCCTTTTAAAACAAAATTAAAATGCGTACACTAAACACTCCACATTTGTTCTTAGAAATGGCTTTCAAACAGAGCCAGAGAGGCAATCACCAATTTTTCATCCTCCATGCCATTCTCATGGTTAACATCCCTATCATCATCAACACTTCCCATCCCACACAGTGTTTTGCAAAGAGAGGGGTGGAGTGGGGATAGGAGACGGAGAAGGGGAGACAAAGCATCTCTCCCAGGAGCTCATATCAGAATTGAAGGTACGGACTGAGAAACTTGAAAGAACCACAAACTTAGACTCTAGACACTCCTTGTAAAGGGTCCATGCTCTTCCTCTCCTCTTGTCCCACCTTGAGATTCACTGCTTTAGAAATTTTCTAGTTCACATGAAACGTAATACCTGCTTTTTAAAAGGTCTGTCCTCCAAAAGAACTCACAAAGATAATTTAAGCTCTCCAAGTGTACTTTGTAAAAACCAGCAAACAAAAACACACAACTAAACAAAACACAGTGGCTGCAGCAATGAGCTCAAGCATAAGTATGATTGTGAGCATGACACAGGACCGGGCAGCGTTTCCTTCTGTTGTACGTCGGGGCACTATGAGGCAGAACCGATTTGAAGGCCCCCCAGGCCAACAACAAACAAAAAGCAATATTCAAGGACCAATGATTTTCAATACAGATATAATGACGTTCTGGCCAACTGCCTAATCTGCAGGTCAGAGATGAGATCCAACAAGAGGAAGCTGCTGTGGGGAAATCCCCCAGAAGGTAAATATGTGTGGGACTGTTGTGGCGCAGTGGTTAAAGCGATTGTCTGCTCATCAAAAGGTTGGTGGCTTGAAACCGCCAGCAGCTCCGTGGGAGAGAGATGGAGCAGTCTGCTTCCACAGAGATTTAAAGCCTTGGAAACCCTATGGGGTTGCTATGAGTCGAAATTGACTCGATGGCAGTAAGTTTGGTTTTTTTGGATGTAGTCCACAGTGTCTTTCCCGTTAGTTGGAATGTGCATAACTGAATGGGACAAAAACTTAGGGCCTCCAGCCAAGGGCCTTTTTTTTCCCACCTAGCTGATAGATTAGAAAAGCAAAATAGTTAGGTGATGGGTCCCCCCTCATCCCCTCCAAAACAACAAATATGGCTTCCTTGGTGTGCCCTTGAAAATTAGTCTTGAAACCTATAAACGGAGTTGTTGTTCTTGTATCTTTTAAAGCCCTAAAAATCTTGATCATATCAAGTTTTTATTTATTAATCCTTCAAATATATATCTACTGTCTGCTATCTACCAAACGCTCTTTCAGGTTCAAAGGATACAGCAGAGGTTGGAACACTCAGCAAATTTCTGTCCTCTTGGAGTTTGTAATCTAATGGGGGAGTGGAGACAGTAAACAAAATAAATAAGTAATGATTGGTTTAGAGAGTAAACCAAATTAAAATATATATATACGTATATATATATATATATATATATGTATACATATATATATGTATATTTCAAAGGATACAGCAGAGGTTGGAACACTCAGCAAATTTCTGTCCTCTTGGAGTTTGTAATCTAATGGGGGAGTGGAGACAGTAAACAAAATAA
>NW_004443949.1:3544676-3558934 GCF_000243295.1 Trichechus manatus latirostris | reverse complement strand
TATATATATGTATATTTCGTTTGTCAGATGGTAAGATGTCCTATGCAAAAAAATAAAGTGAGGAAGGGGATAAGGGAGTAATGGGAGAGGGAGTTTGCAATGTATGGGGTAGCCAGGGAGGGCTTCAAGGAGTTTAAATTAAAGATCAAATGAGGGAAAATGAATGATGCCATTACTCTCAATCTGGGTCTTTTACCATCCCTTTTAATTTGCAAATAACCTAAGTCATCGAACAATTGTGTTTAATAACCAATAAAGCAGTTGTAAATCACTTTGAAAATTATAAAGCAGAGAAGTGCTATAGCAATTGGACATTATTCTGAACTGCTATGGTCTAGTTTTAATTATATTGGTAATTCACTGTTGATGTACATTCTGAAAAAAAATGTCATAAGCGTGCCTTGTGTAGGAAAATGATGCTAGATTAGAGGACATAAAAGAGTAACGACCTAAACTAAACACGTAGCTGAAACTAAATTATTTGCTTTATAAACATTTCAAATGTCAGGGTCTAATTCAAAGGACAAGTGTTTTCTTAAAGTGCCATGTGGCAATTAAGGATAAAGGCTGAAAAATATCAAGGTCAAAAAGCAGTATTCTGTCATTAGGCCAGAGTTAAGACAGCTTTTTGCTGGGAGGAATTCATAACATGATCAGAATGATAAGTGGGGGTGAAATTGATAAACAGTTTAATATTACAATGGCTTTGTTGTACCCTGACAGTATCACATTTGCTAAACAATGCAAATCCTTTATGAGATAAAAGCTACTGATCATATTTCAGGGCTTTTAGTAGAAAGCAAGTGGCAGTTCAGGTTGCAAGACAGAGTAGATGAATTTAGTAGTAATTCCAAAGAACAAATACCTAAAATGATCGAAAAATAAATTCAGCTACAAAAATAGTAAATACAGAACTCAAAAATTTACAAGCCTATTTGCAATCTGGAACATTGTGGCTAGTTTTGAGGCAAAGCTTGAAAAGGTCATTAATTTTATGTAGAAAACGATCTCTTTTAAAAGAGGAAATCAGGCTGTTAACATTAATGGTGGGGTGAAAGCAATTAGGTAATGTGGTTTTGCTTTTTATTTTGATTTCTGAATTAGAGTAAATGAAGTTATAGATTTTATAATTATATAAGAAGCCACATGTTTTATATATATAATACGCATTAATTTTTTAGTTTTAATTAATTTTTAAAAATTATTTTTTTAAATTTTATGTGTATATAAAATACACATTAATTTTTCTATTTTGTTTGAATTTGTGTAGGGTACAGATACTCATCAGGAATCTTCTTTATCTCCTTCCCCGTTTGATGTGAACTAATAGCATGTGTTATTTCATCCGAGTTAGAATGCTACCCCTTTTCTCACACCCATTCCCACATCTTTCCTTCTTTATTAATTCCCTTGTAAAGCCCCCGGATTCTGACAACTCCCTTACAATATACACAGTATAGTCCCCTTAAGTTTTGCATTAGTCCACCTATGTCTGTGTGTGGTTTCTATAGTTTCGGCGTGTCCATCTCCTCTTGCAGAAATAATGTTCTGATGAGATAACACTCTTTGTGTTAGTCATCTAGTGCTGCTGTAACAGAAATATCACAAGTGAATGGCTTTAAGAAAGAGAAATTTATTCTCTCATGGTCTAGTAGGCTACAAGTCCAAATTCAGGGTGTCTTCACCAGGGGAAGGCTTTCTCTCTCTGTCAGCTCTGGAAGAAGGTCCTTGTCCTCAATCTTCCCCTGGGCTAGGAGCTTCTCAGCACAGGGACCCTGGGTCCAAAGGAAACGCTCCCCTCCCAGCACTACTTTCTTTTTTTGAATTTTTTTTTTCTTTTTGACTATGCTTTAGGTGAAAGTTTACAGCTCAAGTTAATTTCTCATACAAAAATTTACACACATATTGTTATACGATGCTAGTTGCAATCCCTATAATGTGACAGACAGCACACTCTGCCTTTCCACCCTGGTTTCCCGTGTCCATCCAACCAGCTTCTGTCCCTTTCTGCCTTCTCATCCTGCCTCTGGACAAGAGCCACCCATTCAGTCTTGTGTATCTTCTTGAACTAAGAATCACACTCTTCACGAGTATTATTTTATGTTTTATTGTCTGAAGAGTTGGCTTTGGGAATGGTTTTAGTTCTGGATTAACAGAGTCTGGGGGCCATGTCTTTGAGGGTTCCTCTAGTCTCAGTCAGACCATTAAGTCTGGTCTTTTTACCTGAATTTGAGTTCTGCATCACACTTTTCTCCTGATCCATCAGGAACTCTCTGTTGTGTTCCCTGTCAGGGCAGTCATTGGTGGTAGCAAGGCACCATCTAGTTCTTCTGGTCTCAGGCTGATGGCATCTCTGGTTTACCAGCACTACTTTCTTGATGGTATGAGGTCCTCATGTCTCTGCTTGTTTCTCTGTTTTGTATGTCAAAAGAGATTGGCTCAAGACACAGTCCAATCTCGTAGACTGAGTCCTGCCTCATTAACATAACTGCTGCTAATCCCATCTCATCAACATCATAGAGATAAGATTTACAACACATAAGAAAATCAATCACACAATACTGGGAATCATGGTCCAGTCAAGTTGACAAATATTTTGGGGGGACACGTTTCAATCCATGACACTCTTATTGTACTAGACCTGCCTGTAGTGTTAGACAATGTGACCTCCTCACATGTTGAACTTTTCTTTAGCCTTTAATTGTACACTTCCTTAGTCCTCCAAATGTTCTGGCTAATTCTCTCACATCCTACACTGTTTCATCAAGTTATGATTCTTCCCAATGTTACCGTTTCCATTATTTAAAAACAACTGTAATTGCTATATTGTTAGTTGCCGTCGAGTTGATTCTGACTCATAATCGCCATAGCAGCATTTTCATGCTAAAAAGAACAGTCAGAAAATAAAGCTGAACAAAAAAATAATGCAATTGCAGAAAAGAGCATAACAAATGTCAGATTATGTTGACAGCTGCTTGATTAGTCATATCCTGCGTAAGGATTAATGGACCCTACACAAGGCATAGGATGGATTCTACTGGTTGATTGTTTTATAAGAAAGAACATCTAGCAAAGATGATATAAATAAATGCTTTGTGGTGTTTATTTTTTATTTGTGGAGATTTATCTTCAAACTGAAAATTTAGAACGAGCATTTTGAAGTGGAAAAAATATTGATGGAAAGACAGTATGATTCCACTCAAGTATTACAAATGTGCTGAATTTGCATATAAAAACAGTTGAATTTAACCCACGTAAGACTGGCCTTGCTTCTTTTTGATGGTCTCTCTTGATGAGCAGAAACCTCCTGTACTCTGGGTAATTCACGGCCTGATGGAAAGTGAGAGGAAGGTGGGAATAAAATCCAGATTTCTTAATTCGTAATCCATGCTCCTTAGTTTGTGCCAAGCTTCAAGAGAAGGTTACAGACACTGTGTAATTTGAATTTAAGAAGCCTTTTTTAAGTATCTCATGATAACTTTGTGAACAAGATGGATAAATATGGTCCAGATGATAGGACAGACAAATGGATTTGTAGCCGACTGAACAGTTGTACGTGGTGGTTGATTAATGTGTCGATATCAACAGAGGTCGATGTCTAATGTCATTCCTCTGGGCGCCGTATTTGGCCATGACTATGTAGTTCATCATCTTTATCAAAGACCTGTACAGTGACAGAAAGCCTGCACATCAAGTTTGCTAATGATGCCAGGTTTGGAGGAAATTAATATGCTTGTGACATGATCAATATCCAAGTGCTTTCAACAGACTGAAGGTATGGGTGCAAACAAATGAGGTGAATATTATCAGAAACATTTTTGTTGTCTAACAGTGCCAGTGTCAGTTACCATTGAGTCAGTTCTGACTGGTGGCAACTCCATGTGTGTCAGAGTAGAACAGTACCCCATAGGGTTTTCAGCAGCTGATTTTTTGAAAGTAGATCACCAGATAGTACTTTCGAAGGGCCTCTGGGTGAACTCAAAACTCAAATGTTTTGGTGAGCAGCCAAGAGTGTTAACCCTTTGACCACCCTGGGATATGAAGAGACTTAAGAGCAGGTCCCACTGAGGACATATGAGTGGACAGGACTAAAAGAAGGGGGAAGAGTTAGGGGTCACATGCAACAATCCACAGAGAATATGAGGAGGCCTGAGGCTACAGGAACGGAGTGAAGGCGTGGAAATGAAACAAATTGTAGCTGTTGCAAGCAGTAGTTGAGGGAAATGGTGGACCGTGATAAGTAACATAACCTCCGGAAGTCTGCCTTGGGCAGCAGGACATACAGCTGTATCCTTCCCTGAGATAGACACGTCAGGTGGAGAAGATGTGTTGGCAAACAGATAGGATTCTGACGTTTGATGTTAAGGTTCTAGACTGTGGGGCGTCTCAGACAATGCGGTGTAAGGAAAACATCAGAGCTATGCTGTCAAAGTAGGACCTGGGCTCATACTTTGTGTCTAACGCTTTAAGTGTTTGAACTTAAATTCCTTGCACCTCAGTTGTTTTAGTGTTAAAATGTGGCCAGTAGTGCTTATCTTGCTAGGTAAAATAAAGAATGATTAATTACATTAAATATTTTTAATTTATTAAATTATTCATCATTAGCCTAAAATTTTCTTTAATATTTTCAATATTTTTAACTGTGGTTTTTATGCTTGTTCTTTTCCTATTCTGATTTTCTTGTTTATGAATTTTTGCTCTTTTTTAAAAATTAAGTTTGGCTGAGATTTGTCTCTTTTATTAGACTCTTCAACGAGCCAACTCTTTGTTTACATTCTTCTGATTTTTAATGGTTTCTAATATATTTATTGTGGCTTTCATCTTTATTATTTCCTTCCTTTTATTTTTCTTTCTAACCAAGATCTTAAGATCTACACTTCTTGTATTTTCTCCTATTCTTTTTTAAGTAATACAAGCATTTAAAGTTATGAAAGTCTCTCTGTGTACTACTTTAACCAATACTTAATATTCAGTGCTTCCATTAGTATTGTTTCTAAGTGAGTTTATTTCTATCCTGACCAAATTCTTATTTATGAGTATCAGTCTTAAGTCTTTTAAGTCATTTGCTTATACTTAGGGCCCTTGTGGCACAGTGGTTAAGAGCTTGGCTGCTAACCAAAAGGTCAGCAGTTTGAATCCACTAGCCACCCCTTGGAAACAATATAGGGCAGTTCTACTCTGTCCTACGGGGTCAGTACGAGTCGGAATGACTCAGTGGCAATGGGTTTTTTTTTTTTTGTTTTTCCTTACACTTATTTGCATTGATTTTTAATTTTATCGTCTTTACATTTATGGAAATAACATATACAATTTATGACTTCCTACTATGTGAGTTTGCTTTTCTGCCTAATATATAAAAATATTTTTGGGTACAGATTTAGTACCTGCTTGGGGGTGTTTAATTCATTTTGTAATGCGTCTCTATCCATTTTGTGTTATTCTCAGTTTTTGCTTATGTGTTTGTTGCTAGATACATCTTATGTGATTACTCCCCCTCCTCCTGTGGTGTTGGATAGGAGTCCCTAGGTAGCACAAGTGATTAAGCACTCGGCTACAAACCAAAAAATTGGAGGTTCAAACCCACCTGGAGGTGCCCCGGAAGAAAGGCCTGTCGATCTGCCTTGAAATGTCACAGTCATGAAAACCCTATGGAGCGCAGTTCTACTTTGCAGCACATGGAGTTGCCATGAGTTGGAATCGACTCGAAAACTCATTTGGTTTTTGGTTTTGGTGGTGTTGGACACTGACCTGTTTCACAGTGGAAATTTCTCTGCCCTGGTCTTACATGGCTAGTATTTTTCCGGAACTCCTACTTCTCTGAACATTGTTTTTCTTCACTTCTTTCTCTTCCTCAGCCCCACCCTTACATCCATGGCACCATCTCTACCTAAGAGTCCTGCCCTCCACCTGCTTTTCTAATCCATTCCTTTGAATTTCACCACTCCCACACATTCCACTTCTCCTCGCCCTTTCAGCCTCAACTCCCACCATTTTTTTTACTGTTTATTCTCCAGAATCACTACTTCTTGAGTTTTCTGGCTGTTCTCCTGATGGCTTCCATACCCTGTGCCTTTTCACTGTTTCTTTCCTCTTCTATATCTACCCTTTCATGTATCTTTCCTCTGCTGGAATGTGTCCCTTTTCTGCCCTCTACTTGACCTACAGTATTTTTATCATCCTCCAAATTACTCCTCAAATGTCCCCTCATCTATGACACGTCACTAATATTCCTTCTTCCCATCACCTCACACAATTTAAAGCACCAGCTTCACCATGCTAGGTATATACACCTTGAGTATAGTTCTTTATGTTTCTACTGTTGCATTTTCCTAATTATACTGCAGTTACCTGTTCCGATGCTTCTCTTCTTTCCTACACGGTGACATTCTTATAGGTGGGAATGGGTCTTGGTCACATCAGTATTCATGATGCTTAGTATAACGCTTGGCTCATAGCATGACTTGACAATGTAAAAATAAGAATGTTTTAAAGTGTGATGTTTGGTGCATGGAAATATGATGTTGTGATTTACTTATGATTCATTTTCTTTTATAATGGTACAATAAGCTTCTTTAAAGTACTGTTTATTACCTTAAATTCTTCTTTGGTTAATATTACCAACCACACAGTTCTTTTGTTCAGATTTGATTGATAGATCTTTGTTCAATGACTTACTTTTAGCCTATTCATGATATATTGCATTGTAAGCAGCCAATTGTTGAATTTTTTTAATGCATTCAGAGAATCTCTGCCTTTTAAATGAGGTGAGGGAAACAGTACTATGCTTAATGTAATAATTTCTATTTTTGGTCTCATCTTCCTATCTAGCTATTTACTTTTACATTTTTAAATATAAAGATGTCTCTCTCTCTTTTTTCTTTTTTTTTTAAACTTTCTACAACTATTTTAGGATAGTTTACAATTTTGCTAATTCTGCACGTCTTTATGAAAGACAACGAATTTTGTTCCTTTTGACCTTCGTATGCCCCTTGCATTCTGTATGTTCTCCCACTCATAATTAATTTGCTGCTAACAATTCCTAAACATTAGGTAATATTATCAACAGTAACCCGGTAGGGTTCTTTCTTACTTAAATCTTCAATCAGTAGTGTTTACTCTGATAATTAGTGTAATACTTGGTATAGATTCTCTAGTAGATGTTGGAGTAAATATCTTTATTTAGAATATTGTCTCAGTCTTTCAAGGTATAGAATGGCTTGTTTTCATGCATGAATGAAAACTAACAATCCTCCAGATTTGTTTATATGCTGTTCCATTATTTTTATGCTTTCACTTTTTTACTGAGAAAATTCTGATGCATATATCCCATAATAGACTACCTACATTTTCTTCTTAAAAGCATAGAGAAAGAAGGCTGTTATTCATTTTTTTGTTTTGTTTTTATTCTTCTTTAAAATAAGACTCTTATTTGGATTCAGTCTGGTTGCTATATATTGCACAAAACTCAAAAGAGGCTATTTCTAAACCTATTTCTTCTTCAGTTCTGGAATATTTAGTCACCCATGATTTTTTTTTTTCAGAATTATTGACATTGCACACTGAATCTCATTTTCTATTCTTTACATATTCAGCTTCTCAAATGCTCTTTTCATTATTTATGATTTTTAAAAATGTATCTTCTCTTATTGTTTTGACCTTAAGTTCCTTTTAGTTAATATGTTGTGATTCATTTGTCCAATCTATGTATCTCTTTGGAAAGACATATTCAGTTTAAAAGATATCACAAGATAACAAACACATTCCTGTTCTCAACCCATCAGTTTAAAATCCAGTGCATTTATGAATACCATTGACTATAAACCCGAACTAGAAATAAGCTTGGCAGGTTTCAAATGACTCCCATCAACCATTCTATTGAACCACCCATATTCTAGAAGATTTTCCCAGTTGGTTGGGTGGTGTCATGGATTGAATTGTGTCCCCCCAAAAATGTGTATATCAATTTGGCGAGGCTATGATTCCCAGAATTGTGTGGTTGGCCTCCATTTTGTGATTGTAATTTTATGCTAAAGAGGATTAGGGTGGGATTGTAACACCACCCTTACCCAGGTCACATCCCTGATCCAACGTAAAGGGAGTTTCCCTGGGGCGTGGCCTGTACCACCTTTTATCTCTCAAGAGGTGAAAGGAAAGACAAGCAAGCAAAGAGTTGGGAACCTCATACCATCAAGAAAGCAGTGCCGGGAGCAGATCGTGTCCTTTGAACTGGGGTCCCTGGGCAGAGAAGCTCCTAGTCCGGGGGAACATTGATGAGAAGGCTGACGGAGAGAGAAAGCCTTCTCCTGGAGCTGACGCCCTGAATTTGGACTTCTAGCCTACCAGACTGTGAGAAAATAAATTTCTCTTTGTGAAAGCCATCTACTTGTGGTATTTCTGTTAGAGCAGCACTGGATGACTAAGACAGGTGGTCTGCTCAGTAAGAACTTGTTCCTGAAATACCACTGATACCAAAGAGAGTCAGATGCTTTCTTGGGTTTGTTGGGAGCAGTTCCCAGCATAAAATACAATGATTTTCCTAGATGTCTAGGGGGTTTGGGGGAGCCTCTGTCTGTATTCACTTCTTCCCTGGAGACAAAGCCATTGTGAAAAAGGAGGAAGGAAGGAAAGCAGAAAGACGATTTAATTACTCTGTTTATGCTACTTAATCTCCCAGTTTGGACCCTCTTTTGCAGAGTGAGGAAAACAGAGTTGGCTCCCTTACAGATAGAGTGTGGTCTTGCAGGTTATGGTTTTTCAAGCACTACCAAAAAAAAAAAAATTGTAAAATGCCTAGGATAACAGAAAGCAAGCCTGGGTGGAGTGGGGGCAGCCTTAGGCCTATCTGCATTATTCCCCTTCCTGAAACCAGAGGGATGTAGGGCATGTGGCCTCATCACCAACAGGAGGCAGAGGATGTCGTCTATACTGCCGTATTACTCAGTAGGTTTAGCGTTCTGAAAAGAAATCCTTTTCACTGAGTTTCATAGTTTTTTGTTTGTTCGTTTGTTTGTTCCCTCAGTGAGTGTGTATGTGTCTCAGAATTGCTCTTTTGCTAGGTCTTTTCAGAAACAAACAATATCTCCTTTTCCCTCTGGTCCTAGCCCCCGGTACTTTTCATGGGAGATCTTCCCTTTATCCAACTCCTTTCTTATCGCTGTCCCTTTCTGTCATTTCCAGTCTATCCTCTGGCTTAAATTCTAGCCACACCATTCTGGTGTGAGTCATCTGCATGTCACTGTGGTTTTGACATGTTCTCCAATAATTCTCTCTGGTTCTGTTTCCTCCGACAGTTTTTCTAACGTAATATTAATCAGTTCTATTGTTTCTAATGAGCATACTGAGCTAAGAGTCCAGGGTAACCTATTAACTGTTGTTTTGGTTGTAATGTTGTGATTTGTATTCTAGGGGTGAATGATTAGAGTACGACATAGATTTTCTATTTTTCCGATCTATCTTAGGTTCTTTTTATGGTAAACAGACCGTTTTACAAAGTAGAGCCTGCGTCAGTTTGACGATTTTTCAGAGCTAACGTTCGTCTGCAATGTGCACTTCATACAGTGTATTAGACATGCCATGTTCCGGAGCTCAGCGGGACTCTTTATGCAAGTCAAAGCTGAGAAGTTTCAGATTGCATGTCAGGCAAATGCTGTGCTCTTCACACAAGACATGAGCTGTTGCTTGTCTATGTGTTTTAAATTAAAAAAGAGGAGAGAAGAAAGAAAGAAAAGCCTAGTACTGCAATTACGAATAGACGGTTGCAATCTACTGCCACTGGATACATTATAATTTGAGCTGCTGAAGAGGTCAAGAAAGCCACCGGAATCTAATTGATATCCTTGGGAAAGGTTTGATGCTGTGCTGTCGATTGGGAGCTTAGCAATCTGTCCATTGCAGAGTTTCAGTTTTAAAAGGGCATTCGTCAGCTTGGGTGAAGAGTTCCAGGAATATGCTCTCTCCTGTCATCCCCACAGGACCTGTGGACATACAGGGCCAACTCATCCGGTGATGGCTGCAATATTTATGGGCCAAGCTGCATGTCTTTTATTGAGAGACAATTACTGGGGTAGTGCTGAGGCATGACTGAGCCACTGGGCACAGTAGCTGTCACATCTACTGCTGAGGTTTGTGAATTAATGATCAGATGGCTTCAGCAGGTTGTACAACATTAACTTTAAATTGTCAGCTCCACTGTGAGTGTCCGACAGGCTTCCTTTATAGTCATTCTTTCATTCTGGGTCTCAATTTAGAAAAACAAACATTTTTTTGGATAATCTACTTCCTTGTTTTTAAACCACATAAAGGAATCCGAGCAGGGACTTTGGAGATTCCCTTTCCACTGTGGTTGGCTTTAGCTGTGGCTCCTCCACAAAGTGACTGAGTATTCCTTGCCTCCATCTCCTCATGACTGAAATAGTAAGAGACCCTGTAATCCCTGGAAGGAGCAGGAAGTAATCCCTGGAAGGAAAAGGAAGTAATCCCTGTTACTTCCCTGACCACATGTCCCATTGCTGAGTGCTGAGCTCCTTATGACCTCAGTGAATATTTAGATAGCTTCATTTTGGGCATGGTGCTAACAGGACGTGCTTAATGCCATTGTTAGTTTCTGTGCACGCTGTGTGTGTGTGTTTAAATAACCAGCACAGTATATTATGAGAATGAAGATGTGCCCAGCAAATATCTTCATGGCGATGCTTATCTTCAGTGACACAACTGTAAGTGGAATATGTTTCAATATCCTGGGCTGCGGGAATTCAAGGAGATTGAGCAGGCAATGGAAGGAGGAGAGTGATGGGGTTGGGGCTTCTTGGCGGCTTCGGGGCTTCTCTGGAAGCTTGCATGTTCTACTAAGCATCATATAAAATGTCTGGCATTTTTAGCTTTAATATTCTTGTGATGAATCAAAGCATATTTTAAGATACTCTCAAATTTTCCACTCTTCCCAAAGAAGAATTTTTTGGAAGAAAGAAAAGGTAGTTTTCTGTCTGCTTTTTACCTAGTATATCAGTCAATCTAGAGATATTCCTATTAAGGCAAGGGAGTACATTAAGCTCTCTTAGAACAAAAATTAGGCTAGGATTATTCCTCTCATCAGTTAAGCCATTTTTGGTTCGCTTTTCCTTCTCTACCTGCGTAGTGCCGATACTTCTACTCCCCGCCCATTGTGACATCCTACCATGTGCCTGTAGTCTTTCCTCGGTGTTGCCTTTAGAGTGAAAACAACTTCCCCAGCTAAAAGAGATGAATAATTAGTCACTTATTCCCACTGGGAGAGAGAAAATGACATATATGCTTGCGTAGGAGGGGACATTAAGAAAAAGAACTGTCAAAGAATGCCCTTTCTTTCAAAATGTTAAAAAATGTGATTTTTCTCCACACTGAGAATCAGAGGATCAGCAGGTAATAATAGGAGCAAAACTCATGATGGGACTAGATTGGAGGTTGTCTAGAAAAGCATGTTGTTGTGTTGTTAGGTGCCGTCGAGTCAGTTCCGACTCATAGCAGCCCTACGTACAACAGAATGAAACACTGCCCGGTCCTGCGCCACCCTCACAATCATTGTTATGCTTGAGCCCATTATTGCAGCCACTGTGTCAGTCCGTCTCATTGAGGGACTTCCTCTTTTTCAATGACACTCTACCAAGCATGATGTCTTTCTCCAGGGACTGATCCCTCCTGATAACATGTCCAAAGCATGTGAGATGTAGTCTTGCCATCCTTGCTTCTAAGGAATATTCTGGTTTAGAAAGGCATGAGATAGAGTTAATTTTTTATTTTAAAAAATAAAAAAAAAACTGAAATTGAGGTAATTATGTTTGTTACAAATAAAACCCATAATTAATTACATACTCATTTGGATTTTTGTTCCCTGATTTAAGTTAATGTTACCAACCTGTGAGGCCACCCAAGAGAATCTGGGATCCACTTGGCTACTACAAAGCCTGGACATGAATCTAGCATGAACTTGGATGTGAATTAGTCTCCTAATACAGATCTTTAGGAACTCCCAAATTTATTCCAAAGGATTTAAATCCATAAGTGTAGCAAACATTTTCTATAGACTGAATAAATATTATTTGTCACATACATGTACTAGTTTTCAGATGCATACAGGTGCTTTTGCGACTGATCAGGTACAGACTAATTAATTTTATTCCTAAAGCAACCCATTGCTATTGAATTGCTTCTGACTCATGGTGACCCGATATGTGTCAGAGCAGAACTGTACTGCATTGGCCTTTCAATAGTTGTGCTCTTTCAGAAGTAGATTGGCCAGGCCTTTCTTCCGAGGTGCTTCTGGGTGGATTCCAACCACCAAACTTTCAGTTAGTAGCTGAGCGCTTAACTGTTCATGCCACCCAGGAACTCCTAAACGTGTGTCAGTTTTTTATTTGACTTGTCATTGTGCATTGTCTCAATCACCAGACTCTGAAAGTACAGTATGTGGGCATCCAAATTTTTTGCCATTTGAGGAGATCCTCACCTGAAACTCCATGAAGCAGATTTGGAGCTGGCGTCTAGGCAGCAGTGTAATGTACCCTCAGACCCAGAGCCAGACTTTCCCGGAAGCAGCAGCCTCCTTCAGTGACTGCCCAAGAGCTCCGTGTGCACATCTGTAGGCACGCGGTCCTTCCTTGCAGGGAAGGCATCATTTTTCCCTCCTATAGAAGAAATGATAAGCTATGACTGTTTGTGTAGGAAGGCAGAATAAGTCAATATGGATTATGTGGCAGGAATTTCAGAGCTCTGGAAACACCCTGGTGTCATTTGAAATCTTTCTCACTCACTGAAATTCACTCTAACTCAAGGATTTCATCGCTGTTAGAAGAGATAGCCCAGGGAAAGGCTAACACTTCACATTTCTATCATTTTTATTTCTTGATGTCAGTAGTGGGTTTTGGAACCTTGGGCATTTTAGTTGGAGGAATAATATGTGCTAAAATGGGAATCTAAAAACCTCTGAAGACAGTTCATTTGCTACACATTGTGACCTCACACACTGCTCTTCCATACATTAAGCCATCATAATGAAGATCCTTCCCTTTCAGCATTTCAGAAGAAAGATTCACTGGTAGTGAAAGTAGACCCTGGTGGTGGGCATGCAATGTGCCACATTCAACAGTATGCAACGGAGAGTCTCACTTTAAAGAATCAGAGCAGCTTTGTGTAAGCAGCTGGGGTAGTTCTCTACTGTGATTTCTTTTGTTCCACAAATAATGTTATCACAGAAATTGATTTCCTCCATGATGGGGAAAACAGCCGATATTTCTGGTGAAAGACGCGTATATATTTAGTGACATTCTGTTCCTGTATTTTCCTTTTTCAGTAAGTTTTAAGGAAGCTAAACTTCGTAACAGTATTCATGGGAAATGTCGTCAGGAATACACCAGATTTTCACCATGGGTGAGGACAGAGGGTCCATGGCAATGCTATCAATGTCTGAGTGAGACAAGGCAGTCCTTCGCTGAGCAGGACTGAACTGCAAACTTCATCATGTTTGATGTCCTCACCACTAAATGCCAGGAAAATCTCCCAGTCATTGTGAAAACCAAAAACACCCCCCTCCCATTTCCAGACACCTCAGAGAAGAGTACCTTAAAACTCCTACTTCTTCTCCAAGGCAGAAGCATGCTCTAGAGCATCCTGCAAGTGGCTGTCCACAAGCCTGACCACCTTCCTCACGGTGGTTCCAAACTGGCCTCTCTTTAACCCTTACCTTGAAATCCTCAAGTCTTCATTTGTTGTCCACCTTTAGTTTCAGAATGTGTACGTGTGCTGGATGCTGGAGTGTTTCATTTGTTCATTAATGAGGAGACGCCAGAGGCAGAGATGGTGGGATGAGAGTGTCGCTTATACAGACTGGGCTAACCTTGGCAGTGCAGTGTGTGCAGAGCTGGCTTCCTCTGCTGTCGGCGTAAGAGATGCTGCAGCGCAAAATGGTTGACTTGCCTCTTCCTTTATTCAAACTTCCCAGTCTTTCCAGCTGCACCTGGGCTTTCAAAGCGCCACTGATAAGCTGATGATTTTGTTTTAGGGGTTCGATAGAGAGAGGGAGATTAAATACCGCAAACTGTGAGCACTAACGCTGTCCCTAGGCAAATAAACAAGAGCACTTCCGAAGAGATGTGAAATTGGCTTTCCAGGCTTAACTTCCATAACTGGTTTAATAGAGCTTGTAAAAATATACTCTAATTGCTCTGTGGGTTTTTTTTTTTTTTTTTTTTTTTGTAGTACACATATTGTTTTATGACATTGGTTAA
>NW_004443949.1:3501567-3544177 GCF_000243295.1 Trichechus manatus latirostris | reverse complement strand
CCTTGTATCCTGTTCTCTTCATTCTCCCTTGCTCCCGAAGGGATGAGACCAGTGGAGTATCTTAGATGGCTGCTCACAGGCTTTTAAGACCCCAGACTCTACTCACCAAGGCAGAATGTAGAACATTGTGTTTATAAACTGTGTTATGTCAATTGAGCTGGATGTTCCCCAAGACCATGGTCCCAACAGCCCTCCACCCAGCAATTCAGTCCCTCAGGGAGTTTGGATGTGTCTATGGAGCTCTGTGGGGTTTTTTTTTACATTCTGAAGATTCTACTTCAAACTGTTCATTGTTCCCTGGTTCTACAGGTAGATGTTTATATTATGACAGCTACTGCTAATTAGCTAAACAAGGAAACCCTACCAAATAGTTCCCCAAATGGAAATTAGACCTCCTGGACCAAATTCCTGATGCCAACACTGTTTCTACATTGTTTCTGACTCTCCATATGAATCCATGTATGTTCATAAATACACAGAAACAGCGACTGTTTGAAACCTGGTTCATGCAGACACTGGGGTCCCTGACTCTGTGAGTTTACAATGAGGATACAAGGTTGGAGATTCTAGGGCACAACAAACGACCCAGAACAATCTGTCGGCAGAGTGTAAAGGGGCATCTCTGAGAAGCTCACAAATAGTTGTAGCCTGAAGTAGCATGGTGTGCCAATTATAGGGAACCCAGGTGTTAGGAGGCATTATTACACAGAGCCTGGAGTTTTATGCCATGGACTGCCAGAAGAATGCACAAATCTGTCTTGGAAAAAGTAAAGCCAGAATACTCCTTAGAAGCAAGGATGAAAAGACTTTATCTCACATACTTTGAGCATGTTATCAGGAAGGACTAGTCCCTAGAGAAGGACATCATGCTTGGTAAAGCGGAGGGTCAGAGAAAAAGAAGAAGACCCTCAATGAGATGGATTGACACAGTGGCTGCAGCAGTGGGCTCAAGCATAGCAACAATTGAGAGGATGGCGCAGGACGGGGCAGTGTTTCATTCTGCTGTATACAGAGTTGCTGTGAGTCAGAACCGACTTGATGGCAGCTAACAACAACCGAGTTTTATGTTACCTAGATTTATGGGAAGACTGTGAAGCAGAAGACGCTCTGTTCTTGTTCAGCTTCTGAGGATCAGCGCATAATAATCTCCCTTGGTCTGCAGTTCAGCAAACATTTCTTGAGGACCCCTCCCCACACTTAAAGGATTTTCTTCCCTAGCCTTCCTTGTTGATCTCTTTCTAGAAGACAGATATTCTATGCTGCATCTCTGGAGTCGTATAGGCCAACTCATCAACTCCTAGACCAGCCTGTAGCTAACAGAAGTAGGAGTGATTTGAAGGATTTTGAAGGAAGCTAATCTGGGGAGGTTTTCTGTCTGAGTCAAGGCACTGTGGAGTCTGCCATGTATGCTGCCTACAAACATTTCACATTGGGCTGAATAAGCTGATTTCAGAAAACCAAAATGTGTAATTTCATATAGGCAAAGAAGGAAGTATGCAATTAAAGAGTTTTATTTGAATTATTAGTATCTTCAGGGCCTGGTTGTAGAAAATTTCTGAAGCCCCCTCCAGATTAAAGTTCTATGGTCCTAAATGAGATCCAGTCACTGTTCTTATAAACAGGTCTTCCATCGAGTATGTTTTCCTTTTTCCACCATTTCCAGGAATTAGTTCTCTAGTCCATAACACAGGGTTTGTGGATATGGCTGTTCAGCCACACTAAATGGATTTATTCCTGGTATTGCTAATCTGGTCATGTTACATTTTTGGGTTCAATAGTCAGAGTTTCACATAAGTTAACTTTGAGATAACTTTGAGTTTCAGGCTCTAAAGGAAACAAAAATGAGCACTGGTGGCGCAGTGGTTAAGAGCTCGGCTGCTAACCAAAACGTCAGTGGTTTGAACCCACCAGCCACTCCACAGTAGAAAAATATGGCAGTCTGCTTCTGTAAAGATTTCAGCCTTGGAAACTCAATGGGGCAGCGCTACCATGCCCTATAGGGTTGGTATGAGTCAGGATTAATTTGAAGGCTATGAGTTTGGGTTTTGGCTTAAAGGAGACAAAAAGAGGTAACAGGACAGCTAACACATGTGCAGCCATTTTAAAAAGAGGGCCAAGAGGATATAGAAGATCCCTGAGAAGGAAGTGTCAGGATGTGTCCTGATTAAGGTATTGAGGAGTAAGTCTTGACCAAAGTATCTAGGTTTCTTTCTTTCCCTAGCACAGCTCCTAATTTGAGTATATATTTATTCTCTCTTCCTCTCTCTCTGTATAAAGATATAGATAGAGGTAGATAGATAGACAATACAAAGAGATATAGACATACAGATATAAAGATATGTGCATGTATGTAAAATACAGTTATTCTTCTACGAGTGCTTTGGTAATAATGGTTCCTGTGGAGTAGCTGGGTGGGTTCAAACCTCTAACCTTTAGGTTAGCAGCCAACTGTTTAATTTAACCATTGCACCACCAAGGAGAGCTGCTTATGACAATAATATACACAGAGTGTTTATACTAAACACATAAGACTAAATATATATGTGTGGTAATTTTTATATGTGAATAGAAAATACTCATGTCATTAGGTATGTTCATCAATAGATACAGGCTTTTTTGACTCAAGAATGCTAAGGGTATTATTCTTTTTTTTTTCCTTTGACCAATCAAAGGTTACCCTGTGTGCCAGAAATTTCTTCCTGCTCTGGCTCTTCAAGTACTGGACTAAATCTCTGGAAATTGAGCACTGAATCGGCTGTGTCTGCAGGGCTAGTCTTGACTTCACTTCTTTTTAACCTACTGGCATTTCATAATTGTGCCACCATCTTCTAATTTCCTGTGTTCTTGTTTGCATGTTTAATTTTTAATGTGGGCTGTCTGCGATCTGACTGCTGCAATTCTTTTCAGTCTCCTACTCCAAGACTTTCCTCCTCCTTTTCTCAGCCTCAAGGTCTAGCCATCCTGAACCAGGTCATGTTTCCATTCTATTTGCACACTTTCTTTCACTTCTCTGCACATTCTGTTTCTCCTGTTCAGAAGAACCACCTCCCTGAAGTTACATGGCACCCTCCCGCTGATCTGCAAGATCCAGCTCAAGCGTCTTCTCTGCTTAGAAGTCTTTCTTACATGGCACAGAGGTGATCATCCCTTCTTTCTGCTACTGTTGTCCACTGCACATGCGTCCATTCTAATACTGTTCTGGCTGCATCAGATTGTGTTGTCCTGTTTGTCTTCCTTACTAGGCTGTCTGTCTGAGGACAATATGGTTTAGTCAGTATTGTTCCAAAATGTGTCTCTACCTGGGTCACATGTGGCAAATACTAGCTGTATTTGGAAATGAAGTGACTAGGGAAGAATCTAGCATTTCACCATGGTTTCAATGTCAGTGTTGAAGGACACACTCTAACTTTTATGGAAAACCTCATTAATGACTGTTATTCTCAGTCACCATGACAAGAATGCCTGAAATTTGCATCAGGATAAATTATTATGTTGACAGGCAGTTTGGGATATGCTATGAGTTTATATGCAAGCTTTTATATGTGAGCTACAAAATCAATATATCTTCTTATTTTCCTATGGCTATAACTTGCCTTATATTAGCTCTCAGAATTTAGCAAGAATAGCTTTGATCCTTAGATTCAATGATATATCTAAAAAGCAGTTCCTGGTTTGAAGTGAACTTGTTATTTTCCTAAAAATCCCATCTGTTCACATAAGCTCCAATATTTCCTTCTATCAATCTAATAGTTTTTTTAAGTGAAATCTTAGTATTTAGTGATCAGTTAGATAAGGTCAAACTAACTTATCCCAAACCAACTGTAAATTTCACTATGGCAGGTCAGTAGGTTATTAATGGGGAGGCAAGTCTAAAACCTCATATTTTGAGACCTGGTCCATTGTCCCACTAAGAAATATTGCCTCCATTCTCTAGGTGTATACCATCAAGTGTAGACATAAAATTAGAAGGGATGCGGTGTGATATGCTGACCTCTTGAATTATTCATCCTGTCTCTAGCTTGTCAGGGAGAAAACAGGGAAGAGATGCATGGATAATATTTAATAATCAGCTAGCATTTGTTTAGTTCCTTTATGTAACAAGGTAATAAGTATCATATACATACTAATTAAATTGATTTTTACTGAGCCCTAAGAAACAGCTGGTATCATTGACATTTTATCTGTGCAACGCTAAGGGTTATCAGCCACTGGAAACCCTATAAGGCACAGTTCTGCTCTGATACACATAGGGTCGCCATGAGCTGGGGCTCACTCCCCAGCAAGTGGCTACTAATATTCTCAGTGATCACCCAGGCTGCTACCCCAAAGACGCATCACTCAGTCAAATATGCTGCTTTTTTATGAAATAGATCAGGTGTCTGAAGACATGCTGAAGTCAATTAATATGCCAACTTTTGATATGCTTTCTCTTGTATTCACTTGAAAATTCCAGCAAATAATTGCATGTTCATTTCCTCACTGGATTTAAAACCTGATTTTGTGTCCCTGTTATTACATACTTTTGGGTTGAAATCTCTCAGCATCCTTTAAAGTTTGCAAAGCACCATGAAAAACCACTGAAATGAAAAGCACTGAAATATGCACATTGTTCCTATTGTTAAGTGTGTCTTCACAGAGGATTCCATCCTTTCAAAGACGAAGTAAGGGTCCTTTCACGTCAGCCATGACTACAGCATGGGATCAGTCTTCAATACAGGAGCGTTATTACTTTCAGAAAGTTAAAAAAAACAGTTGTTTTAAACTTTGGGAATTTATCGTCCATTTTCATTAACCTCTGTTTTTACCTTCTTTCTTTATTCTCCCTCTATTTTTTGAAGAAAATTATTCGTCTGGAGGCAATTGTAAAGGCACCCAGTAGTAAAATTGTCAGTAAGTAATTTTATATTAGACACTTGTTTATAGACTCTGATTTTCAAAGGCAGTTTAATTGTCTTTTAATGTAAAATATAACAAATACTGATTTGGGGAGGGAATGCGCTCGGCTCCGTAGTATGTAAGCACGAAGCTTAAAGGTACTTCTTTAATACAGGCAGATTATACACTAGCTTGCAGATGCACATCTTCAATTCACAGGAAGGTTATTTTGCTGACCTTTGGGTCATGCTTCAGGCAGTTAAGCCGCCTTCTTTTTTTCCCACTACATCTTTTAAGGACAAAACTTTATTGTTATAGTGGCCAAACAACTGGAGAATTGATATTTCTTTCCCCTTTGTCTCTGGAAATTACAAACAGTCTAATGCGGTTCTGAAATCCTACAGCCCCTGTAGCCAGGACGTTTTGTTGATGGTGCCTTTGCTTACGTCTGCTTCGGGAAGCATAACGACTATTCTCTCAGGGAGCCTTCGGTCAGAGTTACAACTGATGATGTGGGTCAATAAATGCTTCTTGACCTGTGATCAGTGTAAAAGCACGACTCTAGGGACACCAGGTATCTGCCCAGAATGGAGCTGTAAGCATGAATACAGAAGATCCTGAAACAACAGGCAGGCAGAGCAGAAGAAAGCTAAGAGTCACAAAGCAAGCCATAGAGCAGGGGATTTATGGACTGGCAGGAAATTTTAAAATCAAAGGTTATGCTTGACTTAGCTGTCACCATTAAGGGAAGAAAATGAGATTTTTTAAAAAATGTTATGCAAATGCAGAAGTGTTCTAACAGACGTTTATGGAAAAATCCATATTATTGTTCTAAGTCCGGTCCTGATGTGCTGGTTTACAGATAAAAGCAGATCAGTTTACTCATTGCATGATTGGAAACCAGACTAATTGTGATTCATAACTGTCAGCCACCGTTTGTGCTATTTGAGAGCAATTCTGAGCGTGGGTAATTACGGTAGATTGCCCCTGTGCCAAGCAGACATTGCATAAATCCTTCAGCTGAGGTAGGACTGACAAGCTATGAGTAATAGACTGCACCTTGGAAAAGATTTATATTGGAGGCCTAGGTAACTGGAATGCTTTATACTTTTCATTTCTCAATAACTTGACTGGAACTAAGGCAGTCAATTATTTCCCAAATTCTCCATTTTAGTGATAGGCTAATCAATAAAAAGCAACTATTAATTTAGAGTCACTCTGATGTATTAGGACTAGACAGTTTTACCATGATATTGATTACTTCTGTAATTCACAATGGGGAGGGGAGATGCCAGCGTGGACCAGACACTTTAAAGGTCATTAGAACAGGTTGCTTCTTAATGACTTAAGTTTACTTACAGTTGGCACAAAGGTTTTGTTGTGATAATCAGCTGGGCTCCTTGGTTCTTGGCAATGCATAGGGCGAAAAGTGACATAGCTTTACCAAACATACATCAAATTTTGTTATTGTGTTTAGCTGCAGTCCGGTCAGCCCCCGACTCATGGTGACCCCACACGCAACCCTTGCACCATCCCCATGATTGCTTGCAAATCAGACTGTTGCGATTCATAGGATTTTCATTGGCTGGTTTTCGAAAGGAGAGCACCAGGCCTTCCTTCCTAGTCTCTCTTAGTCTGGATTCTTTGCTGAAACCTGTTCAGCATCATAGCAACACATAAGCCTCCACTGACAATGCACATGAGGTGCATTGGCTGGGAATTGAAGCTGGCTCTCCTCCATGGAAGGCGAGAATTTTACTACTACATCAAATTGCACAACCCCAAACAGAAGGGCAAAGTCTTAAAGTGGGTATTTCTTTGTAGATGGAGTTCTCAGAATGAGGTCCAAGAATGATTCTAGAACACTGACCTCTGGTGGTATGTGGGTAGTCCCCAGCATCAGCCAGCACCTGAAATCTCTTGGGTAGCTTTATTATTATAATCACACCCTATTCTAGGGGATGTAAATAAACAAAGTGTTCTATGTATACAAGTTTCAAAGTCTGCAAAGCCATCCTTGATACTTATTCTCTTCCAAGTCCCATAATTTCCAATGGATATTTCAGATGACACATCTTGTGATTTCTAAAATTAAATATCTGTCCAACACAACTCCGTGACTTTGTCAATTAGCTAGGCTCCCCCAGTACAATGTTACTGTGTTACCATCAACTTACTGACCACCTTGTTTTCTCCCTAAGATTTTAGATTTTGTAATCATTGTCAAACTCTTCATTTCCTTTATCCTTTCCTATCTAGGCTACTGTTGGATCTTGCAAGAATCATTCCAGTCTCACATTTCACAAACATCTACCACACACACTCCATGTGGTTTCCCTGGCATGCCATTGTTTTAATGGGGTTGTGGTCCTTTAGTCCTTTGATCTTGCATCATAGGTGGTATCTGTTGATCCCTTTGGATGATCTCAATAGCTACCTCCCTGACCAATCACCTCCATCACTTAAAGCCCAGAAGGTGTGTGTTCTCTTCCTTAAACGTGCTGGCTTCCCATTAGGTTTCTTGTCCCAAGCTGGAGGTCGTTGTACATAATAGACCCTTTGGCTGCAAACTCTCCCTCTCCTCATCAAATCAGAATCCTTCAATCTTACAAAATGCCGGCTTTGTTATGTGGAACAAAAAATTGCCCTTTGAGAAACAAGCCGTTTTTACTTTTTTTTTTTTTTTTTTCTATGAGTTAGTTTTCACAATGAAACTTACTAGCTGTGATTTTTTTTTTTTTTTTAAACTGCATTCTAGTGTCTGGTTCATACCTTCTAGGAGTGGATTAATTAGGGCCACTGATGGACCATCAAACATGAGACTCTCTGGGGTGTTGGTTCTAGCTTTTTTTTTTTTTTTGATTCTATGTTAATGTTACTTATGAAGAGGAAGAATGTGAAGACACACACACACACACAAATACACACACAATGGAAGCCAACTACAACTAGATTCATGGTAAGTCCTTGGTAATACGCCACAGTGTAGAGTTAATGAAAGATGGAGCACATGGTCAAAGCCAAAGTCAAGAGTGAAAGGTAGAAAACATATAATCCCAGAAGTCTAGAAACCAGTCATTCAGAAAAATCCATAAAAGATAAAAAATGAGTGATTATCCTGTGTTTCCATGGGTGCATTTAGGTTTGTCTAGATGTCTCTATGTATGTAGTTGGAATAAATATATCATTTTATAGGCCATTGACCATTGTCTTTTATACAAAGTTATATAAAAATAAAAAGAAATTATAGTATCTTTTCATCATAAAGTGTGTATGCTCTCTGGGAGGACAACCTCTACTTAGTTTTAAGTATTAGAAATTTTCATGCTTACAAATACATGGAACCATGTCTCACAGCTGGTGCAGGTATATTGAAAAGCATATGTGGACATAATGTTTGAGGATATTTCAAATTATATGTAAGAGGATATAAATTTATTTCACTTCCATGAATATATGTAATTTAGATTGTAAACGTTTTTAAGTGAGATGAGTTTAACCTACATTTCCACTCATACATCTTCAAGAAGATAGAATAATATCTAGAAGGCAAAGTTTCACCACTAAATTAATATATGCCCTGGTTACATGCATTACTCTTAGTGCAGGTCAGTCTTTTAGGGTAATTATGGTCCTATTTAGCCAACTTCACAATGGTAAGATATGTGGTGCCCTCGAGATACAGAGACATAGAACAATTAATGAATCCCAAAGGTGCCTTACCTGATTTAGTGCAGAGCTCCTAAATGTGGAATTCTTGTTGTTATCCTCATTAAGGGGATTTGCAGTTCATAGAATGAGCCTGTGCCTTCAAGAATAACACAGTGCTACTCATAATTTGTTTCACTTTTCTTAAAAGTTAACTGTTTTTTATGATGGAAAAAGTCAATGTTTGTAAAACTAAGCCTCCTAGCCCAAATGCACCCCTATCACCTATGTTAGAGACACAAGTAACTGCAACACAGACACTTGCCCTTGACCCTTGATACCTCACTCAAGTCATACTGTGGGTGCTCTGAGGTTTTGGTGGGGTCAGAGGTCAAGGTGCAAGGGAAGAAAGCTATTTTTTAAATTATATAGAGTCTAGTATAGGATTTCTATTCGTATCTGACTCCTAAGTGTATAACAACAGCTAGAGGTCATCACTCAGCAAAGGGAGTTGATCGTTTAAGATCTGTCATTCAGCAAAAAGGAGTTATCATTAGAATCAAGCCTTTTTTTTTTTTTTTCTACTTCTTGTTGTTGTTAGGTGCCATTGAGTTGGTTCCGACTCATAGCAGCCCCATGTACAACAGAATGAAACCCTGCCCGGCCCTGCACCGTCCTCACAATCGTTGTTATGCTCGAGCCCCATGTTGCAGCCACTGTGTCCATCCATCTCCTTGAGGGTCTTCCTCTTTTTTTCTGACCCCCTACTTTACCAAGTGTGATGTCCTTCTCCAGGGACTGGCCCCTCTTGATTACATGTCCGAAGTATGTGAGACGAAGTCTTGCTTGCCATCCTTGCTTCTAAGGAGCATGAGGGCAATATTTGTAAGTCTACTGAGTGCTGAGAAACATGACTGAGTCATGGTGTAGCCCATAATTAATGGATTTTGCATGTGTATTGGGGAGGGGGTGCATAACAGGTCTCAAACTTTTCCTTTGTTAGAAAGTCAAATTAATCCGTTTCATTAAATTAAAAGATCATTGCTGTATTGCATGACATTATGCCCAAGGAAAAATATTTTTAAATGGACTTAATTTGAGGAAAGTGAGAGGGAAAGATGATGCAAAGAGATACTGGGAGAATTTTTACCATTAAATCACAATTAAAGATGTTAATGAATTTGTCATAGCATTATTACAGAAAAAAAAATCCTGTAAAATATACTCAGTTTCATGTGACTGGCTTCATTCTCATGAAGCTGAACTACAAATATATCTCCTTAAGCTTAACTTGTTGTCAGTTTCTATCGAGTCGGCCCTCAACTCAGGGCAGCCCCATGCACAAAGAACAAATTGCTGCCCTGTCCGTTGTGGGTCGGACTGTTGTGATCCATAGGGTTTTCACTGGCTAATTTTTGGAAGTAGATTGCCAGGCCTTCTTTCCTAGTCTATCTTAGTCTGGAAGCTTTGCTGAAACCTGTTCAGCATCGTAACAACACATAAGCCTTCACTAACAGATGAGTAGTGACTGTCCTTGAAGTCTGTTGGCCAGGGATCAAATCTGGGTGTCCAGCATTTGCCACCACTTCCCCCATTCTTAACTCATGACCAAATAAACATCCTTGACTCTGGTGGCAAAAAGGGTCAACTCATTTTGAGTCACTTATTTTGGATCAGTGAACATTCCTGCTGAATTCAAAGATAAAACCCAGTGCTTCTGAGTGCACTGTTTCGTTGTTTTTTTCCTCAGCGGTAATAACAGCGGGCTTATTCTGCAGAGCTTTGGCTAACCTTCCTAGAATTAATGTTGATATAGTTTCTTGAAGAGTAATCCTCAAGGGCATAATTGTTATTTAAAAAAATATACGTATCAGTATGTGACAAGGAAGTGACTGCCTGAAAAAGAGATAAACCGCAGTGAAGGTAGTCCTTTTTTTGAGATAATTTTGGCTGCTTATCATACAACAAGCAGCTGTATTTTGGACTTACATAGAGTTTCTATTAAATGTGCCATGAAAAAGCAACAAGTTTTCCACCAGAAAATCATATTTTGTTCAAAGAAGTAAAGCGAAATGAGTTGCAATTTTGTACCAAGGAAACTTACCACAGTGAGGAAAAAAACTAACTCGGGCGTATATTTTTCAGAGTGTTCTGAGTCACTCTTTTTTTTATTATTATTATTTTTAATTTGGACTTTGAACTTAGTGCATATAGCCTCTGAGTAAAAATACTTTTGGGATCCTTATCAGTCATAAAAATATCTTCTTCCATCAAACGTAGTTGGAATCTGCAGCTAAAATAACTCCATTGTAGTCGTTTGTGGAATGCCTGTGGAGACTTTATATTTGTAAGCAAATGGCAAACGCTTGTTCCAATGTATAGCTGATGCAAATTAAGCACGTACTCTATTTCATAAATGAAGGGAGAATTATTGGAAACACTCATTCCCTGATCAGTAAAAACTGATTACCATCAAAGAAGGGCCTGATTACTAACCACCAGCTTAGTGTTTTGCGGTAACATCTGGCCAGCTCAGAGGGGAAAATCTGCTGAGCTCAAAAAATGTTTATTCCAACTTTCAACTCATGCATGTATAGAACACAGATGAGGAAACATCTGATGTCCTTAGGATTTCTGTTGTTAAACAAACGTAACTCATCTTAAAGCAAAATTAAGTCAGCTTTTTTCCTCACTGATTTGGCCTCTTAAACTATCGAGTAACAAGGACCAGAAAAATCGTACGAAAACTTAGGGTGATTAGAGCCCTCAAAAATATGTGAAGGATACTGCTATTGACTTGACATTTCCTCACACACACTTTGATCTAGGTGGAATTTTATTATTTTAATTCAGCTCATGTCGTGTAGTGAATGCCACGTTGAAAGCACAGAACTGAGCTTCCAGGAGACAGATGATGTCTTCATTACAGCGCAGGTACTCTTAAGGGTCCTGTGTATCATTGGCACTGATCTGCCCACCACTTAGCGCTTGGCTAACTACTACTGACCTTTGGATTTCTGCTCAGGTTGTATTTTCCCGTAGAAACCTTCCTTGGCCATTCAAGATGGAGTCCTTAGAATTGTAAGTTTACTTGTATCTTCGCACTGAACAGAGATGCTCACTGAAAGATATGGAAGTTCGAGTTTACCCAGAAGCACCTCAGAAGAAAGCCCTGGTGATCTAATTCTTAAAAACCAGCCATCAAAAATCCTATAGAACACACATTGGTACTGGAACACACAGAGCTTTGCCCTGAGTTAGAGTAGACTCGATGGCAGTTGGTTTCTGGGTGGTTGTTTTTTTTTTCAGAACTTACAGCTGGTGTCATAATTTCTTGTTTGCTTACCAGTCCTCACCTCCCCAAGCCTGTAAACATAATTCAGTGACTGTGTTTTCATTCACCGTTGTATCCCCAGGACCCAGAACTAAGCCTGACACATGCTAGGTACTTAGTAAATACTAAGTATGGATGGCTGGATGGATGGATGTGTGGATGGATGGATGGATGGATGGATGAGGCACCCTGTCTATCTTTGGTGTAGTTTAAATCTAGAGAATAAGGCATATATAAAAATGACAATGAGGCAAAGCAAAGCAAGGGGAGGGCTGAAAGAGAAACATAAAAGCAGAAGTGTTCATATGCAGTCATGGCCTTTAGGGTGCTCTTCATAGAAGAAGTGATCACTGAGATAAATGCTGATCCTAATAAGACTTGTTTATTTACAGCTGTTATTAATTTAAATTAATTATTCATTTTGAAAATAGTACATATTCATGGTAAACTATTCCAACAGTCTTCAGCCTTCTGGGGGTGGTAGATTATTTGCTTGCTCTTTGTGAAGTTTCTTTCTTTCAAGGATGCTCTCCGCTCAGAGCCTGACTGGACAGCTTCATAGGATTATCATTTCCCGCCTAACAGAAGTGGGATTTAAACCCTAATTGCCAAAAACACAGTGGCCGGTTAAAACTAGTCTTGATTTAATGCTGTGGCTCAACTTCAAGTGACATGTGAACGTCAGCAAAAAAATGTTTATAAAATCCTCTGAATCTCAGTGGGAATTTTTCATTGGCTCGTTCTATTGCAGACTTTTTCTAAGGGATAAAACGTTCTAAGTCAATGTTTTCATAAAAGTATGCCCTTTTTGTCTTCCACTAAATATGGCAGTCTTTGTTTCTTGAGTGACCACGTGAGAACAGAAGGAAAATTTCTTCTCAGAGAAGACAGAGCAAAGGAATATATTCTTCTTGCCAAAGGTTATCGCAGCTTAATAGCATGAAGGAATGTGCGCTTTTGTAAACAAAATGTAGTATGCTTCCTGAAGTTGACACCATTTGTTTAGTCTCATTAAATATCTGGTAAAATGATCCAAGTTTGAGAGAAATACAAGCTGTGAGTGGCTGCTGCCTGTGGCAGAAAAGATGCCCTCGAGGGCAGCGGAGGTTTCTGGGAGAAGCATCCAGAGTCAAGATGGATTGCCTTTCTCTGCAGCTCCCCACTCCCAAGCCACACACCTATCTATCCCAGTGGCACTGATTTCTTCTTTCACTCATTTCCCCTAGACATATCCTTGCTTACCTTATTCCTATACCCTAGTCCCTGACTGGCACAAATGGTTAAGCACTCAACTACTAACCAAATGCGTGGAGGTTTGAGTCCACCAGAGGCACCTTGGAAGAAAGGTCCGTTGATCTATTTCTGAAAAACCAACCATTGAAAACCCTGTGAAGCAGAGTTCTACTCTGACACACTTGGGGTCGCCATGAGTCAGAATCAACTCAACAGCAACTGGTAAACCGGTACCCCTTCTATGTCTTCTTTTAATTAATGTTTTTTCTCTTGCCCTGATGGACTTGCTTTTATATTCCTTGGCTATTATGCTATAGTTATTTCATGTGTGGTTTGAAACCCTGACCAGGTTGAAATTAACTTGAAAGCAGAAGTTGGCATGCATACATAACTTCTGAATAAATGCAAGTCTGGTAAGATGATTCAGGCTTCACCTGTATCCATTAAGTTTAAGTCTGTGCTTTTCCAATCTTGATAGGCATCGGCAGCACTTGGGTGTTTAAACCCTATTTTGGACCTTCTGGGAGTTGAAAACCAGTTCTGACTCACGGAAATCCCACGTGTTACACTAGACCTGTCCTCCAAGGGATTTTCAATAACTGATTTTTGGAAGTTGATCTCTGGGCCTGTCTTCCAGATGCCTCTGTGTGGACCCAAACCTCCAAACTTTTGATTAGTAGCAAGCATATTAACTGTTTGCACCATCCAAGAACTCCTCTGGGGGTTTAGACATCTCTGTTTATTTACCAAGTAGTTGAAAACTACTAAGCTGATGAGCGATCAGTCAGGTTTGCCCAAAACTGAGGGGTTTCTTAGGACACATGCTATAACTGGCACTAAAACGAGTTGCCATCAAGTCAATTCCATTAAGTTTTCAATGGGTGATTTTTTTGGAAGTAGATCACCAGGGCTTTCTTCCCAGGTGCCTCTGGGTGGAGGCAAACTTCCAACCTTTAAGTTAGCAGCAGAATGTGTTAACCATTTGCAGCACCCAGGGACTCTCTGGGCAAATTGGGACAGTTGGTCTCTCTATAAAGGAATGAAGACCAAGACCAAAACAGTCTGTCCATCTATCTACTTTTTGTCTTCCAATCCTAATTATTGTAAAATAAACGCCTACACTTTTGATGGATAGAGAATAAATAGATGTGTTACTTATCCTTTCTATTTCTGATATGCCTCCGTTATTCCATTAGTAACATGTATTTCATAATAGTGTGTCATAACGGGGATGTGAGGATTAAATGTGATAAAACATGTAAAGCACTTAATATAGCGTCTCATACTAAGTGCTCAATAAATGTTGGCTATTGATTGTTTTTCTTTGCACCCAAAGGTATTTTCTTCTTGGCTTCTTGAAATACTAATCTTTGGTGAACGAGGTTCCCCACTGGTGTCTCTAAGCTGCCAAGTGGTCCAATGGCAGCCACCGTCGCCTGTAGCTTGGATGCATTGTACCATCTCCTTCCAGCCCCAGCCCTTCTTAGCTGGTGTACTAATTGAATTTTCACCCCGGACTCAGAGGGACTCTGCTCCTGGAGAGTTTTGCCTGCTCAGCAGTGTTGTGAAGGTTTAGCGGTTTCTTCACGCTCCCTCCCACATGGTTGGAGAGGGATTCTACCTACCTTATTTCTGGATTCCTCTGTAAATGCTAATGATTTGTTCCCCAGTATGTAACTGTTCCCAGACCCAGCAATTGATTTTTTGAAATTTGCTTGCAGAAGCCAACTTTCCAAATCTTGTATCTAGTTCTCAGACTTCAACTTAAGGTTAATATTAGATAAAAACCCACTTCCTCTGGAAAGTAAATCCTTTCCACCCACGTACCCCCTTGGTCAAAGAAGGTTACAGACTTATTTGTGATGTACTTCAGCAGTTGTCACCGTTGGAATGGTTTTCAATTTGTTGACTAATGAAAACACAATAAAACCCTCTAGTTAGAAAAGGACGTGTGTTATAACCTCATCCAGTGCTCCCGATTGTCTTATTTTCAGTTTCAGCAACTCATTTTGGTCTCAAAGACCAAGTCCTTTGCTCATTCTGTCTTATGCTAAATTGCATACACTGAAGGACTGCTGGCTTGTCCCAACATGTAATCTTTGAAAGCAAGCTGTTTCAGTCACATTAATAGACACTAAGTAGCATACAAGGTCACGAAATAAGTCAGTGAACTAACTGGAAACAACCAAGACAGCTGACTCCCAACCCTGAACGCTGAAGTAGATCACACTTCCTTCCTCAGGGACAGGCTTACCGCGGCAGGAAGGACCAGAGCGCAAGCCTGTAAATTATACATGGCTGTTTGTCTCTTTTTCACTCTATGGCTAATTGAAGACTCAGGGGAGTGCTGGGTGGTTGTTTTTTTTTTTTTCTTTTTCTTCTTCTTTTTGCTTCATCTCTCATCCCACCTCATTTGTCTTACAAGGGATAAGGAAGACACTCTGCAATTTAGTTTCCTTAGGGACCAAATGGAACCTGGTGGGCTCTGTGAATTCTCAAGCTTCCTGGTTCCACATCTTTATCTTCGTGCACACTAAGGTGTGCAGTTCATTGACTCTATGTATGTTTGTTTGCCATTGCAGAAAAAAGTCAACTATGGGAGACTTGCAGCTGATAGGGAAGGAATGTGGATGACTGAAGGGAAACCATCGAAATATTAAACTACCAAATATGGAAAATGCCAAAGTTCTCTACTCTTATGAATTTTAAGCATGGGAGGAATCAAAGTTGGATTAGGTTTGACAACAAAAATTCAGAGGCTTTTGTACCTTGTTTAGTTTGATAAAAATTAGGACTCTGGAGAGAGGGTAGGTCCTGCTTGCCAAAACCACAGTTCTGCTTTGTGCAGTGACTTGCAAATCATATTTTTTACAGATTTGGAAAACAGAAGTGGTAGTGTATCTGACAATATGCTTTTTGCACAGAGTCCTTATTTCATTTCCCCTTACACGATACCTGCTCAATGGTCTTTGAGAAGTAAACACCAAAAATATTAATAAAATGTCACTAATAAGGAAAGGATCCCTGGTGGCACAGTGGTTAAAGCACTCAGCTACTAATTGAAAGTTCAGCAGTTTGAACCCACCAACTTCTCCACGGAAGAAAGATGTGGCAGTCTGCTTCTGTAAAGAGTTACAGTCTTCGAAACCCTATGGGGTAATTCTACTCTGTCCTATGGGGTTATTATGAGTCAGAATGGACTCAACAGCATTGGATTTGGTTAATGATAAGGAAAAGTAATGACACCAGCTAACATAACTATGGGATGATTCATTGCTTTTTTTATACATTTTTTGCTCTTTTCTACAAAGATATCAGCATTGATTATTTTCAAGGCCTTCTGTAGGAAAACACATCTTATCCCTCATTCCAAGAAAGTCTATTAAATATTAAGATGGACAACAGGCTTAAGTTTGCTCATTCAGGTTTGCAACAGCTAAAACCCTACATCTCTTGCTTGGTCATACCTATCTTGTATAGAGTATGGGATTTGCATGGTTAGGAATTAAGACTTCCAACTGGAAGGTTAACTTTGGGCATTGTTTAGTTGGCAGGAGGCATGATTTCAGATGGCAGTAATGCAAGAGGAGGTATGCCTCAGGAATATTAAAAGGCAACATACATACAAGGAAGAGAAACAAGAAGAAAGAAGCCTGGTCAGGACACTCTGGCAGGTTTCTATGTGGAAAAGTCTAAGATAAAACGAACGGAATACTGACATGCTGGGGTTTGGAGGAGGAGTGATGGAGTTTCAGAACATTAAATCTACACAGGGTCTGGGTGGTGACATCTTTCTCCTCATTCTACAGGTGAGGACCTGGATCTTCTGAGAGGGTGAGGTGCCCAATCACACCATCATTCAGAGGGCCCACCCAGTTCAGTATCTGGAGTTCACGATTCCCTCTCTCATCTCCTTCCATTACAACACACTCTCTTTAGGGAAGAATAGAGCACTAAAAGTTGGAATCATATAAAAAAATAGAATTCCTTCCATTCAGAGATATAATTCTCTATCTCTTACACGGTGGGACATTGCCTCTTTAGTTTCTACAATATGTAGTAGATTATGACAGTTAGGATACAACTTATTCTTGCAAAGAAAGCATTTTTATGAAGAATTTAGCCAAAAAAAAAAAGTAAAGAATAAGTAATGGAAATAGTTTTAAGATGAATCATAAAGTGCCACTCCAGTTAGTGTATTTATTTAACTGACGTATACAATTCAACCTCTTTATTTAGCTTTTATATTCTAAGTACTTCCCAAATAGATTTGCAATAGTCCATTTCTGATCCTCCAGCCTTGTTTGATATTTCATTTATTGGTGTATAACGGTTTCTGAAAGCAAAAAAAAGAAAAATTAAACCCACTGTCATTAAGTCGATTCTGACTCATAGCAACCCTATAGGAGAGAATGGAACTGCCCCATAGGGTTTCCAAGACTGTAGATCTTTTTGGAAGCAGACTGCCACATCTTTTGCCCAGTAAGTGTTCCTAGATACTGCTAAGTCACCTCTTGTAGATTCCTTAGCCAATCAGCAGTTGGAGCAGATTTCTCCCTTATGGTTTTCATGATTTCTACATTTCATTGCTTCGGTCTATACCCTGTAACTTGGCAACCCCTTTCAAATATTATCTGTGCTTTCCATACCCATCAAACATAACCTGTTCTGCTTTGCCCACTGGGTGTCTTAGTAGGCTCTACTAAGCATCCGGTTTCACAAGGCTGCCATTGGCCATAGAGACACAAGATTCATTAGAAAGGTGTAGGACAGTGTCTTAGTTCTCTAGTTCTGCTGTAATAGAAATACCACAAGTAGGTGGCTTTAAAGAACAGAATTGTATTGTCTCACCATTCAGGAGGCTAGAAGTTGGAATTCAGGGCACTGGCTATAGGGGAAGGCTCTCTCTGTTGGTTCTGGGGGAAGATCCTTGTCTCTTTCAGCTTCTGTAGCCCTGGTGGACCTTGATTTGTTGGCAATTCTCACATGGCTTCTATCTTCCATAGTTTCTGCTTCTTGTCTCTGTGTCTATGCTGCCGCTTGTAACTCAGACGTGATCAGGTTTAGCACACACCCTATACTGATATGGTCTTATTAACACAACAGGGAAAACCCTATTCCCAAACAGGGCTACGTCTACAGCTATAAGGGTTAGGATTCCAACACATATTTTGGGGTGTCATAATTCAATCCATAAGAGACAGGGAAAGACAGCTTGTCAGCAGGGCAGCATCAAGCCTTCACCTGCAAGGGAGGCCTGTAGCATTTCACATAGTCGGACAGACCTCTTCTCTTTGCCATGAGGCAGACAGCTCAGGTGCAAGGACGTGCGTCCACATTAGGCTGTTAGGGAGTTGCCGTGGCTTAGAAGCTTCAAGCCCCAGAGGAGCCAATGTGTCTGAGAGATCCGTAAGCAGAGCCACCATTGTATATGATGACAAGGAGTGTGCCAGTTAGAAAACTCACATTTCTGGACACTCGAAGCTATGAAGACCTTTGCAGATATGTAGAGTTTACTACTAATTGCTCTCGGATTAGGCAAAATTTGCCTATCGGAGGTCATTTCCCCCACTGTAGGTACTATTTCTAAAGAACGTGTTATGTTTATCAGTTGACGAGAGGAACGAAGGTAGAACATTCACTGAAGGGCAAGTTCTCACACAGAAGGGGAAGGACTTTTATTATCCCTTTGCCCACACTCCTACGTTATCTGCACCCCATCTTCTATCTTACTTTTTCTCAGGTATGACAGGGTATTGCCATTTATAAGAGCACTGGATTATTTTGAGATGTTATTACTAAATATCTTATACTTTTAACTTGATCAGGAGATAAGTTATGCTAATATTATCCGCTTCTCTCCAAGCTTTTCTTAGTATATTACTTTTACCAGAATCCTGGACACTGACGACACGTTTGATGCTATCATTAGTGAAAGTCGTGTATAATGGATTACAATTTCAGGAACTCCCTTCACGAGTACAATGGTGTATTCTGAGTAACATCCTGATGCATACATTAAACAAGTAAGTTAAGACTGAGGTATATTCATCATAATCATGATAAGAGTTGGTTTGTCAATAAGCATTTATTTAGAAGCCCCAGTGTGTCATGCCCTGTTCAGAGCACTGAAAATTCATGGTGAAAAAGACAGGTAAAGGCTCACCTTTAGGGAGCCTGCCCTTGATTGGGATAGATTAATAACTGGTTAACAAATAAATACTCAATATAATTTTAGTTAGAGTCAAGTAATGGGATAGATAGTAACGAGGAAGTCCCTGGAGCCCTGGTGGCACAGTGGTTAAGAGCTCGGCTGCTAACCAGAAGGTCGGCAGTTCAAATCCACCAGCTGCTCCTTGGAAACCCAGTGAAGCAGTTCTACTCTGCCCCATAGGATCACTATGAGTGGGAATCAACTCAACAACAAAGGGTTTGGTTTGGGGTTCAGGGAGTTCCTGGGTGGTACAAATGGTTAACATGCTTACCTGCTAACTAAAAAGGTTGGAGGTTTGAGTTCATCCAGAGGTGCCTTGGAAAAAAGCCCTGGTGATCTACTTGTGAAAAATCAGCCATTGAAAACCCTATGGAGCACATTTCTACTGTGATACACATGGGGTCACCATGAGTCAGAGTTGTCTCAACAGCAACTGGTTTAACTGGTTGGGGGCCAAGGAGTGGGGAGGCAAGGACGGGCTGCTTTAACCAGAGGCATCGGCCATCTATCAGAGAGACGCGGCTTGTGTTGAGACCTGAGGGGTGAGAAACCAACAGCCACACAAAAGCAGGAGGATCATTACAGGAGAAGGAAGAGCAAACAGAAATGCCCAGCAATTGGAGAGTGCTTGATATGTAATAAAACATTGATAACAATTGTTACACTTATTGCCAATATTTATTGGGCTTACTCTGTTCCTGAAGCTATAAAACCTGTTGCCATCAAGTCGATTCCAACTCATAGCAGCCCTGTAGGACAGAGTAGAACTGCCCCACAAGGTTTTCAAGGAGCAGCTGGTGGATTTTGACTGCTGACCTTTTGATTAGCAACCTTAGCTCTTAACCACTGTGCCACCAGGGCTCCAAAACCAATCCCATTGCCATCAAGTCAATTTCTTTTTTTTTTTCTACATCCTCCTCCAGCTCTGTCCAGAACCCTCTGTTGTGATCCCGGTCAGAGCAGTCAGTGGTGGTAGCCGGGCACCATCTAGCTGTACTGGACTCAGTCTGGTGGAGGCCTTGGTCGCTGTAGTCCATTAGTCCTTCGGACTAATCTTTTCCTTGTATCTTGTTTTCTTTCATTCTCTCTTGCTCCCAAAAGGGTGAGACCAGTGGAGTATCTTAGATGGCTGCTCACACGCTTTTAAGACCCTAGACGCTACTCACCAAGGTAGAATGTAGAACACGGTCTTTATAAACTCTGTTATGCCAGCTGAGCTAGATGTCCCCTGAGACCATGGTCCCCACAGCCCACCACCCAGCAATTCAGTCCCTCAGGGGGTTTAGATGTGTCTATGGAGCTTCCATGACCTGTCCTCATCAAGTCAATTTCGACTCATAGCAACCTCATAGGGTTTCCAAGGCTGTAAATCTTTACAGAAGTTGGCTGCCACATCTTTCTCCCTCAGAGCTGCGGAGGGTTTCAAACTGCCGACTTTTCTGGTCATCTCCTCCTGGTGCTATGCTAAGTGCTTTATGCTTGTCTCTCATTTGTTTTCCAGACCACCTAAAAGATTTTACAGCTGAGGAAAGTGAGGCCTAAAGAGGTTGAACTACTTGCCTCAAGTTCCATGTTGCTGTTGTGTGCCTCAACTCGATTCTGACTCACAGTGGAGCCTGTATGACACAGCAGATTTTCCTGGGCTGTAATCACTATGGGAGCAGATTGCAGGTCTTTTCTCAGGAGCCACTGGTGGGTTCAAACGCTGACCTCTCAATTAGCAGCCGAGTGCTTAACCACTGAGCCACCAGGACTCCTTTCAAGTCACTTAAGTTTTAGGTTTCACAGCTAAGATTTGAACCCAGGTCCAAAGCCTAGATTCTAAAGCTTCTCAAGCTAAACCTAGAGCTTTTTGGAATCAGATTGCTGCTGCTACCTTCTGGCCTGCCAGGAATTCAGAAAAGCTGAGTGAGGCCACACACACACACACACACGCACGCACGCACGCACGCACGCACGCACAAAAGATGATGCCAAGAGTGATCTAGAAGAAGAAGAAAAAAAAAAACACATGTATTTGGCCAAGCAAGCATTACTTTGCAGGCTATTAGCTACAGTTAAATATTTAACACCTTTGAAAGCCCAGGGTTGATGACATTTTCAAATTGCCAATTTCTGTTTACTTTGGGATAGACTGCAATATTACTATGTACAAAAACAGTCAGCCCAGCCTTACTCTGCTTAATACAAGTGGTTCACTCTTAACACCCAAGGCAGAAGTTGGCGAACATTGTCTAAACAAATCAGTTTCAACAGCATTTTAAAGCGACTTAGTGATATATTGCTGTCAGAAGTTAATTCTCTGAAAAGTTGCAAAGTTCTGTAGCATGACTCATTATTTGCTGCCCGTTTTCGGAGGAAAATAATTGTTTTTTTTTAATGCAGGGCTGCAGCCAGAAACAATAAACCCCTTCTGGAAAATGCACAATTCAGTTTGACTTGCTTTTAAAATCTTTTCTCTCTTTTTTTTTTTTTGTTCATTTTTGCTAAGCAGTGCCCTGAAGAGACAAACACCCAAACTTCTTTTCACTGAGATTTATAAAGAACACAATCTAGGTAATCTCTCAAAGTTGTACCTTAAATCTTTAAGAGATTGAATTTCAGTATTTTATTATTAATGTTGTTGTTGTTGGTTGCCTTTGAGTTGGCTCTGAATCATGGATATCATATACAGAACAGAATGAAACATTGTCCGGTCATGCACCATCTTCATGGTAGTTGGTATGTTTGAGTCCATTATTGCAGCCATTGTGTCAATCCATCTCATGGAGGGTTGCCCTCCTTTTCTTTGGTCCTCTGCCTTACCAAACATGATGTCTTTTTCTAGCATTTGGTCTTTCCTGATGATGTGTCCAAAGTAAGCAAGCTGAAGTCTTATCATCTTGTCTTCTAAAGAACATTCTGGTTGTACTTTTTCTAAAACTGATCTGTTCGCTCTTCTAGCGGTCCAAAAACCCATTGCCATTGAGTCGATTCTGACCTATAGGACAGGGTACAACTGGCAGATTCTAACTGCTGACCTTTTTGATTAGCAGCCAAGCTCTTATGCAGTCCATGCTATATTCAGTCCATGATACATTCCATTTTCTTTGCCAACATCACAGTTTAAGCATCATTTTTTTTCTGTATTCCTTTTTCATTATCCAACTCTGCATCTGTATGAAGCTATTGAAAATACTATGGCTTGAGTCAGATGCACCTTAGTCATCCAAGGGACATCTTTTTTTTTTTTTTTTTACTTTCAAGAGGTATTTTGCAGCAGATTTGCCAAATGCAATACATTGTTTGATTTCTTGACTGCTGATTCCATGGATGCTGATTGTTGATTCAGGTAGAATGAAATTGTTGCCAACGATTATTGTTAATAGATCACATTTGTTGAACAGTCACTATGTGCAGGCAATGTTTTAAGCATATTAACAACTCTGAAATATACCCTAAGAACATCCTTAATATACAGATGAGCCAGCTGAGTCCAAGAGAGGTTAAGCAACTTGCTTCAGACACATGCGGGCAAATAGAACTCAAGCTCTTGGACTCCAGAGCCTGTTCTTTTACCACCGCAATAAACTATCTACAGAAGAATGTCCGTAGCATGTTGTTTTGAGGCCCAGTATCATACTGGCACAATCAACTAATATTATATGAATCCGTCAATATGAATCTCAAGTCAATCTTACATGATGTATGTATTCAGTTCTTTTAAAGCCAGCACACATTTATACTCCTTCCCTGTCTTAGTTATCTAGTGCTGCTATAATAGAAACAACACAAGTGGACGACTTTAACAAACAGAAATTTAAACTCTCACAGTTTACGAAGCTAGAAGTCCAAAATCAGGGTTCAAGCTCTAGGGAAAGCCTTTCTCTCTCTGTCTACTATGGGGGAAGGTCCTCATCAATCTTCTACTGGGTCTAGGAGGTTCTCTATGCAGAGACTGCATGTCCAAAGGATGTGCTTAGCTCCTGGCTCTTCTGTCTTGGTGGTAGGAGGTCTCTCTCTCTCTCTGCTTGCTTTTCTCTCTCCTTTTATCTCTTGTAAGATAAAAGGAGATACAGGCCACACCCCAGGGAAACTCCCCTTTTATTGGATCAGGACTGTGACCTGAGTAAGGGTGTTGCATCCCACCCTAATCCTCATTATTAACATTGCCTAATCCTACTCATTAACATCATGGAAGCTTACTCCCAAATGGGACCATAACCATAGGCATGGAGGCTAGGATTTATAACACATCACAAAGTGGAGGATAATCAGATCACAAAATGGAGGACAACCACACAGTATTGGGAATCATGGCCTAGCCAAGTTGACTCTTATTTCTGGGGAACACAGTTCAATCCATAATAGTACCTTAGAAGTATCTTCACTAGATGAAGTTTGGAAACTCCCCTATGGTAGACAATTAGTAGGTCAGTTGTGGTGCTTGTGTTTGAACCACTGTACATGACATAAGAACATCCCATCAGAGCTTGTCTTGTTCCCGTTAAACTATCAGCCCTATCCCCTTTTCCTGTTGACTGGTTGGCAGGCTTTCAGACATGCCAGGTGGCTATGGAGGTCAGAAGGATTTCGGTCAATGTTTCAGCAATACTCAATTACCCAGAGCACAGTTATGCTAATACTATGATTAAGCACACTTTAACTCTGACTTTAAGTAAAGCAAAGTTTTATATGGCTCTTGCCTCTTCCTTGTCTGGTTTCTTTACCCATAAAGCTAACCCCTGTCTGGTTTCCTTATCCATGTAGACAACTCTAATAGCAGACAGTGGAACTTAAAACCCACATCTGGCTGAGTCTAAAAATGGTGGACTTCCAAAAACAATTAAAAAAAAAAAACACAACTTTTTCTCATTTCCCATCCTTCTGACCTTGGCCCAATTACGTATCTTCTGTGCATCTTTGGCTTCCTAGTCGATACCAGGCTGTTGTCATTATATGTTATTTTTGTTGTTCCTATGTGCTCTTCTTGAGTTGATTCCAACTAGTAGCAACCTGACGGCACAGAGCAGAACTACCCTATAGGGCTTCCTAGGCTGTAAATCTTTACGTACTTATGCACTTTATGTCTTAGGTACTTTGGGCGTGTTATCAGGAGGGGCCAGCCCCTGGAGAAGAACATCATGCTTGGTTAAGTAGAGGGTCAGTGAAAAAGAGGAAGACCCTTGATGAGATGGATTAACACAGTGGCTGCAACAATGGGCTCAAACACAGTGTCTTATCTAATACTGCTATAACAGAAATACCACAAGTGGATGGCTTTAACAAAGAGAAATTTATTCTCTCACAGTCTAGGAGACTAAAAGTCTGAATTCAGGGTTCCAGTTCCAGGGGAAGGCTTTCTCTCTCTGTCGGCTCTGGAGGAAGATTCTTGTCATCAGTCTTCCCCTGGACTAGGAGCATCTCAGCGCAGGGACCCTGAGTCCAAAGGACACGCTATCCTCCTGGCTCTTGTTTCTTGGTGGTATGAGATCCCCCTTTCTCTTTGCTGGCTTCTCTCTTTTATATCTCAAATAAGATTGATTTAAGACACAATCTAATGTTGTAGATTGAGTCCTGCGGCATTAACATAACTGCCACTAATCCCACCTCATTAACATCATAGAGGTAGGATTTGCAACAGGTAGGAAAATCACATCAGATGACAAAATGGTAGACAATCACACAATACTGGGAATCATGGCCTAGCCAAGTTGACACAGTGATTGTGAGGATGGCACAGGACCTGGAAGTGTTTCATTCTGTTGTACATAGGGTCACTATGAGTCAGAACCGACTCCACAGCACCTCACAACAACAGTCTTTACCAGAGCAGATCACTAGGTCTTTTCTCCCTGGGAGCTGCTACTGGGTTTGAACCAAGGGTCTCACACAGGTGCTGAAACGTAGGTCCTCAAGCAAAAGCTAATTTCCTCTCCAAGCCCTCTTGCCTACTTTCTTCTTTTCTCCACTTTTCTGTGTTTATCTTTTATATTCTGGCACTTCCTTGTATTTCCTAACTCTTATGAGTCAGAGTGGACTGGATGGCAACTGGTGGATTTATGTTGCCTCGCATTGAAACTTGCTACGTTATCTAAACCAGGTTGCCCTTCCTTTGCCCGGATAATGATTCCAGACATGCCCAACGTTACCTTCTAGCCTTTGCCTGGGCGTTCCTACGTGCTCTATTGCTGCTTCCTTGTTGTCAAAGAAGTTTTATTGTTTGCTTAACAAAATTATTTCATTAAGTGAATGGCTTAGAGATTCATTTGGTTTTATTTTATTACTGGCTAGGAGAAAAGATATGTAGCTTTTATTAGGAGAATCTGCCAAAAAATAGAAGCTGTACCTATAGACTTTATTTTTATGATTGATTTCCCTCTGTAGCAATAAAATTATTTTGTAGGATTACTTTAATACATTAATTGCTGCCTTGAGAATTCCAGAGCTAATGTGTGCAATGTTTACTGCTAATGCCTGCTGTATTCTAGATCAGTAAATCACAGTCATCTATGTACTGGTATCTATATCTATGTCCATATCAATCTTAGACCAGCTAAGAGTCCCATTTAATTAAGTTTGAGTTGCTATAAAACAAAACAAAACAAACAAAAAGTCAAAAACAAACAAAAGAAACTACATCCTACTAAAATATATTAAGGGAAAAGCAAGTTATCAAGTCCACTGGACCTTCACTTATAATGCCAGGGGAATACTCAGTGTAAGTGAGATCTTGAAAGAGGAGCCAAAGGTGAGCCTTTTCAATGCTGGTAATTAATTCTTGCTTTGCATAGGCTAATTGAGGGCAATCGTCGAATACTTGATGTCATTTCATTTCCGAGCTGTCAGTGGGACTACAACCTGCTTTCCTTGCTAAATCTGTTAACCTTCGAGCTTTCCTTTGCTGAGAGAGGGCTGTTAACGATAGAGGGACACCAAGAGCTTTGTTCTTTTTTATGAATGTCAATATTTTTTCTTCAATAGGATGTTGTTCCCCTTTGGCAGAATTTTATTTTCCAAACATCTCTAAGGCATAAAAAAAGCAAAAACAAACGAGCAAACAAAAAACAGCAGCAACTTCCTTTGCTGGGAGGACCAACATAAAGAGACGAAAATATAGGGTGATACCTTGGACAGCCTGACTTACGTTACAGAGTAACCAGTGCTCAGATACATGGAAATCCAGTCAGTCCTTCAGCAAATAGCTACTGAGTATCGCCTAAGTTATATGCATTGTGTTAAGTATTGGAGAGGTGAGTAAAAGGGCGTTCACCCTGCTTTAAGCAGCTCACAGACCACTGATGAGGGAGGGGTGACATCAGTGTCACTGTTCAGATATGGCCCTCTTCATCCTTGATAATTTTCTTGGGTACCCTCTTTCATTATTCTCGTACCTGTACCTCCCCCAAGTTTCTGTCCCTAGGACAAGTCAGTTATGTCACCTTCCCCAGCCTCTTTGGCTAACACTCTGCTTTTTCTCTATTCTAGCCCCTGCCCAGAAAAAGCCCATTCCAAGCAACTGAGTTATTTGGCAAAAGTTAAGCCCATTTGCCAAGTCTTCCCTGTGGGATAACGTGTGTTGATGTTTGCTTTGAGTTTCTCCATTGGCTGGATACGCTGGCCTTGGTGGCCACATGTCTAATCAGCTGAATAACACAAAGAAGTGTGACAGTTTCAAGTTGAAGAAATCATTTTCTTCTAAAAGATAATTGAGATAAATATTTTTCTTTTTTTCCTTAAATACCTACCAACCTTGATCTCACCACACTTTTACACCTACCCTTTTACATTTTTTTTTTTTTTACAGATTTTATATCTACCTGCAAAATATTATTTTCCATCTCATGATATAAATAACAAACTGGGGGTTTCAACCTAGTTTGTTATTTATATCAGTTTCTGTGTATAGTTTTACATGTTCTTAGAGAGAAAGAACCAAGACTAATATTTTTGTAACATGTCTAGAACTTAATGTGGTGACTAACTCAGTGGAGGAACTGAATTCATTGGGCTGAATTCATTTTGGAGCGTTAATCAATGTTAAGTACTATTTTTCTATATGCAAAATAACTCGTATTTCAAATAGCCTTCTAACATTCTTCATGACATTCTGAGTCAGGTCTGCTTCTTCAACTCTTTTTGGTGTCTATAGTTAATAATCACTGATCACTTGTTTATAATATATATGAAGACTTGAGAAATTGAAAAATAAAAGCCTCAAAGTGTTCAGTCTCAGTAGAGTCCATGACTCCCCTGCAGTTGTAGTAATGCTGTGACTATCTAATGAATAGAACACTCTGGTGTTTCACTATTATCCCTCAGAATATGATGAGATTCAGCTCCTATGATTCAATTTCAGAGAGATGGTTTTATTATCCCCAAATACCTAAATGGCTCATGTTATCATAGTCCTATGTTGTTTTTGCCCCAGTGTTCTCTGGGTCTCTTTTTTTGTGTGGACCAGTTCTTTGTCCTTTTGACACACAGGATGACAAGACCCTTGAAATTGTGAATATGAAAATTGGCAACCACGTCCTTCCTCAGTTTATCCACCAGCACCATGCCCTTACCTTAGAGCATATGTTTGGGAAATGACCACCTGTGTGGTCTGGAAGAGCTTTTTACTCTTCTGCTCTATAGAAGAAGATCATCCTGGACTTTTTCAGGCTTCCCAGATTTGCTTATATGATCCCCCAGAACTGGAAGACATGCTAATCTCCACTGGTGATAGATTTTAGTAGGGGGTTGAGGACATATTTCTTTCCCTTGTAGATCTCAGGAATGGAAGTTACCTTAACAGTAGAGAAACATAACCAATGGTCATATAGAAGAGTTCCAAGATCAGGAGGTGTTAGGTAGGACTAATGCACAATTAGCCTAATAATGTTTAATCAGACATAAAAGTCACTGAAAAGTATGAGAAAGAAAAGCAGGAATGAGTTCAAGACCAAAAATATATATATATTTTTTTCTCAAAATGTAAAGAAAACATCTGTATTAGTCAGCTTAGAATTAAATACGTGTGTGTATCAAATTCATTCATTGAAAACTTAAAAGAAAAACAGCAAGAAAACAAACATTTTTTTCCTCAAGGGTATATCACCATAAGCTACCCACATAGTCAATTATATCCCCACATATCCAATTTCATTACGTATTGTAAACAATTAGCTCAGCCATCATTGTGGATTTATTTTTTCCAATTTCCTCATCTTCAAATGACCCCTGGCTTACTGAAATTGTTAAAAACAGCATATAAAACAACCGCTGAAGCTTGCTGTAAACGGTTACACATTATTCTTCATTATTAAACAGCTGGCACTATAGCTATGTGAAATTTCATTAAATTAATCTTAATGGCTTAACAATTCAAAAAAAGACCATAAAATGCTAAGACGTAACTTCTACCCTATCTAAAGTCATGCCTATTAAAGATTTGGCATTGTGGATGTTTGAAGCAAGTCTTGGAGTGATTCAGTAAAGAATGTATTCTTAATTTAGAATCTTACTTTGGGCATCACCTTTATTTTTCTTTGTTATCCTGCTTCTTAATAATATAATAAAAACTTACCAGCATAAACTAACTACATTTTATATAATAAAATAGCATTTTTTAAAATTTTTGTTTGACCTTTATCTTATTGAGTGAAAATTTATTTATTGATCTCCTACAATCTTGTGAAGTACTATTGTAGGCACAGCATAGGGTGAATAAAATTGTAATCACTATTTTCAAGGGTCTTACAGACTAAAAGAAATACATAATGATGTTTTAATTGTCTGTTCTTTACTTTAAAAAGGCATTCACGTCATTATTTCAACCCTGTGAAGCCTGTAGAAATTATTCCTATTTTATAGATGAAGAAGGAGGAGCTCAGAGACAATTAAACAACTTGCCTGTGGTAACATAGTCACAGGCAAGTCCAAGATCTGGACTTTGTGCATGTCCAGAACTTTCTAGACTATATTCTCCTACTAGGAGTTCAGGTCCTGAAAATTTGTGCATTAGATGCATTTGTGGTGGTTACTATGAGGAAAATAGCAAAGAGGGGCAAAGGCTGTTAGTGAGATTAGGAATGACTTTATGGGGCAGTCCCCCAGATTAGAATGATGCAGTTAATCCTCTAAGGATGTCTCAGGCAGCCTGTTTGAGTCATAGTGTGATATAGGACTGATGAACCAGGGCTAATACATCAAGAAAATCATATATGTGCCTTTCCTCAGTGTATACACAAGTAAATATCTTCTCTTTCAGGGGCAGTACATTTTGGAAAATAAAATATTCTTTTAATAACAGAAAAATATACAGAATAAGATGAAAATTATACACAAACCTACCACCCGTCACTGATATTGTCCGAGGTAACATTTAAGGTCCCAATCTAGACAAAAAGCCCTATCTTCTCTCACCTACCATGCCTCATCCTGGATCCTACATTCAAATGCCTAGATAATTCTCCCTCAACCTGTCAGACATGTTTGTGCTTCTCTGTGTTTTACTGATTCTGTTCCCGCTGTCTAGAATACTCTTGCTGCTCTTTGCTGCTTATGTGAAAGTGATTCATTTTTCAAGCTCTTTCTCGCCTCCGCAGCTACAATGAATTGCCTCTGTCTGTTCCCATACCTTTTGCTTTATACCAAAAAATTAAAAAATGAAACTAATAAGCTCACACTCAAAATAAAAAAAACAAACCTGTTGCCGTCAAGTCGATTCCGACTCATAGCGACGCTATAGGACGGGGTAGAACTGTCACATAGCATTTCCAAGGAGGAGCTGGTGGATTTGAACTGCCAGCCTTTTGGTGAGCAGCCAAACGCTTAACCTCTGCACCACCGGGGTTCACACCAATGAGCTGTAAATATTCCAGGGTCTTCAAACATACCTCTAAGTCCTTGAGGACAGGGATCATGTCCATTCCTCACTGTAGTATCCCTGCGTCTAATATAACACCATGTGTATAATGTGGTGTAGTCAGGTTCCATAATGACTGACAGCCTTGGAAACTGTACAGGCAGTTCTACCCTGTCCTATAGGATCGCTATGAGTCAGAATCGACTTGATGGCAGTGGGTTTCGTTGGTTTTTGCATAATATAGTGTCTATAAAAGAATCTTTATTTAATGGAATAAAGCAGAGATAATCATAAGGAGGGTGGGAGTGTGGACTGAAATGGAATGACAGATGTAACAGGTTTAATTCATGACTTAGAAAGAATTGCTTGTCCTGCGTTTGAGAACTATTGGAGGTGGTACCTGTCTGTGTCCAGCTCACAGAGCAAAGCAACAAAAACACCAGCCAGTTGCCACCAAGTTGATTCTTACTTATGATGACCCCCTGTGTGCCAGAATAGACCTGTGCTACATAGGGCTTTCAAAGGTTGATTTTTTTTGGAAGTAGATTGCCAGGCTTTTCTTCCGAGACACCTCTGGGTGGACTGGAACTTCCAACCTGTTGGTCAGCAGCTGAGCACACAGGGCAAAGAGATCTGAGTATTTGCCTCAACTTCCTTGACTGGAGCAGAGACACCCTGCACAGATATATTAGTTGTTGTTTTCTTCCATCCATGGAAACTGCCCTTCACTTATGAGATCACTGAGAAAACAAAGAGGTAGGGTGACTTCCATTTACGTAACACATCCCAGCTGAGTAGGCATTTCTCAGCTCCCGTCCTCAACACATGTGCTTATACAGACGTAGTTCTGCTGTTCACACTAATTTCCAATGGAAGCACGTACCTTTCAGCTTCTCTCCTAGATGCAAAGTACATTTTTAAGGCTGAGGTTTGAACTCTTTTTGTTTGTTTCAGGATGTCAGCCCTAAAGACTTTCTTCTATTCCCAAACCCTCCTTTTTTTTTTTTCTGTATCCCTAATGGAAGTAACTTGTAATTTATATGCATACTTGAGAGAAATTCTCAATGGTGCCTTAAATTCATGCTTGAACATCTTTGTAAAATAGAAGTAGAATCAAATCAATAATGTTTTCCTTGAAATGGGTAGATTGTACAATGAGGTCTCAACATATAAACAACCATAGTCAAGGTGCAGGTTATTTCTGAATGCCATAGATTTCAGAGGGGACAGATGTACCTCTGAAGGATAAAAAGTTAAGCTTGGCTTTGTATCATAAATAAATTAAATTTAAGTGGAAATGGCAAGGCACCTGGAAAAACTTGAACAAAGATAAAAAGTAGAAAAGGGAACATGCATTTAAGAATAGCTAGTAGACTAATTGACTTGAGGAGAGATTTCGTAAGCATTAACTAAGTGCCTTGACTAACCAGGTGGTATTAAATATCTACTAGCAAAAGGGTCCATTTTTCTCTAGGAAGTGAGTGGCTGGAATTTTCAAATTATGATTCCAGGTGGCAAATCTGGCAGCATCAGACAACTGGGAGCAAGGGAATCAGTTCGAAGGCTTTTTGATTATCCAGATATGAGGAATAAGTGCCTGTATTAGAGTGGAAAGAAAAATGTATATTATAGAGAGTGTGATAAATGGAGTAGAAAAGAAAGATATATTCTTTCAAGAAATTTTTATAAGTTTTGAAAACGTATTGCATTGGTTCCCAACATTTGGCAAATGTGATAGTCGCCTGGGGATTTCTTTACATGACCCATTGGCTCGATGTTTTTTTTCTGAAGGTCTGGGTGGAGGCTTATGAATTGATATTTTAAACAAATACCTTAATTGTTTCTGGCACAGGCGGTGCATGGATCACAATTTGAGAAGCATCAACTTAATAGATGTTGGAGGAAGGAAACATAAGTGAGGGGTTTGGAGCTATATCAGACAACTCTACTGGACAATTCACTGGGTTGTTTTCTGATTTTAAATTTATTCATCAGATGTTTGTTGATTTCATTTGGTAGAGTAAATAAAGGAGATTCACCAAGAAATTTTGAAAAGGTAGAGTAATGAGGGAAAACAAATGCCCCTGTTAAGATAGAATATAACAATGTAACACTTGCAGAAATGCTCAGAAAATGTGGAAATGCTGCCCTAGAGCTCCAGGTGATGCAGAGCTGGTTAGGTAGGTTTGGAATTAAATTAAACGAACAAACAAAATAAACAGTTAGTATCTAGCTAATTTTGACTTATGGAGCCCTCCTGTGTGTCACAGTAGAACTGTGCTCCTCTGGGTTTTCAGTGGGTGATTTTTCATAAGTATATTTCCAGATCTTTCCTCTGAGGCACCTCTGGGTAGATTGAAACCTCCAACTTTTGTTTAGTGGCCAAGCACGTTACCTGTACCACCCGGGAAGTTAAATACTCAGACATTATTGTCAAAATCACGGGGTTAGATGGAAGAGGATAGAGAGGATGGATGTAGAAGAACTGAAGACCAAACAGAAGCATTCCTTCCAAAATTGGAGATAGGAGAAAAAAAAGGTCAAGGAATAAAATACTCTAAACAGGAGCTTTGAGATAGTTCTCATGAGGACTGTCAAGGTCTTGGAGTTTCACAGCCAGGGCTTGGAACCAGTTCATCCCAGTCCGTTTGGGTTCTGACCCCTGCTGAGAATTTGCATTTCTAACAATTTCCCAAGCAAGCTATGCTAATACTGCGGTTAGGGACCAATTCTGAGAACCACTAGTAGAGCAGTGGTTCTCAAAATTTGTTATACGTAAGAATCACCTGGGGATCTTGTTAAAAAGTAGATTCTAATTCAGCATATCTGGGGTGGAAATATAAATTCTCAGTTGGGGTTCGAACTAGAACGAACTGCTTCAAAGCCCTGTTCACAACTCAAGGGAGACTACTTTGTTTCTTGTACCAAAGCTCTAAGCTTTTTAATAACCATAATATTTCCCATTATTAGAACTATCATGTTATTAAAATGCTACATTAAATAAGGAGAAAAATAGCTTATTGTTCATATGAGCTTCTTCTCTGAGTAGTCCTAATTACCATATTGTCTTCCCTTTTCATAATGAAATAACATGAACTACTAGGCACTTACGCAGCTACTATACAATGCCAACCAGTCAGCTGCAAAATTTCAATTTAAAAAAAAAATCATTTTGTGAACCATTAAAATGTGATAAAGCATTTGAAGACCAAATCTTTTGTTCAGTCAAACATAAATGTTAATGAAATTACTTCAATGCATGCAGTTCAAAAACAGTTTAAAAATTCCTTGCATGCTGTGACTAAGCAACCTGGAGTATATTTAAGAAAAAAAAATTACACACATGCAGAAAATAGGAGGTTAATAAAGATTGTCAGTGAAACCTGAACTCAGCTTACTAAGCAACTCAGCATTAGTTTTTGCCGTTTAGAAAAATGTGATATTACTTCCAATCTGGAGAGCCTATTATGTCTGCATCTCCTCAGATTTTTACATGGCCTTGAGCAATTTGGGCTGGAGCCAGATATAACATTTTTATTTCAGCAAATCATTTCCCATTGTTGTACATTTTAAGGATGTACTGAAAGGTACTTTCAAAGTCTGAAAAGATCAGCTGATCACAGCAATGATACCTCCCTTACAGAGGCCTTTATGTAAACCACTGTGTTTTCTTTAACAATTAAATTACCTCAGGAATAGCAAGAAACATGCACTACTCTATTACCACATTTTAAAAACTGTGCAGTTTACATAACCCATGAAAAATGTCGTGTGTTTTTAACTTTCCCTAAAAAAAAAAAAAAAAAATCTAATGTTACTGCCCATGGCAGGAGTTGGCAAACTTTTTTTCGTAAAGGGCTAGAGAGTAAGTATTTTCTCTGGTCACTGTCCCAACTATTTAACTCTGTTGTTATAGTGTGAAAGCCACCATAGAATATATATAAACGAATGGGCATATCTGTCTCCCAATACAACTTTATTTGCAAAAAGCAGGCAGTGAACTAGATTTGGCTTGCTGCCTGTAGTTTGCAGACCCCTATTCTTTGAGGTTGCTTTTCTAACATGTTAATAAATTGTGTGAATATACTTCACAAATAGAACGGTACCTCATACACTTAGCTACAGTATCAGGACAGTCACTTGCCAAAATGTAAGTTATAACAGAGCCCAGTTTTGAGATCTTCATTACAGAAATGTAAGGATTCTGTAGTGCTGAAAGGGAGAATTGTTTCCCAGTGAGAAATATTTTAGGGTTATATACATGTTTAAGTAGAAATGATATAACCAATCTGACCTCCAACTTCAATGAACTGAGGATATCAGAAGAAAATATACCAGATTTGCTATGGGTAATAGGAGCCCTGGTGGTGCAGGGATTAAGAACTTGGCTGCTAACCGAAAGGTTGGCAGTTTGAACCCACCAGCCGCTCTGCAGGAGAAAGATGTAGCAGTCTGCTTCCGTAAACATTTACAGCCTTGGAAACTCTATGGGACAGTTCTACTCAGTCCTATAGAATCACTGAGTCAGAATCAACTCCACAGCAGTGGGTGGGCTGTTGATAATTCAGGTTTAGGTTATAACAGTAAAACCTGTGAAAGCCGGAATGTGTGCAAGGCAGAAATCTGTCAGAGAAGGAAAACGCAAATGTTTTCCAGTAAAATGAGTGATAGAAAACTGGTAAGACTGCACCCTGCCAAAGGCAGAAAACTCGTGAGACCTGGAAAAACAAGCCAATCCCATTGAGTTCCTCCTTTCATAGGTTTCACTGTACATATAAATAGGTTATATTGGTGAATTAAAATAAAAACGTGTGTTGGGGTATGTTTCTCATTCATTATATTTGTGGTTGTCGTGTGAAGTCACATTGATTCCAACTCATAATAATACCATGTGACAGAGTAGAACTACCCTGTAGGATTTCCTAGGCTATAATTGCTTATGGGAGCAGATTGCCAGGTCTGTTCTCCTGTGGAGCTGCTGGTGGGTTCAAACCACCGACCTTTTGGTTAGCAGCTGATTGTTTAACCGTTGCGCCACATTATATTTCGGGAAAGCATAACGTCATATATGAAGTATACTGGGAAACTGTTTAAAAAGTAGTTGAAGAAGAAAGAATAACATTATTTTTATTGCTAAAACAATCACAAGTGTATTGGCAGTTTCTGTAGATAAATCGACTCCGTTAATGATTAGGAAGCTAGGAGCGTTTTCCAGACAGATTGGCAAACCTAAAGCGTGGGCATATCTGATACTTGTTCAATGAGACCAAGATGTACGGCAGGGTCTTTTATATCGATAATATGGGAAAGGTGTGAAAAAGGTGTTCCAGGTCACCGATGGTGTTCACACATCGAAAAACATAACTAGGAAAGATGTGTTGGATATTCAGTTGAGGTTGTACTAAACATGAAAGGCAGTTCAAGGTACTTGAACCACAATCATTTTCTAAAATGTCATCAAAGAGTATACTGAACCTTATCACCATCATCATAACCTGGCAAAGGTAAATGGGAGGCTCTTACACACACCCTTGACAAGATCTGAAAGATAGATACTAGTGAGCAAAAGCTCTTATAGCTTATATCTAGAACTAACTGTCTTTTTTGGGTCAAGAATACAACTGTTATATCCACCCTTTTACTTCAGTAGATGGCCCTATTGCTCTAAGTTATCTCCCTTTAATCCAGTATAATTACATAGGATTTAGCATATGCCTAATACGTATTCAAGGAATTATGGGAGGAAGAAGAGAATACTAAGATAAGACACAGTCCTAGAACCAAAGGAGTGGACAATCTAATGGAAGAGATAGCATATTCACATTAATGAATATGCTGTGTTTTCAGAACAGAGAAAGGAGCAATTTATTCTAAATGGATGTTCTAAATAACATCAACTCAAAGGAGAGCATTTGAGCTGGGCCTTTAAGGGTGAAAATGGTTTTATATGGATAGCAAAAGGCAGAAAGATTATTCCTGGTAGAAAGAATGGTAAACTGTGGAAAAAACGAAAATATTTTCATTAAATTGAACTATTCAGAGACCATCTGTAGACATATTTAGTTCCTGGCAAGGGAAACTACGGAGGAGCCCTAATAACCCCCTTTGCAGTCCTGGGGTGGAACAAACAGTTAATGCACTCAGCTGCTAACCAAACATTTGCAGGTTCCAGTCCACCCAGAAGCAAAAAAACTCAAACCCATTGCCACAGCAATTCTGGCTCATAGGAACCCTATAAGACAGAGTAGAACTGTCCCAAGAAAGGCCGGGCGATCTACTTCTGATAAATCAGCCATTAGAAACTCTATGGAGCACAATTCTACTCTGACACGCATGGGGCTGCCATGAGTCAGAATTGATTCAATAGCAGCTAGTTTTAATAACCCCTTCGCATTTCTATTCTCAATAAAATTTAAAATGTTGGCTCTGCATGCTGTGGTCAATGCGTTGATGAGTGCTTAGTGATGCTTATAGTGTGCCCAAAGCTGTCTCGGTCAGTGCTCATGAAGCTTCTCGATTTATATGTGTTTATGCCAGTGTGCATTCGTTCATTCATTCATTCAAAAATGGTATCGGATTGCTATTGTATGCCAGAAAAATTATGTGCCTAGAACTATGAACTCTGTCTTGTTAAAACCTACGGTGCAACAGGAAAAAAATTTTTTTTCTTCTTCATTTGTTATTTTTTTCTATTAGGTCAGGGTTACTTAAAGAGAAGACATCTTTTTTTTTTCCTACTAGGGTATGTTAACGGACATAGCCCTTAAGTTAGCTTAGCTATTGAAGTTTTAAGGTGACCAGCAAAGCAAAAAGTGTTATTGTACACTTATTTCCAAAGAACTTCAACAAGAAACAGTGTCTAACACCAATCATTGTATTTAAAAATACTACTAAATGGTGTTAAATGGGAACCTGACAAAAATAGTCTCAGCTCCAGCAGAACATCTCCACACCAACACTATCCTACTTTTTTGTTTTTACAGCACATTAATTAAAACGGGAAACATCTTCAGATCTCCAACTCTCCAGTTCGTTTTGTTAAGAGAATAGGAAAACTACTGTTGACGCACTGACGGTGTTGACTCCTTTAGCCTCCAGAGTGTTCGGAAGAATGCTCTTGCTCTACTGCATTTGAACAGAGTTAAAAAATGATTGTAAACTTGTTTAGATTGTGATGTTGCAAACTACACAGGGTGAAATCGTGCTTCATACTTCTCCAATGAATCTGTTAACATCCCTACCCCTTCCGAGAGGCACTTAGAAATTAATTCACCCATCTATAGTTTTACTCCCTAAGGACCCTACCCAAGGAGTCAGGCAAAATGGTGGGGTTTTTCTTGTTTTTTGTTGTTGTTGTTGGGTTTTTTGTTTTGTTTTTAAAAAAGTTTTTCTAAAGAATGATTTAATAAATTTAGAGTTGTACAAATATGAAGTATCAAACACAGCTGTTACATGCCATTCTTTTCCTTCTTAACCACTTTTTAAAAATTAACAAGAAATCTAGATGCTATTCAACCTGTGTTCACTGTTTGGCAATGAAAAGCAGAGATGAGAAAGCCCCGCCTATGTCTTTATGCAGATAAGATTCTCACCTCTCAGCTCGCACATTTGGTCCCATCCTTACTTTTCTCTAATCTCTAGCCCTAAGGCAGGGTAGCTCTTCAGTGCTTTTCCTAAAGCTGGGATGGCGAGGCCCTCGGGAGTGCCAAAGCTCTTCCTGCCACTTGCCAGATGAGAGTCAAACAGTGTCTATTGATGAAGCTTTGCAGGGACAAACTTGTCTTCACATTCCTTCCCAAAGGCAGTAGGGGCTCAGGATATACTGGTGTGGGAGAGTGCATCCTGATCACCTGATTACCTGAAGACAATGAAAATCAGTGAAATAGGTGTATGGATCACCAGAGGCAAGCTTCCCAGGACAATCAAACCTATTGGAAAACCAAGCGGGAGATGCCTGCAGATCAAAGCCAATCATCCCAAACATGGAGACAGACACCTAAGTTGCTTTTTAGTATCCCCAGGACCCTGCCTGTCCAGTTCCTGAGTTTTCTGGCTCTCATAGTTCTCCTCTATATGAGATAACTGACTTACAAGATTATTGCAAGAATAATGCCCGTAAAACTGGTTTGAAATGATGTCCTATTAAAATATGAGGCATTCTCATCTAGGCAATTTTGTTTCCTAGGCCATATCCTGAATATCTTCTGGCTCTGCAAATTCTTTTTTTGATGTAGGTTGCACTCCTACCTATTACTGGGTATTTGTCTCTGGAGTCTTCCATATATTGTCATTGAATCTTTCAGCCTTTCTCAGCTGGGTCCCTACATCATCCATTTGCTTTTAATGAATTAATTCTGGAAGGGGACGAGTTATGTCCCATCGTTGAGAGAACTAAGAATATAGTTATTCAAACCCTGTTCTCCCTTCTCTGCTTTAAATGCGAACCCCTGCTGAGAAAGGTTGCAAGATATTCAACTCCTGTTTCTTTCGGAGTCAAAAAGTTTAAGAAAACTGGAAAACCAAGTGAAAGATTTAAATATTTTATTTTATATCCCCTTGTTTTAGAATATTTTTCAGAACATCATTTTTTCTGTGAACCCCATGCTAAGAATATAGGTTAGCTTTTGTATTGTGTACCCCAATTTACAGTATGTATTGTGTTGAGAACTAGAGTGGGGGGATTGCAAGTGTTAATAAGACATACGCTATAATAATTAGCACAGGACCGAGAATTTTAATAGTCCCTATTAACTACTTTTATGATGGTGATGAGGATGACGGAGGAGCAGAGGTCTAAAATTCTAGCAGTTATCAAATAAAAAGCCTTCTAGCTATGGCATTGCTTTACATTTCCAGATTATTTTCCTAATAAACTGAGCAAATAAACTTATTTGCATCTTGGTAACATGAGTCCACAATTTTATTTTCACTTTGCTACGTAAGAAATGCTCAACATTCATGCTGCTCATCAAGTCGTTTGGCTGTAAATGCTGGCCAGTATAAAAACAAATGTCTCTCTAAACCCATTAATGTTTAAATATTTTCCATAGATCATACACGTGTGTATGATAGAGGTGTGTTGCCTTTACATAGGGATTGTAATTTCAAGACTGAAAATAAAACATCAGGAGACAAGAGATGGCTTAGCCCATGATTACGAAAAGGACTTGGCATTTATTTTCACATCTTTTGTACATCCTTTTCCCACTTCAAATTTATGATGAATTTTATGACAGTATAAGGTCCAAAGAGAAGCAGCAATTTAAAAGATGCCCAGGGATAAGGCAAATAAATTTTTATGAAGTACCTCTCAGAAAAATCATGGGCTGGAAGATACGGTAATACAATGGTCCAGGGACCGGTAGCATCAGCATCACTTGGGAACCCACCGGAAAAGCAAATCTTGGGCCCCACCACAGATGTACTAACACAGACTCAAGGATGGGAAGCATCTGTGCTTTAACAAGCCCTCCAGGTGATTCTGAGGCAGCTTACACTGACAGCCAGTGTTGGCATACAACGCCTCAGCCTCTCACTACGTTCTACAGTCTTTCTAATTGAATGCTCACACATCGGCCTTTTAATTTACGCACCACGTTTTGGGGCTAATCTGGAAAAGGGTGAAAGAACTTCAGATCCACATGGAAACCTGGAATGGTGTGTTTCAGTGGCGTCAGTAGTTCAGTGGGGGCGGGATGCTGCACAGGAGACCTCCTTCACATTGCCGGCTGGGACCATGATTGCTTGTGTGACCCATCATCGGGCATGGTGCTGTCTTCACAGCTGCCTATTACAGTCACTTAACGCAGAAGGCTCACAGTATTCACGGATCTAAATAGGGCGTATAAAACACCAAACACCGCAATGGATTTAGTCAGTAAATGTGAGCATTAACCAAACCAAAACCAAATACATTGCCATCAAGTCAATTCCGACTCATAGCGACCGATAGGACAGAGAAGAACTGCCCCATAGGGTTTCCAAGGCTGTAATCTTTACAGAAGCACACTGCCACATCTTTCTCCTGCTGAGTTGCTGGTGGGTTCGAACTGCCCACCTTTCGGTTAGCAGCCAAGTATTTAACCACTGTGCTACCCGGGCTCCGAATATTATTCAATTTCATGTTCTTTTAAAATGTATATATTTTATGCACTAAATGTGTACATGTAATACATTAAATGTATATATTTTATTCACTAAATAGGTATTTTATAATATATATATTTTATAATATATGTATTTATAAATGTATGATAGAAAGTATTTATAAATATGTGAGTGCATTCATAAAATATGTTAAATATTTTATAACAATATCCGTGTTATTGTTCATACTCTTCAAGCATCACTTTAAAAAGTATATTATTGTTTCGCCTCAGATCCTTGAGATTAGCTAGCATAACAAATGGCAAATTTCCCTAGCATACATCTAGGGAAATATTTTGTTCAGGGAATGGAATTCTACTTGAACCAAAGTGTGCCAAAATGTGGTAGATAAATTTGTAAACTCTCCTCTGCAAGTTAGACTAAAGTAATCCCCATCCATTAGAAAGTGAGGACTAATCAAATTACTGAAAGAACTAGGATGATTGAAAATCTGTCATGTCTTATAGTCAGTAGATTTGCTTGAATTATGAACATTCTTTCAGGACATTTAAAAATCAGATAGACTTGTTAACAGAAAAAAAAAAAAAAAAAACCATGTAGACTCTAACCTAACATGGTCTAAAATAGTTCACAGGTTTGTGGGTTTCGTTCATGTTATTTGGGTTCAGAAAGGCTTTCGATTACCAACAACAAATCAGTCAACATGGATGATGACCTGTAGATTGTGCCGGAATTTTAATATATTTGGAAGTATTTTGAAGATGTTAGGAGCTTGATTTGAAAAGGCATCCAGAGGATTGATTTGTGAATTATTCTGTGAATCAAGGGGATTTGTTAAACAAATAAATAAATAAAAGTAACCTCATATTTGCAGGGTAGTAATTGTGGACATTTTCCATTTTACAAAGGAAATACCACAAAGTGGATATATTTCACAGTGAGTATTTATTTTAAAAAAATAGCAGTTGCTTCATTTTTTACCTTGCTAGTTTAGTACTTTAGGGATCCCTGGTAGCACAGTACTTAAGAACTGGACTGCTAACCAAAAGGTCGGCAGCTCGAATCCACCAGCTGCTCCTTGGAAACCCTATGGGGCAGTTCTACTCTGTCATGCAGGGTCGCTGTGAGCTGTAATAGCCTCGAGAGCAATGGTTTTATTTTTATTTTTTTTGGTGGGTTTCGTTTACTACTTTAGTATTGTAGGGACTAGACATGTCGATACGCCTTGACCTAGAAATCACAGTACTGATAGGCTTCATGTCTGTTTATTTTCACTGAAATGTGAGCATTCTGACAGAAAACACTGTCATGAGGGTTAAAGGATATAAAAGGTTAAAAAAAAAACTAAAAAGTGCAGTAAGTTTGGAAACACGTGTTCATTGCAGGAAGGATTCAGAAGTAATTTCAAATCAAGGGGAGTGGTGGGGACGGGAAGGGTGGTGGCAATAGTTAGTAGGAAGCATCTTTCTTCCCTCCTGCCCAGTAACTTAACCTTTTCTCTCCTTACTTTAATAATATGAACGTATTGGATTTAACCTTTTCCTCAGAGTGAAATCTGTTGTTTTTTAAAGTGCTAAGGAGTTTTGCGTACTTAGGGGAAGAATAACACAACAACACATATTGGATTTCCTGGTGCCAAGCTTGCGTTTGCCTCCAGCTTTGCCATTCCAAGAAGAGCTTAAGCTTTTTCATCTTAACTGTGATGCACCATCTTAATTTAAAATGTTTGAAATTTGCCCTGATGTGCTTTTGCTTCAGTTTCTGGTATCAGCAAAAGCAAACCTCTGAAGGTTCTCAGACACAAAAGAATGAATTGCGAATATCAGGAGAATTTTCACAAGTCAACATCCTAACAAAACAAAAAGAGACAAAGTCACTTTGTCTGAAGAACCTAGCAGCCTAACAAAAGAAAAGGGAATGTTTCATTTCTGGTATTCCTGGAGGTAATAATAGGGGCTGGGCCATGATTATCGTTCCATTTGCCTTTTATTTGGATTTGCTCTTGGCTAGTAACCTAAAAGTTGAAGATTAGAACCCATCCAGTGGCACCTCAGAAGAAAGTCTCAGTGATCTGCCTCTGTAAAGATCATAGCCAAGAAAACTCTATGGAGCAGTTCTATTTTGTAACATGAGGGGTGGCCATGAGTCGAAATCCACTCAACTGTGATGGGTTTTGTCATTTAATATAGCGGTGATTCTCAAACTTTCTTGTGAAGAGGAACTACCTGGGGATCTTGACAAAATGCAGATTTGGATTCTGTAGGTCCGAGGTGTGGTTGGAGATTCCGCATTTTAAGCATAAACCAAAGCCATTGATGTCGAGTCGATTCCAAGTCATAGCGACCTTGTAGGACAGAGTAGAACTGCC